>NC_056747.1:1062869369-1062954369 GCF_019279795.1 Protopterus annectens | reverse complement strand
AATCATCTATTTCCAAGTTTTCTACCAGAAGCTATAAAACTGGGAAGGTTCTATATACACTGGACGTGCATGGTATGCATATGGTCACACAAGTATCTTGACAGATCTTGGCCATTTTAAAAAGCTGGCTATTTATCAAGGGCCAAAAAATGGAATAGTGGATTTCCAGGTACATGAGCATAACTGTAGATGTAGCAGGGAAGAATTTGAACAGTAGCTGCACCCACCCTTCAACCCCCTACTCCTGTTTGTAGTTGGGATATAAAGTGGGGTTGTTTGATTCTTGCTCATAAGGGACAGAATCCAGAAAGTCCAAGTGTTCAAAAGTCTGAAGGAGGGAGCAGGTGAAGCTTGGCTCGTCATTTCATGGGCAGGAAATGACCCATATAGCTCAAGGGCTGCTGCAGCAGTGAGTAATTTGAGCATCTGGCATAGGTGTAGCTTGTACAACTGTACTATGGGTTTTTTAGTCATGGAGGATTCCTCTGTGTGGGATCATTTCTATAGTTTGGGAATGCCCTTCTGCAGAATACCATTGGATTACAGTCTTGACTGTTCCCTCAGTCTCCTGAAATGTGGTTTTGGCCTTTTGTCCACTTTGGTCTACATTTGCACTTCTGTGTAATGCATTTGTCTGTCAAATACTTTCACGGTAGGAGTCCCCATGCTGGCCCTGACTGGATAAGACCACAAGTCTGACCCAGGATGATGGCAGCCCAAGTGCTGAAGGCGAATGAGGGAAGGTGGAGTAAGATAAAACATTTTTCTCATTCTGGGGGAGAAAATGGCAGAGTTGGGCCACTGCAGTATTGATGCTGATCTTCCACTTCATGAATGTATACACAACATGAAGGATTGGTGATACATTTGCTAACCAGTCACCATTAGCATATACTGTAGTCTGTAATTGAGGCACAGACAAGGACACTGTTCTGTAGTGGCTTACATCATGGGATAAGTTTATCATGCTGCTGTGGATTGGATTCTTGGTCTGTGCTAGGGGAAATGCTGAACACTGTTGGCTCCATGGATGACCTACTTGTGGTCTGCCTATTGCTCCAAGCCTCACTGCAGGCATGGACTTCACTTGTAGCTCTAAAGTGAAAAGTGTGTTGGGGGATCTCCCATCAATTAATGGATGGGTTAGTAATCCAGGGTGCAGTATTGGCTGGCATGAGGGTAAAAGCATGCCAACAATGGTATGGATATTTGGGTGCACCTTGGAGTAAGCTGCTTTGTAATCTCAGCTGTCCACTTTATGGTTCTAGGTGTTCTATTAGCTAGCATGCTTGATTTTTCAACCATGTGCTTTCTCAGTGCCATAACCAGTGTGCCTATGTCTAATTGAGGCTAAATCTGTTGATAGTTCTGGAACTGGTTTGTTCATTGATATATGGATCATCATGGATGCTTTTCAACTTTCCCCTTCAGTCACAAGAGAAATGATAAATGTAACCTATGGACTTTGTCCTATTTACTAGCAATTTTAAATGTACCTGGGGGTGCACTAGGTTAGAATTGAACCCTGTAACTGAGGCACAGATCTTCACCACTGTGTGCACTTGTATACTGCTGATAAGCAGCTTCTCTTAATCACCATCTTGGGCTCAACATAACTGTGTAAGTGAATTGCTGACAGACCTTTTCATCTTTGAGTGGGGGCGCAATGATGCCAGACTTTCAACTTTGAGTGGGGCACCATGATGCAAGACCAACTATGCATATACTAGAATACACAGATCACCAACTGGCACCAATTTAAAATTATAAATGCAACTGACACCAATTTAAAATTATAAATGCAACTGATTTACAATATGTACAGTAAAACTAGGAATTTGATTAGTGGTCAGTCATTATACAATAGATAACCATCTCCGTACAGTGCACCAAACACACTTGCTTCCATGATGGCTAGTCCTTGCAGCTCATGAAGTATTGTTTTAACCCCTTAGTCCACACTCCTTCACTTGTGTGGCTTACTTTCATGAGCAGTTATAGGTGGAAATCGCTAGCTCTGATTTATCAGTTTAGTTTTTGTAAATTAAAATGCCTCTTGATGCCTCACTTGTGCAAGACTAGCCTACAGATGTCCTTCTCCTGTGCAGGTTTTAAATCTAGGTGTAAGGCAATTGAGAATAATGCCATCTATCTTGACTGTGTAGTTAAGCCCTTCATTTTTAATTTTTTGGGGAACACTACCCATTTTAAATGGTATAGATTTGACAGATGTGGCTGTCACAAGTAGCCAGTACACCACTGCAGACACTTGCAGTGATGAGTCTGAGGTTCTAAAGATCCACATTTTGTTTATGGCTTATATTTTTTGTTTAAACTGGAATGTAAGGTTACAAGGAGCTCCTATTAGATGTATTTTGGGCACTAGGGTGAGGAGATACCACCACACATGCCATGTTTTGATGAGCATTTTGTTGTACTGTAATGGATTTCTCTGCTCCTGAGCTTTCATTACTTCTGCTTTCACTGACATTAGTTTCATGAATGTTTTGCATTGAACTGTGGCTACCTGCATTTATTATTTCAATCAAACCATATTGGGTATAGTTTAATATGCATCTACAGATATGCTTTCTATAAGGGCCTGTAATTTGGGTATTTCCTGACATCACACCTCAAATTTAAGCTTTGTTTCTTTATGCCAGGCCCTCAATTTGGCTCAACCTTTCCTGTCCCTTGTATTGAGATGTTTTTAAGGAATGACTCCTTAATGCAGTGCCCTGGCATGCCTTGCTATTAAAACATGGAGGTCTCTCCTCTATCGCCCTCTGATACTAGGGTCACTTGGTGTCTGCAGGGGTTTAGTGAGCTGTACATACTGTGTGATTCAGCACCAATGCAGCACAAACTACTTTATGAATAGTCTCATGTTTATGGAGGAGAAATTACCAAATGCTATATTAGATATCTGTAGTACACAGCTGGTTAAAGTAGAAAACCAGATCAAGCTGCAAAATTCCATACTTAATGGGGATATGTATAGCAGTTAGCATAGATGTACGGCACAAGCTTTTGGGAGAAGCAGTGTGCCCATTGAAAAATCCAGAAGATAACTTTATATATAATCCCATTACATTTTGTGGGATAGAATGTGAAAATAAGTTATGTACTCTTACAAGTTGACGAAGTTATATACAGTAGAAGTATGTGTGGGTGTAGTTAGAAAGTTGACCTCTGATCAAACTATTAGTATGAAAATTTGCTGGGTGTGTAATCCTGTAAGTACACTGGATATGTTGCTTTTCAGGGGCAATCAGGACACATGATTGGTTAGTCACTTGCTCAATTATACAGTAGTCAAAGGGTGAGAATCAAACCATGTACTAGAGGACTCCACTCCTTAGGAGCGGAGTTACTGTGCAAGAAGGTGCCATTTTTCCTCTAATGGCTAACTGCCAAGATTATCTTTACCATTATCAGAGGTATATAAATTTGGTGGTGACCAGTATTAAGGATGTATAAATGCTGTAAGAAAATGTTTTTGGCAATTGAGTGATTTGTATATAAATAAAGCTTAAAAACCTGGCCTTTACCTCTAAACATTTGACTAGCTATTTATAGTTTCTCAAATGCTTCAGTAAAGTATTATGTCCTTGTTTAGAGGTAAACAAGTATTATGGCATTGTCTAAAGAATGAAGTGTATACTGTGGCATTTTAAGTCAGTAATACCCCTTTTGAAGTGGAATGAGATGAGAGGTGCAAAATTGTATTGATAGTCTTCAGAAGCTGTTATCAGTTAAAGAAAATCCACCTTCTCATACAGCTGAAATTAACTCTTGGGTTGCTTTTCTCAATACTATCTGGTTCCAGTATTGTGTAGGTACCAGAAACCTGCCTGTACTTCCTCTTCCTCTCGGACTCCAAGGCAAGGATCACTCCCTTTAAGCATCACTACTGGTGTAATTTGCAGAGGAATTTGTCTGCCCCTGCATGACATACTAGACAGTGAAATCTGTAGTTTACCCTTTCAGGTACTAACAATCTAGTCCTGATATCAGGAGCACAGCAGTTGCTGTATAACAAAGTACAAAGCATTTTTAACTCTCTATTGCAGAGATGAAGACCACTTAAACTGATTCACAGCTGCTTCCAATGTAGCCATGCCTTTCATGGCAAAACAGCAAGTCAATGGTTCAAACAGCTGTCTCCTCTCTACAAATTTTCCTGACCAGCATCACTGTATCGAAATGCTAAGCTTTAAACTTTTAGATGTTTTTAATACTATACATTAAGATTACTTAAATGCAGTATCAAAAATATTTTGACAAAGTGAAGGATTTTATTTATCATTCTCATGCCCTCCCACCACAATAGGATAAAACTGCTCAAACCAGGACTTCTCTGCAGGAAGTGAGACAGGTGGCAACCTTATTAGTTTGGTACACTGATGCTGTTTACAAGAAGGTATATTATGCTGTGTGTCCTCTAGAGGAGGATGCATATCTGGTGCAGAGATCCTCTGAAAGGGACATCTTCCACTGACTCTTTTACAAGTGGAGCACATGAACATTTTTAGTCAATGAACGGAATGAAACGATTGGTAGCAACAGCAATATACAAGATGTGCTATGTGCCCTTTAGTTAAACATTGGAGAAGGGAAATCTAAAATACTTTTAAAAACCGTGTGTATAAATGAATGGATGAAAATAAACTTTCCACTCCTGGCACTGGGGAACAGGATTACTTTCAAATCCTTTCCTTTTCAGTAGCACCTTCCACTTGTACATGAAACTGCAAGGATTTCTCACTAGTGACTTCTCGCATCAGGGAAAATGTGTGTGTGTGGGGGGGGGGGTGGTCAGTTTATCTTAGACTACAAAAAGATACTTTGAACAAATGCCTGCTATTTAGTTAGGTTTTTGGTTGCAGCTCTAGATATAAAATGTAAAACATGCCCCGAGACACACAAGGGCCATTTAGGAAAGTCTTCTTAACTGAAGGTATAAGATGCGTGACACTTGCCCCATTTATGTCAAGTGGAATACACCAATGTCTAACAGGACTGGTGTAAAGCAGACTTTAAATGGATTGTGGGAAAGAGGCTTAAAGCACTGAAGCTCCATTGGCAGCCATTTTGCAGAAAACAAAATTCTACAAGTAGCAGTCAAACTAATTTTGAGGTGTTTAAACTTGAAGACTTTTTTTTTTTTTTTCAGTTCTGAGGTAGTGCTCCTCCAAGCCATTGGAGGTTTTCAGCAAAGAATACTCTGCCACATCAGTGCTTGTTTACTTCCTGTTGGATGGTTGCCACAATGCTGACTGGCAGGTAACTGTGCCTATTACAGTAACATGGAAGTCAGTGTTGCTGCTTGATTCCTTTTATAGCCAGTGCTTATAAGCATACTCCCTCCCCAAAAGATACCTTTCTAGTTACTTGGCATATAAACTTTCATAAAGGAATTTTTGGGAGGGAGCAAATTTTAATGGTTTCTTTCAATCTGGGCATTGATCTTCAGCCTTAGTGATTCAATTGCTTTAATCTAGTAACTTGAGAGAGAGGGCTTGAAATATTCATTTTGGATTCCACTAAAACTTAATTTCAGTAGTCAGTTGACTGCCGCTAAGTTTTTTTGTATAATCCTTTTATCTGATTCAACACAGGAAAGATGGTTAAACATTTAGACAAGTGTATTTAACACTAAGTTTTTTTGTATAATCCTTTTATCTGATTCAACACAGGAAAGATGGTTAAACATTTAGACAAGTGTATTTAACACTAATATGTAGCATTTGTTTCAGTCCATTTCGGTCTGTGTGGCCACAGTGTATAGCTCATGAATTTCTAGAGCTTGTTTATAAGCCCAGTAACATGCATGACTTTTTTTTTTTTTTTTTTCCAGTTACTGGTGCAGATATAATTTCCTGTGATGGACCTTGATAGATATAAATTAAAATGCTTTTCCCCAATATACTGTGTACAGTGAAAGGAAATGTGCAAGGCCAAACAGCAGTTTTCAAAATATGCTTGCTTTGCAAGAACAGTTATGTTCAGCTTGGATATTAATAACATACCTGTGGGCAATACTGTAAATGCAAGAAGTTCACTTTCTTGGCTTTCAGATGCAGAAATATGCAGACCGGTCAAGTGACTCAAAGATTGTGAACTTTTGTGAAGTCTTCAGATACAGCGAGAACCAAAAAGGGCATGAAATAACCATGGACTTTTTCATGACAGACAAAAACCAGAAGAATGTCACAAGGACATTAAAAAATAGAAAAGTATATAAACTGGACAGTGTTTCTTTCAGGGGGTGACTTCTTAGACTAAGTGTACCTTAGTCTATTCATCTGTCTAGCTGTGTTATAATAGAATTGAAATGGCTCTGACAGGATTTGGCAAGAATTTGTTCAGAGACAAAAGTAAAACAGGTACAGTAGTACAGAGTTTGGTCTACTTTTAGACATTTTCTGTCGCATTGTTTTGAAGCTTTGGTAGGTGGTGATGTCTTATGACCAAGCCTTTTTTTGTATAACAATCTAGCAGGTACTGTGAAGTGTTCAGTAACTTTTGTCTCACTTGGGGTTTAAACACCTCAGACACCGCTTTCCCTTTATGCGAATATTTTTCACCATTCCATTTGCGGGTATCCTCTGGGTGTGAGTGCTAAACTTTTTTTCAACTGAAGCTGTTCTGACTTGTAGCTTGGCTTCTGTAGAGTACAGAATTTTTGGTTTAGTCCCATCAGAAAGCTGCACACCTACTTTGCCTTCATACTTTTTGGTCACCTTAATTCTGCCTTGGGGTTTACCCATCTGTCAGTATGCAGAGCTCCCTGTTTACAAGTTTATGAACATTGTACAAACTGGTAACCATGGCTAATTCTTACCCCTTGTAAACAAAATGAGCCATGTGTAGGCTGTCTGTTGACAGTCCTGCTGTCTCTGTAGTACTTTACAGAAAAATGTTTATACACTATTGCTATCTTGCCAATTATAACAACTTGTATCTCTTTCTTTGCAAAGATTACTGTATAAATGTACAACTGTCACTAGGACTACCTTTTTTGTTACACTCCCACATGTACATTTATTTCTGTATTTTTTTTCAGTGTTTTAATTTGTGGAACTGTTCTCCCCAGGCCTCTGCTGAGAATGGGTTCCTGGCCCAGTCAGACTTGCTGGCTATGACTTCATATACTTGTACAAGCCCATTAGTTTGTTTAATTTATTGGTGTATGATGCATGTGTTGCATTTTATGACTTAAAATTGTTTGTCGAAGGGGTTAAATGCTGATTGGGGAAGATGGCTTCTGCAGCCATGCTGTTTTTTGTCAACTTATTGCCACAGCTGCAGGTTTTAACATGATTGGGTTTGCTTATTTGCTAAAGTTATACCTTGCACTGTATTCTTTAATGACAACCTTGGTACAATCTACTTTCTGGATAACAAATCTTGATCATTCAGTTTCACTCTGCAATTTGTGTGCATTTTTCATTTTCTGATGTGACTATCTGTGTGGTATCAATCTTTTAATAGTATGCTTAAATGTTCATGATTGTGGTGGTGTGGGTTTTGGCCTAAGAGCGTGCCTTGGGTAAGTTTTTTTTTTTTTTTTTTTTTACTAGATTAAAATGTAATCTCCTTATTGCACTGGAACATGACAAAACTGGCAATGAAAGCACTTTTGCAGAGGGCAAATTCTCTGCAACCCCCCTCCATAGTACTTAGTGTATTAACTCTAAAATCAGCTGCTGTCTCTTCACTGTCCAAGTTTCTGCCCAGTACAGAAGCACTGGTTTGCATACCTGTATTGTACATCTTCTGCCATACTAAACCCAATGGGGGGCGTGTGATTTTAATTTTAACCTCGTTCAGACTTTCAGCTACACCACCTATTTACTTTACAGGTTGGCAGCTTTATATTCCAGGTTGGCAGCTTTATATTCCCTCTAGTCACGACCATAATCTTGTCCATTTTCTGTTGTGCCTTCAGGCTCTTATTCTAGTCCCCTGTCATTAGCCAATGTTCTTGTTCGGAGCCTGTTTAGTGGTCTGTCTACACCTTGGGTCACCAGGAACACCAAGTTCCTGTATAACATCTGAAAGACAACCCTAAAAATCTTCTGTTCCTCCCACATTTGACCCAGACAGCAGTGATTGTCCCTTTTCATCTAACAAGGGCGAACACCATATTGTCCCACAGGCTAGACATGCTCATTCAACAAACTTGTTACACCAACCTGAAGAAACTCTTCTTCCTATTGAAATGGCATTCCTGTTAAGTGCCAGCACCTGCAAAACATTGCAAAAGCAGAAGTGTGAATCTCTAGCATAACTTTTACTTTTGTAGGGGGCAAGCAAACCATGTCCCATGAACGTACAACTCCAAGATTGTCATGAAAAATTTAAAATAAACCTATTTTTGACCATTCTTTGTATTTTGGGATTTGTTGAAATAAGTCCTGACATTTCAAGTAATAACACTCTCTTGGTTTGCATAACACATTTGATTCCTTTTGGGTATCTTTCTGAGAAATACTAGGCCAGGAAACATTTGTGTAAGCTGCTCAATTTGGATCTGGCATACACGTCTCAAATGCATTTGCCAGCCATCTCAGCCAGTCTTCTCATAGACTTCACATTCAGTTGTTGAGTAACCCTTTGGATTTTCTGGGAGGCCAGATGTAGAAAACATTCTCCATCCTCCTTGGAACCTGAATTAACTTTGCCATCCTCTTAACCAGCTTATTCATTGTGAACAGAAGGGAGTACTAGTTGCTATTGTGTTGAGTTGAGATTCAAGCCTTTGCCTTTTTCTTTAAGGATAGGGTTACCCTTGGAGTAAACCCATCCTTTATCTAAAGTGGTCACAATCTCTGAACCAGAGTAGTTTCAATGTGGGAGGATAATTAACTTGCTTGATGTGCGTAGACAAGTTAAGGTTTTACTTGGACAAGCTAAACAATTGATCAATTACCTGTTTTGGGGAGGGGAAGATCTGTCACTTTCCTGATAGGTAATCCATTGGCATTTCCTTGTGTTTTTATGGTATCTCTTGGGCACAGTCAAAGCTCCATTGTGCTAGAGCTGTAGACTATTCTTGTGGGGGGCTTTTTTCAAGGGATTAGTCCACCTCAGAACCAGCTTGCTTGGTCTTCATTTGCTATTTTCTAAGGGTTAAGGGAGTGTGTGTGTGTGTGTGTGTCTGGGAGTGTGTGTGTGTGTGTGTGTGTGTCTGGGAGTGTGTGTGTGTGTGTGTGTGTCTGGGAGTGTGTGTGTCTGGGAGTGTGTGTGTGTGTCTGGGAGTGTGTGTGTGTGTGTGTGTGTGTGTGTCTGGGAGTGTGTGTGTGTGTGTCTGGGAGTGTGTGTGTGTGTGTCTGGGAGTGTGTGTGTGTGTGTCTGGGAGTGTGTGTGTGTGTGTCTGGGAGTGTGTGTGTGTGTGTCTGGGAGTGTGTGTGTGTGTGTGTCTGGGAGTGTGTGTGTGTGTGTGTGTCTGGGAGTGTGTGTGTGTGTGTGTCTGGTGAGTGAGTGTGTGTGTGTGTGTCTGGTGAGTGAGTGTGTGTGTGTGTGTGTGTCTGGTGAGTGAGTGTGTGTGTGTGTGTCTGGTGAGTGTGTGTGTGTGTGTGTGTGTCTGGGAGTGTGTGTGTGTGTGTGTGTCTGGGAGTGTGTGTGTGTGTGTGTGTGTGTGTGTGTGTGTCTGGAGTGTGTGTGTGTGTCTGGGAGTGTGTGTGTGTGTGTGTGTGTGTGTGTCTGGAGTGTGTGTGTGTGTGTGTGTGTGTCTGGAGTGTGTGTGTGTGTGTGTGTGTGTCTGGGAGTGTGTGTGTGTGTGTGTGTGTGTGTGTCTGGGAGTGTGTGTGTGTGTGTGTGTCTGGGAGTGTGTGTGTGTGTGTGTGTGTGTCTGGGAGTGTGTGTGTGTGTGTGTGTCTGGGAGTGTGTGTGTGTGTGTGTGTGTCTGGGAGTGTGTGTGTGTGTGTGTGTGTGTCTGGGAGTGTGTGTGTGTGTGTGTCTGGGAGTGTGTGTGTGTGTGTGTGTCTGGGAGTGTGTGTGTGTGTGTGTGTCTGGGAGTGTGTGTGTGTGTGTGTGTGTGTGTGTGTGTGTCTGGGAGTGTGTGTGTGTGTGTGTGTGTGTGTCTGGGAGTGTGTGTGTGTGTGTGTCTGGGAGTGTGTGTGTGTGTGTGTGTCTGGGAGTGTGTGTGTGTGTGTGTCTGGGAGTGTGTGTGTGTGTGTGTCTGGGAGTGTGTGTGTGTGTGTGTCTGGGAGTGTGTGTGTGTGTGTGTGTGTGTCTAGGTGGGGGAGTGTGTGTGTGTGTGTGTGGGAGTGTGTGTGTGTGTGTGTGTGGGAGTGTGTGTGTGTGTGGGAGTGTGTGTGTGTGTGTGTGTGTGTGGGAGTGTGTGTGTGTGTGGGAGTGTGTGTGTGTGTGTGTGTGTGTGTGTGTGTGTGGGAGTGTGTGTGTGTGTGTGTGTGTGTGTGGGAGTGTGTGTGTGTGTGTGTGTGTGGGAGTGTGTGTGTGTGTGTGTGTGTGTGTGTGGGAGTGTGTGTGTGTGTGTGTGTGTGTGTGGGAGTGTGTGTGTGTGTGTGTGTGTGTGGGAGTGTGTGTGTGGGAGTGTGTGTGTGTGGGAGTGTGTGTGTGTGGGAGTGTGTGTGTGTGTGTGTGTGTGTGGGAGTGTGTGTGTGTGTGTGGGAGTGTGTGTGTGTGTGTGTGTGGGAGTGTGTGTGTGTGTGTGGGAGTGTGTGTGTGTGTCTGGGAGTGTGTGTGTGTGTCTGGGAGTGTGTGTGTGTGTGTGGGAGTGTGTGTGTGTGTCTGGGAGTGTGTGTGTGTGTGTCTGGGAGTGATCAGCCAGCTTACCTTAAGGTTGCTTACTAGATGCCCTCACTTGAGATTCTGGTATATAACAAACTTAAACATGAGCTTGACACAAATGAAAGTGTCTAAAATGCCCACTAGCTTGATGTTTCCAGTTAAATGCACTCATGACTGGTCAACTTGTACAGGCAGTGACTATCCTTTGTCTTTCTGGGAGACGGAACAGCTGTAGGTAACCCCCAAGCTGGACTTGTAACTTTCTGGAATGTAATAGTGATGTCCTATTCATGTTCCCCAATATGAAAGCAATTTAACTTCTGGCTGGCCTGGAGGTAAATATGCAGTGGATTCTTCCACTGTGTGCCACTTGACTAGGGTGGCATATTGTCATGGTGAACTGTAGGTGGTATATTGACTGGAGTGTACTTCAGCCAAAACGTAGTTTTCCATAACTGTTTCCATAAACACCGTGGCACAGGTTCCACTAGCTAAAAGTTAAGCTTGCTTTACCATATCACACCACACCTTTTGAAGACCACTGGAACGTGATTATGCAGACAAAATGACCTAGCCTTACCACCTAGCATCAAAGGAGTGTGCTACATGATTACCCTTAGTCAAATGAACTTTTAAAAACTGTAGCTTTGGAAGGGTAGGCAGCCTTATTTCCTATACTGCTGTGCTTACATTTCAGGCATATCAAGTAGTCCTGCACAAAACCCATGGTATCCCTCTAGTGTCAGAATACCCAGTATGCAACCTATACTGGGTCAAAAACAAACCAAGAAACTTCAGTGTGGAGGGTGTGTGAAGTTCACTCCTTGAATTATGTACCTATCCTTCTCACAATCTGTCACCAACTGGCTTCAGAGTTACCTGTCTGACCACCAACAGTCCATTGTATGGCAGTGGCATATCTCCCCAATTACCTGTCTCCGTAGGGGTTCCCCAAGGATCCATCCTTGGACCCCTACTCTTCTCTGTTTACACCAATAATCTAGCCTCTGCCACCAAACATGGCACACATACAATACGCAGATGACTCTACCATCTGCTCAGCCCAGTCCCTACCAAAACTGCAAAAAGTCGCAAAGGAAGCCTTTTCCTCTGAAACATGGTTATCCGATGCCCAATTAACTCAACCCAAACAAAACTAAACTACTCTTCCAAACCACCAAACATACTCAAAACAACTCTCACTTTTAACATCACAGCAAAAGACAACACCACTATATACCCAACTGAACACACCAAATTGCTAGGAGTGGAAATGGACAAACTAAAATTTTGACATTCACATATCCATGACCATAAAAAAAAGTCCACAAACTAGGAGCGTTATACAGAAATTTCTCACCAAAGCAGCAAAGATTTCAATAGCAAATTCCCACCTTGTCTCCACCCTACTTTATGCCTCTCCACTATATACCAACCTAAGGGCAATGTGATCTAAACAAGCTAGAGACCAGCTACAACAAAATTGCCAAATTCACCACAGGGGCATCCTACCGTAGTCACAACAGTCTCACTTGCTGAACTGGGCTGGCTTGAACTCCCTCACCTCCTTCAGTGGTATCAACTCTCACTCGCCCACAAACTAGTAAACCATCCACTAAATGTCCCATCCCTCCAGAATCTACTCCAACCCTATCGCACCACCAGACCACTAAGATCCAGCAACAAAAATCACTTTCAGATCACTAAAGCCAATAACTCTGCTGGTGAAGCACTATTCTCTTGCACCATAGCCAAATTATGGAACTCACTCCCACCCACAATTACCTCTGTACCATCATGCACCCACTTCAAAACTTTACTAAAAGTGCACCTAAAAACATGCTGGCTATGCCCTTGCAACTCGCACTCTATCATCCACCCCATCCAACCACTACCTTTCTTTCCAACCACTACCTTTCTTTCCACTCCACTAACTAGCTTGATTATAGCAAGCTCGGATGCTCATAAGCCTAGTACTTATTATACAGCCGGAACTTCCCATTGTAGCATTTGTTAGTCTGTTATGTACTTCAGATAAAGATTCTAGTTGTCATTGTCTACTGATGTACTATGTTCCTCATCTGTAAATATGTTGCAAGTAATTGCTATGTTAAATTAATTGTTATGTAATCCAATGTATGTTTATTTTTACTGTGGAGCTTTTCTCCCTGGGCCTCTGCTGAAAATGAACCTGCTTTTCTCCCTGGGCCTCCGCTGAAAATGGACCTACGTGCAGTCAGACACTCCCGGTCAACAAATTTAAATAAAATAAATATAGTCCACCAATAAACTATGTACTGTAAAATGTAGATAATAGGTAGTCCAGTTAAAAATGGAATATCCTTTGAAACATGAGCAATCCTAGTTGAGTATAATGAGAAACATCAAAAACATTCCTTGTATATAATCTCATTTAGCAAGGGAGTGGTCAGTGTGGTTCTGGTAAGAGCAATAAAAGCATTAAACTAGTTCCTTTAACCAAGTCCCCCTTAACACCATAGTGTAAACTGAGACTTGCCTTGGAACTTTAGCGAAAAAGCTAGAAGCAAAAGAACAGCTAAGACTAACTGCTAATCCAGACTTTAAGAAACCCCTAATTCTCTAACAACTCTACCACTAGACATCTATCAGAATAAAAATGAAACTGCGATTACTATCGCACCAAATACTTCATAAAGTTTGTGAAAATATTAACATGTGTTCACTTGTAAATTACACAAGTAGGCTGGAAAGCATAGCTATAATTGCTGGAAAGCATAGCTATAATTGCTAAGGTGGAAATAAGTGAAAAATGTTAAAGCATTAAGGCCCTGGGGATCTGTTCAACCGTGATATCGAGTGCATTTACCTGTTATCAGAAAACTGCACCAGTTATTTTCATTGTAAAATATTTACAATGTTTGGTATTGGCTTATAATATTGGTATGGATAAAAGCATGTAATGTGGTTCACACCATCAATAATTTGAAACTTTAAAGCCAGTGTTTGTTTTTTGTGAAGTTGCAGGTGCCAAGCAGTGAACAGTGAACTGCAGCTAGGCAGAGTCTTGATTTGGTTATGAAGGCTGATAAGGGAGGGGTTATTACTTAATAGCAGCAGCTATAACCAGAGGATAGAAGAAATGCTGAGTGACATTGTTTTTCTCTTTAGAAGAGATGAAGGCATCCTACAGCTGGTACACAGCCTTGACTGCACTTTGGTTTTTGTCTACAGACACCTTCCCCTGCTTGCTGTAATTCGTTGGAATCCCTAAACCACATAAGAGAACCCTCCTTACAGGGCAGTGGTTGCAAGTAGGGGTTCCCTGACGGAAGCTACTGCCATCTACCTGGATTAATTGGTGTCTGGCTGAGAACATTTCACACAAGACTCTATTTTTATTTTCCTTAATTTTTTTTTTTTTTAAGTTGAATCTTGTATATTGTACTTGCACATTGAAACTGTGACGGATTCATACAGGAAAAAGTGGCATACCAGCACAACATGAAACGGGTTAACTCTTAGGTAGTGTGCTTGGCTACAATTTTTGTTTTAATGGAAATTACTATAAACAAGACCGATGGCCATGGGGTAGCTACGGCCCATAGCCTAGCCAACATAGCTCTAAGCAAGTGGTTGTTGGATTGTTTAACAGAATACATGCAGCATATTGGTGCATCTGTGCTTTTATTCATTCTTTTATTGTTTGGAAAGGAGACTGCACTAAAATAGTTTTGTCAACTATCTGAATGAAACGGACTTCCTACATTTCACCTTTTTCCACTGCCTCACCCTGGCAGTCTTTGGATATGCTCACCTCTTCCCACAGCCTCACCTTGGCAGTCTTTGGATATGCAGATTACTGAAGCCTTTGACCAAGGTAAAATGGACAAGGATCTTTACAGAAAACCTACCAGAGAACCTCCTACTGCATAGGGGTCTCCATCCTACCATGACAAAATATAGTAAGTCCCAAGGCTATAGGTTGGCCAGAATCACCATAAAAATAGTATCCTTCTTCCTTAACCTAGATTAACTAAACTTCCATAACACTTAATATTGCTTTCTTTATCCCAACCAAAAATTGAAGTACAACTTCAACAGCACTTGACACCGGTCTTTAGATTGTTCATAGATTTATCTTGACTTTACTGTTACAGCAGCATTCATGTTGTAGAGAATTGGGCCATAATTACTGAAAGCTCATATTTAATTGACCTTGGAGAAGCTCCTTTATAGGAAAGCCAGAAACATCAGGAGTTTGGAGGTACGTAGAGACCACTGTGTGGATCCAACTCTTGTAGGCAGACACTTATCATAGGAAGGTAACAAACCTAGCCAAGATCTATCCTTATTTTCATGATCCGCATCTAATGCCAGTGTCCAAGAGGGGTACAGGTGGAACCCACTGGGGTGAGTTTACAGCTACCCATCCCAAGTGACCAGATTCAGTTTGAGTAGCGCCAATGAGGTGCTGTTTGACATTAAGTAGGAGTCTGTTCCAAAGGTCTGGTAACTTCTGGGAGACTAATACAACCTGCTGGAGGGGCAGATTAATGTCGCATACCAGGTTAGGGTGAGTAACCCATGTACAGTTTGACTTGTGGATATGCAGCATTTAAATAAGGGTCTGAGATTACCTGATTACCTTGTATGCAAGACTGAGATTGCCAGTAGTCTGTATGAAACTGAATAAAGTGACAGTGATTTCCGATCCAGATAAGACAGATGCTGAATATCTTTAACTTTCTTATTGCTGAATGCCCTTACCACTATGGAGACATGGTGATCAAAAGTAAGATTACTATCAACCTGTGCTCAGATCTCCCACTGAGTGCATGCACAGGGTGTTGCTATTGATGGTTTGCAGGAACATCAGTTACTGAAAGGGATGATGCATTTTAATTTTTTTTTTTTTGCATTGACTTAAGGCCGTGTTTTGGCACCAGTCATTTGTAAGACTGTTTAATGTAAAGCACTTTTAGTCACTGATGGTGATTTCAGACAAATTTAAAAACTGTTAAATTCATTTTAAATAACATTTTTAAAAACTACCTCATGATACAAACCTTCCAATCAACAGTTAACTAATTACATACACACTCCTACAAGTAAGCAGTACGACTAACGTTATTTAAAGCTGTATATACTGAATCACAATAAATTACATATAAAATGTACATAAACAATACATGTCATCATTTTTCCTACTTAAGCCAAATGCCAACAGAATAATAACTTTATCTACACATAGAGTTTAATGTTACAACATTCATTAAGCCCTGGGTAAAAAAAATGCATTGAGACGCAGCTGACAAATTCTCCTTTTCTAGAATAAGGGCTGTTGGACCCCCTCTGTCAGAATGTATTTGAACAATTATTTTAAACTTGAAATTGTGCCCTCAATTTAGTACTACATGTTTCACTAAGGAATTTGTTTTTTGCTTTTCATTGTCTGGGTATATGAACACATCCATATCACAGAACCGTCTGTCCGTCTTTCCGATGTAGTATGCCGTGCACAATGCTAAATATACTACGGATTTAGAATTTCCGCTCCCTGACTGCAAGTTTTTCCTACATCCATGAATTTACAGTACCTACAGGCCCTACAAGTACATATTTCTATCAAACTTCAATACACTTTCTAACTAATTCTTAAGATTAGTACCTCTCCTGAAAATCAAGTTTGGGTGGGTTCCTAGCTTCTCAACTAAGAAAATATCGTTACTGATAATTCCCAATTTTTATAAGATGGTTCTTATTTTAGAGCTGTCTTTACTGTATGTTATGAAACTAAATTGTAGTTTAAACTGAGTAGGAA
The DNA here is from genome assembly GCF_019279795.1 of Protopterus annectens. Lineage (NCBI taxonomy): Eukaryota > Metazoa > Chordata > Ceratodontiformes > Protopteridae > Protopterus > Protopterus annectens. The sequence continues at coordinate 1,062,937,805 of NC_056747.1, read as the reverse complement.
AAATGATTTATTTTTTGCTTATCGTTTATGTACATTTTATATGTAATCTCTTGTGATATTTTATTTCTGTATATACAGCTTAGTCGTGCTTAATGTAGGAGTGTATGTAATTAGGTGACTGGAAGGCTTGTATCATGAGGTAGTTTTTAAAAATGTTTAATATTTTTAAATTTTGTCTGTCACTATCGGTGACTAAAAGCACTTTACAACTTTGTTGTGGACTAGTTGTTTGGTGTACTTGTTTTTGCAATTCTGTTTGTTCATTTACTCAGTTTGTCGACTTTTATTTTCAAGACCATACCTCTCAACCTCTTAGAGTAAGAAATCTGGACAAAGCTATGAAAAGTGGTACAAATAGGGACAATTGCTCTTACAAGCTTAGAAAGCTGATAGAATAACGGTTGCATTAGCATGAATTTTCTGAAGGGTATGAAGTCCAAAACTCAAATGTCTGTCATTTTCTAACTTCAATCTTTAATGAACTTCAATCTTTAATTTGCCAGAAAGCCACAATGTTATGAAAAATGGACCAAAAATATAAGGCTACAATCTGGACATTCTGCAAAAATCTGTACAGTTGAGAGGTACGTGCAAGACTGTCCTTGTAGGATGTTTCTATTTGGAGATTGTTTGCAGACTACTGCAAATTGGGAGCAGTCAGTCACATTTAGTTTTTGTACTTTTTGGAATCTTTCTCCAAAGTACAGAGGTCCCAGGAACTGATCCCTGTGGGCCACCACTGGTTAAAGGTCTATTGTTTGGTGGTGGATTCCCCTATTTTGAATTCGGTGAGCCAGTTAGTGACCTATAATAATAAGGGTTGATGCCTAGTTGGGCGAGTTTTCAGTGATGCTTTTGTGGAGGATAGTGTTAAAAGCCTTGGCCAAGTCTAGCTAGGCTGCATGCACAAATTCCCCTTGTTCAGGGGGGGGGGGGGGGGCTTGGCTATCTCTATCTCCCTTTGACCAATCTAAACTGAGTAGGGCCAAGTGTTTGGCGATTTACCTACATCTTGATAGTCCATGATTTACTCCATGGCCTTGCAGATGAGGCAGGTCAGGTTAATGCATCTGAAGTTCCTGGGCATCAGTGGAGTACCCAATGGTGTTGCTAATTCTTTGGTGTCCATGTAAGACTCAGCCTGGGATGTGATCAGGTCCCATTAGATGCTGTATTGTTGGCCTTGGGGCATTCACAACATGCTTTTTAGTGATTCAAGGCATGGGACAGGTAGTAGGGATGTCATGGGGGTGTGTGGTGGGGACAGATGAGGGAAGTTTTTCACAAGGCCAACAGGTTAGCTAACTACCAGTTGGGCATAAATCTGGGCTTTTCCTTTTATGTTAAGCATATAACCGAACTCCTTATAGTTGTTCATAGTTGAAGCTAATTTGGATTTGTAGTTGCTTTGGAGGACTTCACAAGAAGTCTTAAGCTGAGGGAGGGAATGTTTCCAATTTAGGACTCTCTCCTTACTCCTAAACAGCAATTTCTTCCTGTTGTAAAACCTGTCAATGCAATTGTCCACCAGGCAGGTTTGCTCTTCCTTAAGCTTGTTTTGATCTTGTTTATGGTAGAGTTAATGCAGTTGTACAAGTTTGTATAAAGCATTGGTGTAGAACTCTACACAGTTGCCCCTTCATCGGAAGAGAAGGTGTGCAGTGAAGCTATTTATACCATCCCATAAGAGATTATGATACGCTTTGGAGGAAGTGCTGGGGGGGGGGGGGGGTGCCATAGTTATTTTGAAGAGATTTATCTGTAGTAAGATCTCAGCAGGGAAGATCTTGGTGAGGGTGCTACAATAGTCCCCCCCCCAAATTGGTGAGCACCAGATTCAGAATTTTAGGACCCCTTGGAGTGTCAACCAACCGGTCTAGGGCACTGGAGTCAACTAAGTCAAGGAACCTTTGGTCAAGTGAGTTGGATCATGAGTAATATACCCAGTCAATGGATGGCTAGTTGGTCACCCAAAACCATGGTGTTGAGATCTATCTTAATAGATTCAAGTAGATCCAAATGGGTAGTGGGGGTCCAGTAGCTAGCAATGACTTAAATAGGTGTTCTATCAACAATTAATTGAACCTGAAGTATTTCCATGGAGTCGTACTGTTAACCAATCTGGAGATTTATGTTGATGCACCACCTCATGTTTGTGGTCTGAACATGTAACCTGGTATGGCTGGGGTGCTCTGAACAGCTTTGAACCAGGTCTCTCTAACTGCACAATTTGTCTTCTAAGGAGAAGACTGTTTCCAGTGAGTACAGTTTCTTTAAGACTCCAAGTGTTAAGCAGTATAACCTTGAGGCTGTTTTTAAATGGAGTTTTTACATAGGGGAATTTTGTCCTTGAGACACAAGGCACTATGGGGGTGGCAAGAGCCAGTAGCTGAAATCCCCAGGGGTGACAGATGACCATCTCTGGCAAAGCATCAAGGTCCATCGATCATGTCATCCCAGGCTGGCAGATAACTGGATCCCCTTAGAATGACACCAGAAACTAAGCCATTATTGAAGCAAAATCATCTTCTATTTTGTATTGAGGCATCCTAGGTGAAAATAAAATGCTGTTTAAGGCTAGGGACATGCCTGAGATGCATAATCCGAGAGCTCTGTCATCTCCATATAGTCTAGAGAGATATGTCTCAAGTCATTCACACAAAGATGGACTGAGGGAGTCTTCTCGGTACCTGTTGAGAGTGCATGAGTGATGTGGTGGATCTAGCACCTGACAGCTGACCATAACCTTCCCTTATCCATCCTGGTGAGGGACATTGTGTCTTATGATGGAATCACCTATAACTGTTTGGTTTTGCCCTTTGCTTTAAGGGCTTGCCAGGTGAGACAATGGTGTGTGAGCTATTGTGTATTTTCTGTAGAGGAAGTATTGCTTAGTACGCTTGTGTTTGGGAGGTCTGTGTTTATGGTGAGGGACTCTGTGTATGTAGGTATGTGTGATGTGTTTGGGTGGAGTAGGTGTGTGCATGCTGACAACCCACTCATTGTCATATGTACTGACTGGTGTGTGAGCATAGATTCAAGATTCTTAATATAGCTGCATCTCGCATGTGGACTAGAAGTAGGGTTGTCTAATATGAAGCAGTTGCTACACTCGGGATGCCCATGTCTACTAAGCTGGCTGGAGATACTGTTCCTCAGGAAAAGGTCACATTATTGGGTGAGGTGTGTTGGTACCTCTATGGCTAGGCTTAGTGTTCCACCTGACAGTGCTACAAAAAAACCTGGAGGACTGCAAGCAAGTGCAAAGGGAAAATTTAATGAGCAAAATGTTTGTATCTATATGGCAGCCACTGCTACATGGCAGTACACAGTGGTGTGCTACATGCAAACAAGTGCAAATGGGCTTAAAACTACCCTTTAACTCAAACTAGCCAACAAGGGTACTCTGAGCTCTAGTCCAATCGCCCCCAATTAGATGGGACCCAGACAAGCAGCCTTCTCCCCCAGGGGTACAGAAGGGCCTTCAACAAGGATGGCTTGAATTTAATGCTCAGAAGTTACAAAATAGACCAAGAAATGGCAAACTTGGGACTGGACTATACTACAGTTGAACTAGTGCAGTATACAGTAAAATGTGGCAAAAGTTCAGACTGAGTACAAATTAAAGTACAAAATAGAGCAAAACCAGGTACAGTTGAAAGCAATGGATGCCTCAGATCTTTCAGTATCTCAGTGAAGGGTAGTTTTAATGCTAAAGTGATAAGTTTAGATTCAGCAAGTCTGAATATGGGCTATGCTATAAAATGCAGAAGTACTAAAAATAGATTAGGGAGATGTGTTTTCCTGCCGTTGTTTAGAGACTGATTTAAACTTGGGAGGTGACTAACTCTGTGCAGGTGGGTTTACAGGGAAAGCTGCAATCTCCATTTTTATGTGGAGAGAACTCAACAGACTAAATGGAGTTCTGGTCATCTTTCCGAAATTGGAGCAAAGTAATGCACTGGCTCAGCACCTGCAGCTTCACAAAAGACGAACTGGCTTTAAATTTCAAGTTATTGATCATGTGGACCTTTTGGAACTGGAAGTAGACATCCCTAGTCTTTTAGAAAACTTCAACTAATGTGCCAGTTGAAACATAAGCCCTGGTTTTCCAAAATAGTTAATTATTTCTCTGTAAAAAAAAAAATTCATACTTCAAAAAACTGACCCCCTGTTTTAAAATAAAGTATACAAGACTGAATGCTGACATTGCATACTAAATATTAAATACATTGCTGATGTGCTTTCTTAGTTAAATGCCACACTTGGAACAGATCCCCATGGCATGAATGCTTTAATATTTGCACTGTATTTCCACCTTGGTAATTACAGCTATGGTTTTCAGTCGTAGACTTGTGTGTTCATTAATATGCTTTTTACACACAAACAGGATTTAAGTATTTGGTACAAAAGCTATCTTCGTTTAAAAGTTTCACTTTGCAAGTATTAAATATTCTAATGTCTAGTGACGGATCTTTAGTCATTTTCATGAGTTTGTTTGGATTAGTAGGTCTGCTCTAAGCTGCTGTTGTATTTTTGTCTCTACCATTTATAGTTTCAGTTCCAATGTAGCGCAGTCTCATTCTACACTACGGTGTTAAGGGGGGGACTTGGTTAAAGGAATGAATTTGCTTTTATTGACAGAACTACCTTCTAATCACCCCCTTGCTCCAATAAGCTGGTGTGCAAGTATAATGAAAATCAAAACCACTAATGGATCACTTGGTGTTTCAATGACTATTCTATTTTTAACTGAACTGTGGGATGGCCACTTTTTTATATACAGTTGTTGAACTAGTTGCATAACATAATTCAAGGAGTGAACTTCACACCTTTCACCCTGCAAAGTTTGTGGTTCATATCATGTAGTCCCAAACCATTGCCGATTTCCTGAGCTCAGACAGGGTTTAATAGCCACTTTGTCCTTTTAAAAAAAAAAATTATAAAAAAAGCCCAGGTGTTTCCCTTTTCATTCAGTTAAAACAATGAAATCCCCTGACAAAACACATTCATTTACAAAACAAATGCTGTTTTAAAGCTTAATTTGGTTTATAGAGTTTGTCATGCTCTAATAGCTCTAATACTGTGATTGTAGAAACTTAATGTTCACCTTTTGATTTAAGCAAGCACGTTTTCATTTTTTATAAGAATGGAAACATCTGTCAAGTGATCCTCTGATGGCAAGGGATGCTTTTATCCTCCCAGATGTGCTGGTAGGAAAGCATAGCTTTTTATGGGGGGGGTTCCTTCAGCAGTTTAGATTCGGGGGGGGGTGTTCCTCAGCAGTTTAGATTCCTTTTACGGATCCTGTTCAGATTTTTGAACCAGATAGCAAGGCAAAAGTGTGTGTGTTTTTTTTTTTTTTTTCTTCTCTCTCTCCCTGTGGACAGTTTGCTATCCCAGGGACTGCACAGAGCCAAGCCATAAACAATAGTATCCATGTGAGCTGTATTACATTTATGCCAGAGTTGTACATGCGAACCAATTTGGCTTAGTTTATTTTGAAGTACTTTAACAAAGGAACGCTTACATAGCTTGAATGTTCTGATACTTGGCAATGCTTCCCAACAGAGATCTCACTTGTCGGAAGCATGCCAAAGTTGAATGTAGGGTGGCTAGCTGACCTTTTTTGCTTTGAGAAGTGGAGCAAATCCTCTCCTTTAAATGGACAACACACTAGCAGTACCTTGTGTACCAAGTACGTCACTAGATGAGTTGTCTGCAGTTCTTGTGGACTTTGTTTAGGTCTGCCTTGTGATATTCCATGATTCCATGCATGAAAATGAGCTGGACTGTCTTGCATGTTAAAGTATGATTAACAAGTTAGGGAGGTTGGTTGGATAGCTTAGTAGATTGCCAATAACCGTAACTAGGGAGGTTTGTTGGATAGCTTAGTAGACTGCCAATAACAGTAACTGGGGAGAACACTAAGCCTATTCTCCCACCAAGGAATTGAATCTGGTACAATGATGCCTCCATTCAGTAAGAGGTTACGTTACTGTCTAGCACGTATCCTCCTGGAGACTGGGGAAGGACCGTAATGGGACTGAGACTGAGCTTGGTATAGGCTTTGTGCTGACTTGACCTGGTCCTGCAGTTTAGTGCAGACATGAGGGTGGACATGAAATTCGTCTTTTTAAGGTAAGCACTTCTTAAATGTTACTGTAAACTGTTGCAACAGTAAAATGTTAAGTGTGAATAAACTGAGTTAAATATGTAGTGTCAGTTGTGCTAACTTTATCTGCAGATGTACCTTTCCGAGCTGTAATAAGACATTCTTTACAAAGGATAGCTTGAAGAGACACACAAAGTACCAACATGGAACAAAGGAGGAATATTTCATGGTAAGGCTAATTTAAGGTTACTAAAGCTCCTGCATGCATTCCTGAACCAGCTTGGTAAGATGAAATTCCCTGACTATACAGTTATACAGCAGTCCTTGACGTGTGGAAATTTTTTTCCTCTGTAAACTGTAATGAGAGGGGAGCAACAGATGATGATTTTCAGGTTTATCAGAAAACTTAATTTAGTTTTATGCAACCTTTAGTCCTTTCAGTCTCCATATCCTTCTGGTTCAATTTCATTTGGAAGTTTAATTTAATGGTAATTGTCAGACTTAAATGACTAGTTTGATTCAGTTGTAATTGTATTAAGACTGACCTTTGAGTAGGATATAAGCCTTCACCTGTATGTTTCCAAAAAGTTGCCATACAGTCTGCAGCACAGAGAAAGCAAGGTATCTAAACCCAATTCTAGGATGCAATACAGTACTTCAGATGCGGTGTGTGCTTGTCGGACATGAAGATTACCATCATGTCACTTCGAGTCAAGAGGGAATATCACAGAATGAGGCGAGCCTCACTTGGGTAACTTTGTAGGGAAGCAGCTGAGAACTGTTCCCAGGAGTCTTTCCTAAGGGCGGCAGGATCAGAAAGATATTCAAATCGTGTGAACTGCTTTGTTTTCATTTTCTTGAGGCCATTTGTCTGCCTGCATGCTGATGGGCAGGAGTAATGCTTTTCTGGAAGTGGCATTGACTTTAAGGAAAATAAAGCTGGCATGCTTCAGAGGGTTAGGAAAGGGGTATGTTATGTAGAAAGTGGAAAAATAAACTGCCTTGGAAAACGGGATCCCAGAAAGTTTAGTATTTTATGATGGAAATCAACTAAGCAGCACAGGAAGCAGTCGTGGATAGCCTTAAGTCTCCCAGACTGCAAAAAAAAGTATTCCACTGAATTACTAAAATGCAGTACGTGTCTTGCAGCAAAAGGCTGACTTTTGCTGGATTTGGCAGACAGTGGTATTGAATGAATTCCATTTTTCATGATGGTGATTAAGATGCCAGTCTTATGGGAATAAGAAAAGTGAATTGATGGGCTGCAAACGTGTGATCTGTGCTCATTGGTGAAGCTACGAAAGGCTGATGCTCCCGAGAGTGACAGGATGGGGGCCGAAAGAATGCTCTGACCAACTCTGTGGAGTCTTCAAAAATCTTCTACTGTCCAAGTAGACTATTCCATCTTTAACGTACGATCATACCACACTGCCAAAGCTGTTTTCAGTCTGGACTGTTCAGTGGCACTTACTCCAGTCGTGTTTCTAACTGGTTCTGCAGCACACTGTCCCAGTTATCCAAGGTGCACATCAGTATAATTAGAGCAAATGGGTCTACAGAAGAAGCCATCTTCACTGCCTTACACACTGCACTTTGTCATCTTGAGCAGCAGGGAGCTGTGTGAGGATGCTCTTTGTAGACCTTGGTTCAGCTTTTAAGTTATCCCAGGTAGACTGGTCACTAAACTCAATGGCCTAGGACTTTCAGAAATTACCTGTTGAATTGAGAACTTTCTATACTGTCATGGTTAGTCTAGGCCTGTACCTCTCATTGACTCTAAACACTGGTGTCCCACAAGGCTGTGTGCTGCTGAGCCCCTTTCTGTATACTATTTGCACCCATGACTGACCCCTCTCATTCTAATTGTGGACAGCACCACGGTGGTTGGACTTGGGAGGAGACGAGACAGCATACAGAGATGTTCAAAGACTGGCTGGTTAGTGTACTGAGAACAACCTTGCTGAACTTTGCCAAAATGAAAAGTTCTAGGTGTATGTGTGACGGAGCTTTTGGTCCATAAACACTGCAGGCAGTCAGAAAGCCACAGCAGAGATCCCATTTCCTAAGGATTCTCAGGAAAAATAACCTGCAGGAGAAACTACTGGTGTTTTTTTTTTTTTTTTACCTCTGTTTTATTGAGTGTGACATTTCCACATTGTATCACAGCAGCTTGGTGGCAGACGGCTGGTAGCTTTTTTTCATTGGAGACTAGAAAGGCGAAATGGGGTCCATAAGATCATATGAAATTATCTGAGGATGGGAGCAGCAGCAGGCATGGGCAACAGTTTGTAGGAATAATCTATATCTTTGAAAGCAATTTCTGGGGCAGGATATGGATTTGTTTTTTTTTTGTTTTGTTTTTTTTCTCTGACCTTTTTACTCCTTGTTTGAGGGTTATGAACACTCTGAATAGACTAGAGTTTCTACAGAGACATTCAAGGTAGTATGCGAAACTGAAGGGCAGTATTTTAAATAGGCTTGCTATTAGAGGTCCCCATAAGAGTTGAGAATTGTATAGGCAGAGAACCTGCCTGGGATAACTGCATACCAAGTGACAGGATTACACAAAAGGTAGGGGAAAAGTAGTACAGGTAGGTAGCTGTGTAAACAAGTGGAAAATTGTCAAGCACCAATCTGGGAAGGAGAAACAATGGTATTAATGAAGCAGAAAACACTGGTACCTATAGGCCTTTTAAGTGTTTCAATTTAATGGAAGGAATCCTTGTGGTTCAGAAATAATGCAGAAAACAGTGATTCTCTGACCTGCATAGTGGATCTTGCGATGAGCTTACAAAGTTTTTTTTTTATCTCCATGTAGTGGTACGAAGTAAAGGAATGGAGAAATTTCTGGAGAAGACTTGCATGCTGTATCTTGCAGTCTAGATCAGGAAATTACTGATGTAAATGCAAACCAACTTTGGCTATGCCCAAGTCATAGCACTTCTGCTGTATGGAAAGTTCACTGCTCTTCTGTGAAGTACTCCATTGCTGCTTATGTAGTGGAGCAAAATGTCTATCCTGGCTTTCTAAGGAAAGTTGAGGGGCTCTGAGCTGTGATAATGGAAATATCAAAATAGTGAAAGCTTGGAGTGAATACAACATTGGGGTGAAAACTTATAATATAGTAAGGATGGCATAAAATATATAGTAAGGATGGCATAAAAAGGTTCTATAATTATCAGTTAAGTAAAACCAGTCTAAGTAGAATATTCAGTAGGCACATTTCCATAAGATTGGGGGGTATGGCAAGAGTTGCAATTTTTGTTTGGAGTAACTTCTGAAGTTGGACAACTTTTCCCACATTGCATTCCCCCTTATTTAAAAATTAGGGGGGGGTAGTACAGACAAGTGGAAGAACACAGGAAGTATGTGTTCCCAGGGCTGGTTATTTGCACATGCAAATCTTGTTTGGGTGAATAACTTAAATCGGCCATGGAGTTGTGGGATGTGGGTGCCTGACTCTTCAGGGCATTTAATGATTCCATACAAAAATTGGTAAGAAGTGGGCAGCCTTTAGGTAAGCGGCAGTGTGAGTCTTGTGCACACTTCAAAGGATAGTTGCTTGGGTCCTGTAGGTGCGTCTGCTTAGATGCATGGGCTAGTTACTTTGCAGATCTAATAGTCCTGTTTGGGAGGACTAGTCAAAATTTGGAAAATGTTGCAATGTAGGTCAAAGGGTAGAAAAATTAATTTTGGGAAAGGCTAGTTTAACCTTTTTTTATACATGTAATCCAGGTAAACCTACTAGACAAGAAAAGCATTGGTTAAGTGTATTGCTCCATTACACAGACAAATGGCGATGGACTGAATCAAACTCTGGCCCTGGGTACAGAAGGTGGCTCATTAACAGCTCAGACCATTAATCCCCTGTGCTCCCTGCCAAATATGTAATGTGCAAGTGGGATGTAGCTGTGTGGATCCTTTGCATAAGGTGAAATGCCCCCTGCAGAAAATTTCTGCAGGATTTTACATTTATATTGAATGGATAGCCTGTTTTCGGAGGGAGAAACATTCATCATTCAAGGCAGACATACCATTTAGAAAATAGTAACATAAATGTGCAACAAAGCATCCATTTCCAACAATGAAAGATTAGTTAATTCAGTGGATTAAGGCTGTGCTGTTAAGCTGCTGTGTTCACAATGAGGTTCCCCAAGAGTGCATTTGTCTACTGTGAGACAAAAGTTAACCAGGCTTTGGGGCAGTTAGGAAGTTGCACTAGGCTTCTCAATGGTCTCCTGGACCACATGACTCATAACAGTGAATGTCTGGGCTCTATCCTCTGACCTCCCTCAACTATAGATTCCAGAATAGTACAGTATACTTATCTGTTCAAGCCTAAATGTTCATGACTTGCAAAAAGTCAAGACCAGTCTCTGAAACTATTTGGAATTCAATCTGGAGAAAGCTTTCTAGCTGTGTAAAAAAAAAAAAAAAGATATTCGCACATTTGGGCAGTACAGAACTATGGAGGAGTTGTTGCATGTAATTACTGGAAAAAGGTGGTAAATTTAGTAGGATGAGATTAACAGCTTGGATTCTGATCATGATGCAGTATAGCAGACATGTTTGCAACGAGACCCTGAAGATGAGGATTGTCTGGATGGCATTCCTAGACATAGAAGCATAAGACAGGATCCCAGAAAATCTGATTTGGGCAGTTCCATGGTGGTCCAGAGCCCTAAAACATTGATAGCTATGTACAAGGAATGAATGATGCAAGAAGAAACTGTTCTAAGTCAGAGGGTTCTTGGAGGAAGTGAGTTTGCATTCAGCTGGGGTCACAAAGTTCAGTACTACTGGATTGCATAACCTGAATGGCCAAAGGTGACATAACAAAGCTGTTTATGTAGATTCTGGAGTAGAAGCAGGCTCTAAAAGATTTAGCAAATGATGGGATAAATGCAAAACTAAAGGCTTATGGGTGGAAACGAGTACAAGCAAAGATCATGGCAGCAAATGGTGGGGGGGGGGGGCTTCTGTGGTTCATGGAAAGCAGATGAGGTCATCTAGAACTGGAGGTGTAGCAGCCAGCTGGCACTGTTGGGGGGGGGGGGGCATGTAACAATGTCAAAGAAGCTGAAAAGATTGTGTGGCTCAAACACGGACAGGGAATACAGATCAGTGGAGGAAGCTTGATGTGGAGAGAAGTGCCCAATTATGTGATCCTGCAAGTATTGAGCATTTCTTTCCTTTGATACTGCTCGTTTGTGCCGATAACGCTGTTTCCATTCACATACATTACCATCCCCTCACTAGATTGCAGGGCAGTGAACTCTCTTGGTAACTCTACGTAGAGCATATCTCTCAAACTCATACCATGAATGAGTTGCATATGATCGCTCACTGCTTTTTTATTTTTCTCCCCCCACATTTTATCCTGTGGACAGACTCAGTACTTTAAGTACATGCTCCTTCTGGGCTAGGTGGTACACGCCAACTCCAAATTGACCTGCCCTACTTCAATCAGTGCTGCACTTAGTTAAAAAAAAAAAAAGAAAAAAAAAAGAATCTGTAGCTGATTTTTCCAGGCAGCGCTCCAAGCTTGAGCGCCTCAAGTGTATGCAGCCCCTTAGTGGTTATCTACCACCACAAATAAACTACTAAACAGTTTTGTGGTTTTCAAGGACTACAGCAAAGCACATGCACCACACAAGCACCTGAAAACGCCAGTTTTAAAGCTACTGCTACTCGCTGACTGCACAAAGTTTTCTTTAGTGTGTAGGATTATTACAGCACATGCCTAGCACGAAAATGCCTACACCACCACAGCTTCAAAACTACTGCTAATTGCTGATTATACTCGGCTCTTACCCTGTTTCAGAGTGTCTGGGGTTTTTTTTGCCTTTCCCCTTAACCAAACTAGCATATATCAACAGAAAATGCCATACTCTGTCAATTAATTGTATAATGCTAGATGCTAATGAATTTGATTGCTGGTTAGTTATACTATACCTGACTAAACCTGTGAGTAGTAAAATCGATATCTACAGTGAATGTACTTTATACAGTCCTTTTGTTTTCTCTCCTACTGAACTCCTCTTCAACTACACTATACACTCCTGCACCTCAATCATTTTATCCCTACTTTCCCTCTTGCACCTAACTCTACTCTCTGCTTTTACCCCTATTGTCCTCCCATCTTGTACCCACTCTGAGCTACCTCATTACCTGGTTAACACTGTAACACTCTTTCCCTACAGCCTGCTGCCTACCTTTGGGTTCTTCCCAGCCAAAAGCTATAAACAAAGGGGAATCCCTCTTCTAAAGGTCTTCCTCCACCCCGCACCCCAGACATCTGCTGCTCTGAGTGTTGTTGTGCTTCCAGACCCAATGCCACCAAAAAGAGAAATCGGGAACAGATTTCAGCGTGTATGTTTATACTTTCCTATATCTGCCTTAACTATACATTACACAGTAGCAGCCTACAGCAGCCTGCCCCCCCCAGTCCTCCTTGCCTTCCTGCATTACCTTAAACTTCTCCAGATCAACATTAAAGTTCTCACTTTTGCCACTAGGTGGCAGCATTACATAATTTTTGTAGTCACATTGGACATTTTAATTTATACCAACTCCCAAAGCCTCCGATAGAACAGTTGTAACTTTCTCTCAAACTTTATTTTCCTTGCCCTCTTACCCTGCTAGTCTCATACTTTACTGCACCTTTCCCACCTCCAAGTCAGATTCACTGTCTTCTTTTTGGAATTTTTCACTTCTGCCCAGCTCTATTCCACTCCATTCGACCTGTGTGCTCACTCTGCTCCCCTACCCTGTCCCCATTTCCCACCTGCCCCCACTACCTCTACATTTATACTTCCTCACACCACACCCCTAACAGATCACTACCAATCACATACACCCCCTACCAAACCTCTCCCACTTCCATACACACCCTAATACTCACAAACCCAACCCACTCCCAAACGCTACACCTCACACCCCCATACAACTATGCCTACACCTCACACCCCCATACAACTATGCCTACCTTCACCTACAAACATTACTACTAGCCACCATGCTACTAACCCTAACCCACACTACTAAACTTTGCCTCCCCCATACAACTATGCCTACCTTCCACCCATCTCAATCCCCACACACCACATCCTCACTACACCCAAACAAATCCTACACATACTCATAAATTCCCCCTGAACTGTACTCTGCCACCCCATCCCATCTGTTCAAACACACTATAGGTTCATAGATTAGTACTAAGCTAACTGCCCATGCGAGCCATTTTAAGCTTAGCCAATTATCCCTTGGGAGACCCAAACCCTGCATCTTGTTTTTGTAAGGCAAACACCTTAACCATTAGGCCACCCTCCCACACCCACCCTGTCCTAAGTACATCCCACAAAAGATGCCACCCCCAGCAAAACCAAAATTTCCTCTCCCAACTAAACCTCCTGATGCAGCTCCTTCCACATATCACACCCACTCTCAGGAGATATCCACCCCAACCCTGGTCCAAAACTCATTACCCACCCAAACCTATCTTCCACACCACAAAAACCCCAAGTCTAGCCGCCTCATCACCCTTAATGCACAAAGCCTCCGTAATAAAATTCCCAACCTTCATGCTTGGCGCTCATCGGCCAGACATAACCGCAGTCTCAAAGACCTGGCTTAAACCCTCAAAAACCACAAAATCCTCCCCCCAGGCTAACTCATCATATGTAATGAGACCGCATAGAAAAGGAGGTGGTGTAGCTATTGTCTACCACTCACCTTCACCCCCTATGACTAAGCCCATCCCAACCTTTGCCAATGCTGAAATAATTGCTGGCTTTTTAAAACTTAACTAAAAATCCATCTGCATTTTGTTCATCTACATCCCACCAGGAGACTAAAACACTAGACATCCCTCTCTTGGTTTAGCTCAAACATCAGAAATGAAACCTACATCCTTGGTGACAAACATTTAACTGGGCCTCCTTCCTTTCAGATACCCCAACCCACTCAACCTTTACAATTTCACCCAACTTATAAATAAATCTTCCTACCAGGCAAAAAAAAAAGTACCCTCCAGTACCATCATAGATTGGATATTAACCCACCCCAACCATTACCACCAATGCTGGTATAATACCAGACCCCCTTAGTGATCACCTACCAGCCTTCATAGACCGCCTACCCACTCAAATAGAAAAACACCAATTTAAGCAATCCTACAACCTAGCCGCCTCCTGCCCCGAAATCTTTTCAAAATGTCTTAACATTACTGACTGGTCACCCCTAAAATGCCTTCCACTAGACAAAGCCGTATCCTATTCTAACCACACTTTTTCTCACCCTACTGGATAAACTAGCCCCATCCCGATCTAAACGCATCACATCTAACCCCTGTCCCTGGCTATGGCGAGAAACTAAACCGATAATGAAGCAACAAGACAAAAAGTGGAAACGGTACCAAAAGCAGAAAAACCCTAGCACCCAACAAGAATTTAAATATCTGTGTAACCTAGCCAAAAATTCATAATAAATTATCCCAAATCCTACGACTTCAATCTGCAATCTAACCACTCAACTAACCCTAAAATTCTGGACCTCAATCTCCTCAATTCTCAACCCCGGTAATAAAGCCAACCCCTGCCCCAATCCTAAGTTCACCCAGCCTAGAAACAGCCACAAAATTCAGCACTTTGTTTATAGATAGCATAGCCAACTTATCCTCCACGTTTTCTAACCAGCCCACCAACACTACCCCCACATCCTGTCCTAACCCCCCCCCCTCTTCTCCCTTAAACCTGTCTCCACTAACACAGACTACTAAAGCTAAAACCATGCTGCAATGCACCTGACAACTTTCAGCTAAATTCCTCAAACTATCCACTGAATCAATAGCCTATCTATATCCATTATAAATAGGTCTATAGAAGAATCCTACATACCAACAATCTGGTGATAAGCATTCATCATCCCTCTACACAAAGGTGGCAGAAACACTGACACTACCAACTTCCGACCCATAGCTATACTCTCCTCTCTAAAATAAAATACTTGAAAAAAACATCCACTTCCAACTAATGCCATACCTAACCCTGAACAACTTCCTGCCCCCCCCCCTTCCCACATGGCTTCTGCCCTGCTTTCCTTCCTTACAGTCAACCTAGCATGGGACAGCAGCAACTATGTATCCTCACTGTTGCTATGCCTCTCAAAGGCATTCTATACCATCTCCCACTCCCTACTTTTGTCCCAGTTCTCACACCTGCACATCTCACACTCAACCATATCCTGGTTCTCCAGCTACCTTTCCATGCACCAGCAAGCTGTACAATGGAGTCCACCTCCTTTCCTACCTACACACCCACAGGAGTACCACAAGGATCTGTACTAGGCCCACTCATCCAACCTCCAACATATTTATCAACAATTTCCACCTCTCCATCCCTGACTCCTCGGTTATCCAATACGCAGATGACTCTACTATCATTTGCTCAGCCTGCTGCCCCTCCAAACTTCAAATCATAACCCAAATAGCCTTCTCCAAAACAGAATCATGGATGCAATCCAACCACCTAGCACTAAACACTAATATATATATATATATATATATATATATATATATATATATATATATATATATATATATATATATATATATATATATATATATCATTTTCACTCCCACCAAAACCTCCCAACTCAACAAAGACCTATTTTCCATCAATAGCCATAGTAACACCCCCCTAGAAATCATTCCCATTACTAAACTACTTGGCATTACCATGGAAGAAAGCCTAAAATTAACTCCCACAATCAAAACAACCAAAAAATTTGTCTTCTCTTCAGGCACAAACCCCCTCCTCCCAACACCCTCATATCCTCCTTTCTTCTCCCTTCCCTCCTGTACAGTGCCCCCACTCACCAACATCAACTTGGCCTTCGCTCCAAACTCGAATTCTGTTATAACAAAATCTGCAAATTCTCAACCAATTCTAAGAACTCTTCCCATCACTGCCACTCTACACACCCTGAACTGGCTAGAACTCCCCAACCACCTAAAATACCTCCATCTTACAACAGCTCTCAAACTTATCTTCAAAGCAACATTATGCCCTTCTCTCACCAAATGTCTAATGCCCTACACACCCAGCTGCACCTTGAGATCCAAAGATCAAAACCTCTTACAAGTGCACAAACCCTTACATCACCTGGCCAATTACTACTATCCCACACCATAGCCAAACTGTGGAACTATCTACCCTCCCCACTACGTAATTTACCTAACCATAACCATTTCAAATCCACACTTCTCTCCCAGTGGTCCTCCAGATGGGAATGCCCTTCACATGCTCCCACCAAAAAAAAAAAAAAGTTATAAGCTTTCCACAAATTTTATGCATTCTGGCCTCTGCTCTGTCTTGCACATACCCTTATGTCATCCTCCTAAATGTAATGTAACATATGCTTTAGTGTAATTACATCTGTACTAATCATTACTATGTAACATTCTGTCTCTTGTGATGGTCAATTACTTTAGTATTTTCCTTTTTTGTAACTTTGCAACTTGTAATTTTCTATGACCCGTTTGACTACTAAGTGCCGTACTACTATCTCCTCGGGCCTCCACTGAAAAGGGGCCACAAGCCCAGCTGGACTAACCCATTTAACAAACAAAATAAATTTGTATTGGTAGTGGGATATTCACTGGTAGATGTGGGTGGCCATGGTGGTGCCACAGTTAGCATTGCCCCCTCACAACAAGAGGTTCTCTAGTTCGATCCTCAACTGGGGTGCCTTCTGTACATTGCATGTCCTTGTGGTTGTGTGGGTTTCCTACCACATCCCAAAGACATGCTGTATGTGGATTGGGCACTCTTGTTGGCCATGAGTGCATGCATGTGTGCCTTCTGTGGAAGGCTGGGCTGGCAACTCTACGTAGTAAAACTCTACTGCCAATCATGAGCGGACAGGTGACTCACTGTGGCAACCCCTAACACGGAAAAGCCCAAAGAGATGTAGAAATGATGGTGATAAAGTAATTGCAGTTAAAAGTGGATTAGTGTGGTGTGGTGGTAGGGAAATGAACAAGATAGAATGACTATATGGATTGAGGGTTTGTGACAGTTTCCCTCTAACTTGCTCTTACAGGTGGCAACAAATGAAGCAAGTACCCTGGCCTAGTGTAAAGGCTGCAGATGTAGAAAATTAAGAATGGAGCTAGAATTCTAAAAAAGGTAAAAGCTTGTCCTTTACCCTTGTAGAAGAGTGCATTTTTGTAGAACAGAGCGCATCCTGTAGCTACCAACTATGGATACAAATTACTTAAGGCCGGGAGTATTTCTTGATAAGGGTGTGCCTAGTTTGTAAACTACACGAAGTATGGATTCATCCCCAGTGGCTCAGTGATAACATGTTAACAGTTTGGTGCACATGTGCCATCTCAAATTAGCAGAGTTGCTCCATTTTAAGGGATTGTTATCCTGTATCTACGAAATGCATTAAAGGAGCTGTTTAATTGTAGTAAAGCACATTCTAAATGCACAATGGAGGGAATTCTCATTTAGCAATGGGAGAGTTCTCCTTTGGGTGATGGAAAGCAGGCTAGGTGGGATTGAGCATCCTAAATTTTCATAAATCTGCAAATATTTTAAACATTTACCCTGCCTCATCTTTCAAACGTATACTTCTGCAGAGAATAGAAGCAGAGTAGTTTTACCTAGGGGAATAAAAAAATCCCACTCTACTGTGGTTGTGCAGGTAATAGGGTTTTATTAAAGCATGTTCCCAAATTAACTAGCTAACTTCAACTGTAAAAGGGCATAACTGCCATGTAATTTTTGTCGTATTTAAAGGATTATATATGCACTTTTCCAGTAACTTAGATGTGGATTATGTGAATGTTGTGCATGGTACTTGTTACTCCAAGTGCATAAACCTGATGTATCTAATATTTTGCCTCAGGACGTCTAGTGCTACCTGTAGTCCGATGCAGAAAATATAAGTGGTGTGCCTCATGTTGCCTGAGTGTGCAGACATTCATGTGACTGTCCAGATGGACAAGTTATTTCTTGATAGTACAAGGAAGAGGGGAATACTAGAAGCATTTTTTAAATTATAGCACTGACTAGCAGGAACACCAAGTTCCATCTTGGTATGGAATGTACTGGTGAAGTGGATAAGGGGGTCGTGGTAGTGTACTGAGCAGCTTTCACACAAACTGTTGCCTCCCCTCCTGTTTGACTCTGCAGTGGCTGTTTTTATAAGTTTGCCCTAGCTAATATAAATACCTATTGGGCTAATCTAACAATTCTCACTTTCTAGTGCGACTACAATGAATGTGGAAAGACCTTTAAGAAGCGAAAAGCCTTCAAAAGTCATCTGAATGAGCACAAGAAAATTGTGGCTTTTACGTAAGTATTGACCAAAGATTGCATATGTGCCATTGAAGCAGGAATATTGCCTAATGACCTGAAGGATGTCATTAGGGGGAAATGAGCTGTCTTAGACACTGGGAGGCCTTAAAGAATGCATCAAGCTGATCAACAGTTGGCCCTCTACAGAACCTTGATTGGATGGAAGATAAGAAATTCACCTCTGGGATCATGTCAGTAGCCCTGCTAGACGGGGGTCCAGGAAAGTATATTGTGGGGAAAAAATATCCAGGGAATTGTTATGGCTAGGCTTGTATAGGCCCAATAGCCTAGTACCAACCTATGAACCTATACATTTTAATGCATAGTTTAATCTGATGTATGAGCAGGTGTGTGAACGGCTATATAACTTAAGTAGATGGAGGAACATGTTGCCTTGTATCACTGCATGTTTATGCATTCTGTGGAGTAATTTTATGCATACAGTATGCTTAAGTTAACCAGGGATAGTCTTATCCCAGTTCCCACAAGCAGCCATAAGAGTGAAGAGCCAATATATTAATATCAAAGTACGCAACCATTCTCTCATGATGCAAGGTTTGTTTGTTCAGGGGGGGGGGGGGGTCAAAAGGTTGTGTATTTACAGTATGCACATGTTTGAGGCAATAATATTGGCTCTGGATATCCTACACTATAATATATTGGTAAGTGAATGCTGAAAGGTGCTCTTGATCATACCTCTCAACTCTCCCTGATTTTCAGGGACGTCCCTGATTTTGACTTAAATTTTAGCTCTGTCCCTCTTAATCCCTCCTAAAACTAGTGATTTTTGGAGGAAATGTGGTGAATTACACTTAATGACTAGTAAGAGTTCTAGACTTTTACTTCAGAAAATGTGTATTAATTCATATGCTTTGATTGTCAATGTTTCAAGTTAATAGCACTAATTTAAGTGTCCCCGATTTGTCCCTGATTTTTTTTCTTGACTTGGTCCTTGATTTTGTTGAAACTTGTCTCAGACTGGTTGAGAGGTCTGCTCTTAATGGATAGGTTATACAGAAACAATTTAAGCCTGACCTTTGGCAGCATATGTAGACTGTGTTCAAGCAAAGTGGAAACTGAGACTGATGCAGGAGGTTAGCAGATTTAGTTCAAGCTCAAAGGGAATATTCCAGTTTTTTTTTTTGCATGTTGGGTTTTCCTAATTTTAAATGTCTATTGACTGTACATTTATATGTTAGAATAAGAGTATTGACTGTTTTAGAATTTTGGATGCAGTGTGCATAGTTTGGTGTAGGTGTATAAAAAGGGTGTGGGGTTAAATTACAATTTACTGTTCTGCAAGGCATCAGAGTTAAATTAAAAAAAATTCTGGGCTGGAATGAGAAATTTCAGTGTTATGCTTGAAGGGCTTATTTGAAGTTTGCTGAATCTGAAAGCATGTTTTCTTCAAAGACTGTAGGAAGTTAGAAAACCGGTTTTATGCACATTTGACTTGCTTTGTGGTAACATTTCCTGTTTTCTCAAACAGCTGCCAGAAAGTTGGTTGTGAACTGAAGTTTGACAGTGCAGCTAAACGCAATTCACACCAAAGGAAGCACACAGGTAGGTGCAGTGAAGTTTTTTGCAGTGCTGTGTGGTATAGTGGAGATTAAGGTGGCGGGGTATTCATGTTGCAGGTCTGATGCCCAAACCACAGTACACCTGTAGCTACAATACAGAGCAGTGCCTGGTAACGTTATGCTTTTCTGGCATTTAACACAGAGGGCTGATGCTACGAGCTGTTAACTGCTTCTTCTGGTGCAAGGTTTGATTCCCTTTACCTCCATTTGCCCAACTGTGACTGAGCAATAAACTTGGACAGAGTCTGGGAAAGGTTCATGTGGATTTGTACTTTTTCCCTGGTTAAATTATCTGAGATGGCACAGATGTGGCTGTGAATGACTGTACTTGCATGTTGAGCAGTCTCCCTTTGACAAGTTGAGGTTATGAATTGCGTTCTAGGGCAGATGCATCTGATTTCAGCTTTGTGATACTGATATGCTGTAATATGGTGCAGTAACTTGGTGTTTGGGAGGGAGTGCTGGGGGTCATATCAACTGTCTAGATTTTCACAATGTCCAGATGCTTCCCTTATTTTTTGGTCTTCCTCATAATGTGTTCTAGTAAATCAAAGGATTGGATTAATGATGTGCACCAGAGTTTGACTTCATATCTTCCAGAAGGCATGCTTACACAAATAGTTAGTCCCTGTTTTCTGCCTTTTTCCTCCCATTATTTTAGGCTTTGTCCAGATTTCTTGCACAGTGGTTGAGAGATTTAGGGGTGTGGTTGGGGTTAAATCCCTTTATGATTTAAGTGCATCATACAAGAATGTCAGGATCAAAAGTTCAAACATCATGGAGTATTGGATCCATGGCACTTGCAGATCAGCATGCTATCCATAAGAGTAGCTCATTTCAGGCTGACTGAAGTCTCTTGTAGGCATTCTTATCTAGATGAGTCTGTATGAGCCAACATACTTGGTGCTACACAGCGATTGGCAAAAGCTCGTCTACCTGTACCTCTGAGACTGCATCATCCAGTAACGAATATAACTTGCCCTTTGTGTCCAATTAGCGAAGACTGAAATACCTGGCTTTATTTGGAAAGCTACACCTGCAATCACCTTGGGTACAAATGCTGGACATCTCTGGCCCTGGCAAAAAGCCACAGAAGGCTTGTTCTGACAGCTAATAGCTTATTCATGAGCTCTGATGATCCTAACCATGAGCGCTCACTTAGTCACAAGACTCCTTTCAAATTGGTTATGTTCCTTCCTGTCTATCATGTAATTACCCTATTGTAGTACCAAACAAATCAATGAAAATTTAAGAATGTTGCAGGAAATGGGGAAGTTTTGTAAATGCAGGTCCCTATGAACACATACTTAATTTCCATTACAGAACATCTCTGTGCTGTGGACACCCTACTAAATTTTTCTCTTGCCCAAAGTTTGCTTCTGTTGCTGCTATGCTCTGAGCTTCATTATGCACTCCCACATTGCCTGACTATCAAACCACCCCTTCCTCAGGATCATTCATACTGGCAGCCTGTACTGCAGGGGTACCCAGGTATTGAGACTGTTAACTGTTAAACAGATGTCTCAAAGGTAGTGTCAGACTCAAATTTCTGAACTTGAGATTTACTGTGATCAAAGTATTGTTTGGTATCTTCCAAAAATTCTGATTTTTATTAAGGCATGCATTCTCTCTAGGGTAAGGGCTACAACTTCCCCTAAAGCAATAGCGGTGATGCTTTGAGCTGAGTTTAGTTGCACTGAGGTAGAACTGAGCAAGAATTAAAGTACAGTGAGGCTGTGGGTGTCTAATCTAAGCAGGTAGATTGAACTAAATGGGGCAAATAGTTGCATCATTAAGCTGCACAAACAGAAGATCTGGTATGGTCTGGCACCCATCTAGATTTTAAAGATTCAGCTCCTGCCCCTTAACCAGCTCCTGCCCCTTAACCAAAGTACTTATTTGCCATTAATTATGCTGCCATTAAGTGAGCCCACATCTTGATCTTTTGTCTTCTGGTGTAATTCTTAATGCCGTTTTATGCAGTTTCTCATTGGCACCCCCCTCCCCACATCACATTTTCTTTGTTTTAATTGGTGGCACAGTTTTTCTCCTAAAGAGCAGGTGGAACAGAGTTGTGATGGGGGCCCCTTAATCCTTGTTCCAGTTGGTGAAGGCTTCTGATTTCAACTATGTAGCCACATAATTCCACTGCAAGACGAGACATGTTAAATGTTGCCTGGATGCTTTCCATTCGCAAGAAATTGCGAGATGTGAACATGTTATGCGAATTGATGGAAGTACCCTTTCTAAAGGGTTTTGCCTGGAGAAAGGCAGCCTTGTAGATGTCCACATCAGAAGCCTCTAACTCCCACGGTGAGGTTCTTCAGAGACTTTGTCCTAATCCCCAAGATAATGCTGTAGTTTGTGTCGAAGAGAATAGAAAGTCTCTGTGGGGTTTCTAAATTGGTAGCCAAAGGCAGAGGACTGCACTAAACGTGTTCGACATGATCCCACAAGAAAATGAAGCCTTTACCTGTCAGAACTGAGCCTACCTTCTAGGCACACATCTGTTGGTTCTGGACTCCATCTCACTTGCCGTTGAATGCCATGCTTCATGATTTTTAGAGCTCATGGAGCTCATCCCATTTAAGGCTGTAATAGGGATAATTTGATAGTCTATCAGTGTATGAAGCTATGGAAAGGATCATCATGGACCTCATAAATAAAGATATTGGGGACCTACAGACACTGGATCCTACCCAGTTCGGCTTTAAGGGCAGATCCTGCCTCTTAAACCTGGTTGATTTCTTTGAAACAGTCACCAAGGCCATTGACTAGGGGAAGGTGGTCCACACAGCCTACCTGGACCTCTCAAAAGCCTTCGATACAATACCCCCACTCGGGCATTATAGATAAGCTCACCAGCTTAAATATAAACCCCTATGTCACTAGATGGATTGCAAACTGGCTCAAGGACAGAACCCACATGGTTAGAATTGCTGGAGCCATGTCAGACTCCAAACCAGTTACAAGTGGTGTCCCACAAGGCTCAGTCCTGGGACCTCTCTTGTTCGGTACATATTTCTCTGAGGTACAGGCCAACACGGAAGAACTGTGGCTGACCAAGTTTTCAGATGACTGCAAACTGGGCGCCATAATAGACTCTCCAGCAGACAAGCATCCTCCAAAAGGGCCTCATAGAAACCGACAACTGGTGCCAGAGCCATGGCCTCAAGCTAAATGCCAAAAAGTGTATAGTCCTCCCCTTTGGCAAAAACAAAGTGCCCACAAATTACCACATGGTGGTAATCCATTAATTACAGAAGTAATTGGGGACCCAAGTTGATGGCAATCTCTCATTTGTGGCCAAAGTGGTTAGAAAAACATTTTATATAGCCCACCTAATCATGAAGGGATTCACATCTAGATCGGGGGAGGTCATCGTGCCTCTTTACTCATCCCTCATCAGGCCCATAATTGAGTACAGTGCCCCTTTTGAGATGTACCTTACCAGACACCTGCAGCAACTGGAAAGACCCCAAAAGTACCTCACCAAGAGGATCAAAGGGCTCAAATAGATGCCATATGCTGCCCGGTTAAAGAAACTCCAGCTCTACTCAGTGGCATACCGCCTGTTCAGAGCCCATCTGTGTCTGACGTATAAAGCCATGTCCAAGCCAGAATTAATGGACATGCTGCACCTCAGAAAATCCAAATCCCATCGAGCTACGCGCTCGAGAGACTTGAACCTCAGCGCTGAAATAGGACATGCTGGAGGGACATTCATAACCCAGAGGCTCCCTTCACTCTGGAATAAAATCCCAGTCCAGGTTAGGCAGAGTCCCTCATTGACTCAAGAGGAATCTTTGAGTGGATGGGAGATTGTAGGTTTACCCCAGGTATCACTTCTGTGTCACTGTTGGACAGAGGCACAGTATACTAACCTTGAAAAAGGGCATAGCAAAATAAATTTAAAATGGGTGGCGAAAGCCAAACACATTCTGGCTAGGCTTATAAATGCCCTAGGGCAGATAGGTTCATACTAGGCTATGAGACTACCTGTACCCCTGCTAAACGAACTGGATTTACTGCTGTCCTTTTGTACTGCCTTATGCACAGAGCCTTGGCACTGATGCCTTTAACACTGTATCCACAGCCCTGGACTCCAAGGATGCAGGTTTGGGCCCCAGATCCAAGAGCATTATCTGCACCACATGATCATGCAGTGTATGGGCTCAGTGCACTGTTTCACTGCTACCTGTACTGAAATTTGGTGAAGACTACCTGACATGAAGGTCAGTCACTGAACTGATGTCAGTCCCAACTAACAAAGCTGCCCAATTTCTGCTACACTGCTAGCTTTGCCCAGGGACCATGTTCTCCCAATGTGTGAGCTTGAGACTTTATGGCACTGGGATAGTGTGTACAGGCATCCAGAAATGTTGAATATAGTCCAGATTTTAATTTCTCCTTTTGCTCTTGGGACAGTTTTACTAAGGATGGCAGTGTGAGATCATGCTATAGGGAAGTACAGCGACTCCATTTGATGCTCTCCTGAGAAATTGATTTTTCCAGTGCCCCTTTCTAGTGTTATAATTGATGCAGTAAAATGAGTAGCCTCTTACTGTCTCCCTCCCAGTCATGAGTTGCAGCCCCTGCAGACAAGATAGGTGCTCTCCTTTCTAGGGAGGTATGGAAGAAACCTAGGGATCAGACACATGGTTCTGAGTAAATTACCTTCAGCCCAATATGGAGTGAAACTCTGATGCAGAATCTTTGTGGACTTGTCACTGCAGTCCTCCTGAAAAGCCCGAACATCAACCATCAGAGTTGAGGGCAATGGCCAATTTTCAGGAAGCAGTTTATTTGGGTAGTTATCTACCAGATGTTTGGACAAGGCATGTAAGCTCTCTAACCAGACATTTGCTCTGCTATGAACCTTCCATCTGCTGCAATATGATTTAAATAGGAACAGTGGGAGTAGCAGTTTCTAAAATAAGCATATGCTATCTTGTCTGGTATTACAGTTTAGGGTGTTCTGTTCAGTGCTTTCAGCCTCTGAATCACTGAGTATCCACAAGAAAGTAAAGGATAAAACCTTGTAAAGGTTAACTTTTTGCTCCTTTAGATTACAAATGAATCTCATTGCTGATTCACCTAACATTGCGATCCAGTAAAGGGCTAACACATGATGTGATGGCTGTTTGTAGCAGTTGCCAGTTTAAAGGTTAGAATTATTACCAGATCCAGGGATAACCGCCTGAACTGGGGAATAGAAGAAGCTCCTCAGTTTTGCCTGACTTGGCTCTGTTAGCATGCAACATCAGTGGCAGTTGTTTGACTGGATTTTGGCCATATCCTATGGCTATGTAATTCCTCTCAACCCTAGCCTTCATTCCCACTAAATATCCCATGTCATCGAAAGAGTTCAGTGCTAAATGTGTTAAAATCTTTTGATATCCAGAAAGTCCTAGTAGATTAGTGGTCTGAATCTTTTGATATCCAGAAGGTCCCAGTAGATTAGTGGTCTGGACTTATCAGAATAGTTTCATAGTTTTAGTTTGGACTAGGCTATCTGCCCTGGGGCATTTATGAGCCTAGCCATAGTGATGTGGCTTTCACCACCCCATGTAATGGTACAAAAGTGTACAGAATAGATTTAGAATACTGTGCCTCTGTCTAGTAGTGACACTGAAGACCCCCTTGCATAATAGAATAGTTTACTGTGCCTCTTGTCTAGTAGTGACACAGATGACCCCTGGGGTAAACCTACGATCTCCCATCCATTCATCAATTTTCTCTTGAGAGTCAGTGAGGGGCTCTGCCTAACATGAACTGGGATTCTGTTCCAGACTATGGGAAGCCTCTGAGTTATGAATCTGTCCCTCCAGCATGTCCTATTCATGTTTGTGCTGAGGTTCAAATCTTTAGCGCTCGTGGTTCTGATGGATTTGGATTTTTTGAGGTGGATTTTTTGACGTGGAGCATGTCCATCAATTCCTGACCTGACATGGCCTTGTATGTCAGGCACAGATCACCTCTTGAGTAGGCAGTATGCTACTGAATAGAGTTGGAGTTTCTTTAGTCTGGCAGCATATGACATATGTGGAGACCCTTGATCCTCTTGGTGAGGTACTTTTGGGGGTCTCCCAAGCTATAAGTGCCGGGTGAGATGCATACCAAATGGGGTATTGTATGCAATCATGGACCTGATAAGGGAGGAGTACAGGGGCACAATGACCTCCTTTGATCTGGATGTGAATCCCTTCATGATCAGGTGGGCAAGGTAGAAAGTCTTTCTAGCCACTTTAGCAACGTGGGTGTCAAATGAGAGGTCACTATCTACTTGGGTCCCCCGGTCTCTGATTACGTTTTCTGTACTCTGTGGGTTACCGCCTATGTGATAATTTGTGGGCACTTTGTTTTTCCCAAAGGGAATGACTAAATTATTTGGCATTTAGTTTAAGGCCATGATTCTGGCACCAGTTGTCCATTTCAGTGAGGCCATTCTGTAGGATGTATGTGTCCGGCTGGTGCATAAACTATGGCGCATAGTTTGCAGTCAGCCATAACCCTCCCATGTTTGCTTTCACATCTGAGAAAAATGCTGAACAAGAGGGGTCCCAGGACGGAGCCCTGTGGGACACCACTTGTCACTGGCTTTGAGTCTGACATGGCTCCAGTGATTTTTGACTTTATGGGTTCTATCCTTTAGCCAGTTTGCCACCCATCTTGTGACATATGGATTTACATTTAAGCTGTTGAGCTTGTCTATGATGCCAGAGTGGGGTATTGTGTCGAAAGCTTTAGCAAAGTCCAAGTAGGCTGTATGGACTGCTTTGCCCTTGTCAATGGCTCTAGTGACTGTTTTGAAAGTCAACCAGGTTTAAAAGGCAGGATCTGCCTTTTACAAAGCTGAACTGGGTGGGATCAAGTCCCCAATGTCTCTGTTTATTAGTTCCATAATGATTCTTTTCATAGCTTTGCAGACCAGGCTGGTTAAGCTTATGGGGCGGTAGTTACCAGGGTCCGTAGAGGTGCCTCCTTTATGGAGTGGCACCACTGTTGCTGTATGCCAGTTTTCAGGTACATATCCTGTAGCAAGGCTAAGGTTAAACGACATTTTTATGTGCGGGTTTAGCTCCTCTTGGAGTTCATGTAGCATGCAACCCGGGATACCGTCTGGTCCCATTGATGCTGTGTTTTTAGCTTTGCTGAGGGCGGTTCTCACCTGGACATCTGAGATGATAGAGAGGTTGCATTCAGCTGGGATAAGTATTTCTTCTTTTGGGGGTGAGGGAGGGGAGAAATTTGCACTAAGCCGGTCTGCCAGAATGTTGGCAATATCTGTGGGTTCAGTGTATTTTTTGCCTTAACTAACCCTGAACATATCTGAGGGTTTCCGCCCAGGTTTCTAACATAGCTGAAGAAGGCCTTGTGATCATCTTTAGTGTCCATAGCGATTTTTCTCTCAAAGTTGGCCTTGGATGTTTTTATGAGAACATAGCTTTCTACTAGTGCTGATCAGAGATGCCTTCTCTATGGGATTTTGCTCTGTCGTGCAGTAGCTTCCTTTTGTTATACAATTTGTTTATGGCTGGGGTCCACCAGACAGGACGCCTTGGTTTTATTTGGGATTGCATGATCCATGCATTCTTGGAGATGTCCGTAGAAAGCATTTGTGAAGGATTCTGCATTGTGGGATGTGGTTTCCACTGTCCCAGTGGGCTTAAAGGATACCATCTCAGTTTTAAGAAGTGTAAAGTCTGTTTTTGAGAAGTTTTTCACTGTAGTCTTTTGTGTTGGGGGTAGAGGTGGGATATGTATATCCAGGGTGATTAGTTTGTGGTCTGATCTCACTAGTGAAGGGTATACTTCCGGTGTGGAGCACTTTGTCCCCATGTTTGTGATGATCAGGTCTAATATATTATCTCCTTGTGGGGGAGGTGACTAGCTGTTCCATTACGTTTGAATTTATGAATTCCAGGAACCTTTGGGCTAGGGTGTTTGGGCTAGAATAATGCACCCAGTCTGTTAGGGTAGTTGAAGTCTCCCAATATGATGGTGTTTAGTGAGACATTCATATCCTCCAATGTCTTCAGGAAGGCTGAGTGGGGTTCCTGAGATTGGGAGGGTGGTCTGTAACATGCTACCAGTTGTATAGCAGTTTTGCCTACTGTTAGTTGCACCTGGATGGTCTATGATGCTTCATGTGTTGCCACTAACCTGGAGGTGTGGGTGTCCTTGAATATGGACACTCCCCCCTCCCTTTTGGTTTGGCCCGAGTTTTGGGGCAGAAAAGCATGATACGAGGTATAGCCTGGTAGCGCTGGGGTGCTCTCAGGAGCCTTGAACCAGGTTTCAGTTGCTGCACAGACATAGATGTCCTCCATACTGAGGAGTGCTTAGAGAGCCTGCATCTTGAGATTGACTTCTGGCGTTGAGCAGCATTACCCTTAATTTTTTTTCTATTTTTGTTTTCTAAGGAGGTGGGGTTTGTCTTTTGAGCCTTGCCTAAAAAAGGCACTATGGGGGAGGCAAGAGCCTTGGCCAATATCCAGAAGCCCAGTGGTGACAGATGCAAGCCGTCCCTTGCGAAGCAGCATGGCTTGTCCAGCATGTCATCCCAAGCATACAGACATTGGATCTCCCTAGAATGACACCAGTATTTGAGCCAATTATTAAAGCTGGTGATCTTGTCTTTGTATTGGGGCATCATTTTTGGTGAGGGCAAGATGCTGGTCAGGGTCATACCAGCCTGGGCTACATAATCAGAGCTCCTCTGTCTCTTCGTAGTCCAGGGAGGTACGTCTCAGGTCATTCACGCTGGCATGGACAATGACAGTCATATTTGTACTTGCTTTGGAGTGACCAGAGTGCATGTTATGTGGCGGATCCTAGCTCCCGATAAGCAGCTCACCGTTACCCCCTCCTTGTTCAGCCTGGTAAGCGGAACGTCTGTGTGACCTAGAGTCACCTATTACTAGTGCATCAGACATGGTGTTTGGCCTTAAGGGCTGTGACAGTTTGATACACTGATTTATTGAAGTATGTGATGCAGGTTACGTTTTGAGGTGGTGGATTTTTGGGTTTGGGAGCCTCTTGTTTTGGTAAGTTTTGTTAGCGCCTCCGAGTGTCTTTGTGTTTTTGTGTTTTGGTTTGCAGTTGTGGTAGGTCTATGTGGGACTGGGTTTGGTGTGTGTGTGGTTACCTTCTCCTGTCTGGTCTTGCCAGTCCTGAGTTGAGAGTTCAGCCTCCAGTTTGGCTATACAGTTGCATCTCTCACATGTATTTGTGTTTGTTGGGAGGAGGAGAGGGTTGTCTGTGTACATGAGACAATTGTAGCATTGTCTCAAGATTTCCAGATTAACCAGCTGAACCGGAGAGAATGCCAGCAATCTACCACTCATCATGCTAGAATATTATAAGGAGTACTGTGCCTTTAAGGGAAGTGGGTACTCGCAGGGACGGTAGGTGGATGTAGTGCTTGTTAGCGAGTGCTTACTTAGAAGAGAGGTTTTGAGAACAAGTGCTAGGCTTATAAAGCGATTAGACTAGATTATTATAAGAGTAGAGCTTTCTTAAGGGAAAATTTGAAGAGCAGACTTGGCGGAGCCAGAAAATTTAACCGGTGCTGCCACAACCGTGCAAACGCCGATTTTAAACTGGGAACTTCAAAAGAGCTAGAAATGGTCCAAAACAACCAAATTACTACAAGCTCTTGTGCTGAGGTCACTCCTTCAGGGACAGGCTGCTCAAGGCTCCCCACTCCCACTGGTGAGCAAAGAAACTTCCTTCTATCCAAGTAAGGCAATGGACACCACAGGAACTACACCACGGCCCAGAATACAGCAAAGCCTGTATACTGGTCTAAACTAGTCGAGGAGAGGCGGGAAAACAAGGATATTTTCTTTGTTTTTTGTTTTTGAGATAGAAAGCACACAGAAATGCAGGAAACGGTAATAAATCGCAGAAATGCAGGAAACGGTAATAAATTGCAGAAATGCAGGAAACGGTAATAAATTGCAGAAATGCAGGAAACGGTAATAAATTGCAGAAATGCAGGAAACGGTAATAAATCGCAGAAATGCAGGAAACTGTAATAAATCACAGAAATGCAGGAAACAGTAATAAATCAGTTACACAGGCTAGCACACTTTAGTGGGCAGCCTAAACAGTTAAATTAAACTACTTTCGACCAATTTTCGACTAAATGAAACTAAGTGCAGATAATATATAATGCAACAAACAGTTAAAACAGTTTAAGCTTGTTCAAGCTAAGCAAGAGAAGGTATTTTAGGTAAAAACAGCAAAAAATACTTAAATCAGGAAAGTAGTCGCTTTTCTCAGTTCTCTGCTGCTAGGACCACTGCAGGACCACGAGGAGCTGTTGCTGAGTAGTAGAATGGGCCTGAGGTTCTTGCACTTTTATAATTGAGGCCTGTCTGTTACAAATTATGTGGTATGCTTATTTTCTTAACCAATTTGAATATGGTCTTTGGTCATCCATGATTCATACCTGTATGTAAATTTGTCAAGGTGGTTGTGTTTTGAGGTATGAGGCAGGGTTCTACCCATTACAGACCTGCTGCCTCGTTCAAACTTCATGGCTGAAATGACTGTCCTGGCAACTCTGACAATAGGGAAGTTATTTAATAAACCAAAAAAGGCGCATATCTACAGTGAATGTGTACACGCCCCTGTAAAAATGGCAGGTTTTTGTGATATAAAAAAATGTGAACTCAAAATTATTTCAAAACTTTTCCCACCTTTTAGTAATCTGTACAATTCAATTGAAAAATCTGTTTGGGGGGGGGGGGGATATAAATATAAGCTGGTTGCAGCCCACTCCCCCTTGCAATAGCGCTCCAAATCTGTCCTTGCAAGGGCATCTCTTGTACACAGCCCTCTTCAGGTCACCCCCACAGATGTTCTATTGGATTTAGGTCTGGGCTCTGGCTGTGCCATTCCAAAACTTTTTCTTCTGTTGAATCCATTCTTGATTTGGATGTATGCTTGGGTTCATTATGTTGAAAGGTGAAATTCCTCTTCATCTTCTGCTTTCTAGCAGATGCCTAAAGGTTTTGGGCCAAAAGTGACTGCTATTTGGAACATTCAGAATTCTTCACCTTGACTAAAGCCTCAATTCCAGTTGAAAAGCAACCCCAATGCATGATACTGCCACCACCATTCTTCATAGTGGGGATGGTGTTTTTTTGGTAATGCAAAGTTTTTGCGCCAAAAATACCTTTTCAACCTTGGTCTCATCGGACCATAACACATTTTCCCTCATGCTTTTGGGAGACTATGTATTTTGCAAATTTTAGACTGGTCTGGATGTTCTGTGTAAGAAAAGGCTTCTGTTTTGCAACCCTACCCTGTAGTCCAGACATGGAGAATACAGGAGATTGTTGTCGCATGTAGTACACAACCGGTACTTGCCAGAAATTCCTGCGGCTCCTTCAGTGTTGCTGTAGGTCTCTTAGCCTCCCTGACCAGTTTGTCATCTTCAATTTTGGAGGATGTACAGGATGTGCAGTTCTTTACAACATCACTGTCCCAAATTTTCTCAATTTGACAGTCTTCACTGTGTTCCATGGTATATCCAATGCTGTGGAAATGTGTACCCTTCTGACTGATGCAAAGCATCAAAGGGATCTCATTGCTGAAAGGTAAGATCTCTGCTAACCATAGCTTTTGCCGTAGCAGGCAATTGAGTGAATATCAAGAAAATTGTAGGGCAGCTGAACTTTTATTTGGGTTGATTAGTCTCTTGATGGCAGGTGTGTACCCAAGAAGACTGAATGCTGTAATTAAATCAAAAGGTGCTTCGACAAAGTATTTAAGGGTGTGCACACCAGCTTATTGCATTTTTTATATTTTTCCTAACAGATTTGTTTTTCAATTGAATTGTACAGGTTATAGATCGCAAAGGTGGGAATATTTGAAATGATTTATTGTGGTCCCATTTTTTTCATGTCTCAAACCTGGCATTTTAACAGGGGTGTGTACAGGTTTCATATTCACTGTAGGTCAATCCAAGCAAACTTAAAGCATCCAGGGCATTAAGTCAAACTAGGTGTATAAAAAATCAAGATAGTATTTTATTTGTAATGGGAGTGCTTTTTTCCTTAAATCTGGACTTCATCAAATTTAAATAGATACACACAGCTACCAGCCCTTAAAATATGCCCAGTGTTCAAACAATTGCCATGTATAATATAAAGTGCACCATAATTTAAATATTAAACGTTAACATTTTTTGTAAAATATCAAATGAATCTAAATCATTCACACTGTCTCAAATAGTTGCAATAAAATGTTAAACATGGCAATGCAGTTTATAGTTTTGATGCTCTAGGCTAAAGAGCACTACTTATTGCATCCAATCCTGGATATAAACTTGGATTAAAGTCTTAGTTCTCAAGGACCACCCCTGGGCTTAATTGCCACTTTTACTAATACAGAAAAATAAAACCTATATTTAACTTGTGTAGTGCCTCATTTATATTGCATTTAATGTCATAGTAAATTCGTCAAGCCTCTTAGTGACTGCTCAGTCTTGGAAATATAATAGGCATGGCATGAGTCAGCTGAATATACAACCCCCTGGCAATTATAATGGCTGGTAACTTTAAACACTAAATGAGTGGAGGGTTATGTTGTGTCCTTCATGTATGTACTTGTAATAAGGACCTGCTTCAATTTTCATTCCCTTACTATTAATGCCCTGGATGCATCTCTGTTCACTTCAGTTGACCTAGTGATGCCTCACCTTTTTTGGTTTAGTTTGCTTTTGCAAGGTTTTCTTTGGTTGAGTTAATTAACAAAAACTCCAAAATTCCAGTCCCTTGTCACTGTAGATATTAAGCCTTATATGGTCCACAAAGGTGATTGGCGGTTTGTATGGCACCCATCTATGCAAGGCCAGCCTTCCTGAAGAGGATTCTTCCCATTACTTGGTTTGTATCAAAGGTCTTGTATTAGTGACATCAGGCATGATCTTTTGTATACTTTTTGTAATAAATCACCATGGACTACAGGTCCAAGCAGTCTTCAGAGACCGAATGTCGCAGTCTTCAGAGACCGAATGTCGCATCAAATCAATGTCTGAAGAATCTGACACACATTCTCTCAGCTTCAGGTTTTCTCCAGGCATCACTTAAATCAGCATCTGACTCTACATGGGCATTTCCACCTTGGGTTGGAGTGTGGTCAGGTGGTTCAGGGGTGCAGTGTCAGTGATGCCAGTTAACGCACTGTTCTGACAGCTAAGTTTGTTCTTATTTGGTATTCTAAGATTCCATGAGTGGTGTTTGCATTAGGCAACAGTTGGTACTAAAAATCTCTTCTGTATGTAAGCATTGAGGTTGTGGTACTCGTTCTGATAAGTGGGTATACATTCTTGGAAAGCCAAATCCTTAGCAAACTGGTATTTCCAATGTCTGCTGATCTGCACAAGGTGTCTTTCAGCTGGAGAACAATGGGAGTTCCTTCAGCCATTGGGGCAACCTTGCTGTGTCTTTGCTACCCTGACAAATGCTAAATAGTAACCTCTATCTCCCTTTCAGGATAGTTGCCTAGGAATGCTCCAAGTTGCATATCCCCCCACTTTTGTGTAGCCTTTCCACCAATTTTTCTTGAAAGACCATGGATAAAGAACTAATTCTTCTGCCTAGGAACATACAAAGATTTATTCCATAGAATATTCCTGGTTAAAGATGGCTAAAGGTTCAGCAAAACTGATTTTTTTTTCTGCAATTTGTGATTCAAAGTTTCAAAGATTGATCATAACAGAGGATAAGGACAAGAATGAGGTATGTTCCACATCCTCTGTAAAGCTTGGGGTGGCTCCAGTAAAGTGGTTTAGGTGTATGAGATGGGTGCAAGTAGGGCATTTGGCTAAAGCTAGGTTATGTTCAGCTCTAGGACAATTGCATTCTGCCTTTATAATCGGATTCACTTTTAGCTGGAATGGAAAATAGAGTATGAAATAGTTTTTGGGTTGAGTGATGTAATACAGTTTAGGATTTAGGGAGAAGAAGCTGTAGTTAGTGAAGGATGAATTATGGGGAGGGGTGGATAGTAGTGGGCTGTAGTGTGGAATTGCTAATTGTAGGAGGGTATCTTCAAAGGTACATTTTGCAGCTAGTGAAGAGTTGGACTACTAGGTTCCAAACTGTTCAGCCCTTTGGCAGCACTCTTGCTTCAGTCGCACAGTAGTGCTTGCGTGAATCTGCATAGTTTGAAAAATTGTTTGGACAGCTTTAACAAATGAGGTGCAGCTTACTGAAGATGGGCAAGACTCATTTGCAGCATTTTTTTTTCTGGCACAGAAGGAGCTCATTCTTTTTCCAAGCTGAGTGGGTTAAGCCAGGTTCTATGTAAATGAGTTGCATTATTAGGCAGGTTAAGGTTCTTTATTTGAAAGGGATGATCTTGGAGTTTTGTTTGCAAATGAGCATGGCTTTATCCAAAGAGGAAGCCTCTTTGGAGATTGCAGAAAAATGAGCAACACTGAGTGAGAAGCAAAGATAATGAATTGGTTAATGTTGCAGTTTGACTGTGCTGCCTGGAAACCATCAGACCCCATTAGCCCATTTATTTCTTCACAGAGCAAAAGCTGACTTTGTAGGCAGCTGCTAGTGGGTGGTTCAAAGCTATTCTCCTAAGCCCTAACCACATGTACTATGAAGATGCAGGGATGGGCATGCAGTGAGCTGCATGGGATGTTCCTTCACTTCAGCAAAGGGTGTTTTGTCCAAGCAGCCTTGTCTTCACTCTACATGGTATGAGTGGTCTCTCCCAACTATATGATTTTGACTATCCCCTTGCACTGACTGATTCTACAAACCGTCAGGAAAAGGAAGCAGGTTATTCCCTCCCCTGCTCCTATGTTGGTGCTGCTAATTGAGCCAGTTACTTTGGTACCATTCTGGGCTTCCTTCCCTTTCTGCCAAGGAGCCTGGAAAAGCTTGCTAATGAACATAAATAAAAAGTTGACCTTTAAGGCATTCCCTTTTTATTAGGCCAGCTTTTGTGGTGTAAGGGAATCCCACTTGTCAAAGAAGCGACAATCTAGTTTTGGAACCAGGTTGTTACTTCAGGCTAATGCCAATATCAAGCATTTGGTTAAACAGTGTAGTTGTCGAGGTCAAATGCTTTTTTAAACTTAAAAGATTGCTTTATGGTCTCAGATGAAATACTACAAGACAAGGGTATGACAGTCTGGGAAATCATGTTACTGTGGCCTTTCCCATAAACCACATTTTCAAGGGAGTAGTTTCTATTGGCTGATTTGTAGTGAGTTGGCAAGTTTTGCCAAAAGTGGGCAAGTTGAAGTCTGAAGTGGGAAGTTTTATTAAAGTTTGGTTGTTTGCACCAAGGTCTTTACTAGGGGCCCGGGGGGGGGCCCCTTTTTTAAAAGAAATTTTTTCCCTTTTTTTTCCCCGGGGGGTTTTTTTTGGGGAATTTTTAATTTTTTTAAAAAATTTTTTTTTTATATATATATATATATATATTTTTTTATATATTTTTTATTTTTTTTATATTTTTAAATATATTTAATTTTAAAAATTTTTTTTTTTAAAATTTTTTTTTTTAAAAAAATTTTTTTATATAAAAAAAAATTTTTTTTTTTTAAAAAAAAAATATAATATATATATAAAAAAAAATATATATATTAAAATATATATAAAAAAAAAAAAAAAAACCCAAAAAAAAAACAAAAAAAAAAAAAAAAAAAAAAACAAAATAAAAAAAAAAAAAAAAACCCCTTAAAAAAAAAAATAAAAAACAAAACAAAAAAAAAAACCCCCCCCCCCAAAAAAAAAAAAAAAAAAAAAAAAAAAAAAAAAAAAAAAAAAAAAAAAACAAAAATTTGGGGGGGGGGTAAAAAAAAAAAAAAAAAAAAAATGAAAGGGGAAAAAAAAAAAAAAAAAGGGAAAAAAGGGGAAAAAAAAAAAAAAAGGGAAAAAAAAAAAAAAAAACATTTAAAAAAAAAAAAAAGGGGAAAAAAAAAAAAAAATAAAAAAAAATATATATAAAAAAAAAAAAAAAAAAAAAATTTTTTTTTTTTTTTAAAAAAAAAAAAAAAAATGAAAAGGGAAAAAATTAAAAAAAAAAAAAAAAAAAAAAAAAAAATAAAAAAAAAAAAAATTTTTTTTTGGAAAAAAAAAAAAAAAAAAAAAAAAAAAAAAAAAAAAAAAAAAATTTTTTTTTAAAAAAAAAAAAAAAAAAAAAAAAAAAAAAAAAAAAAAAAAAAAAAAAAAACAAAAAAAAAAAAAAGAAATAAAAAAACAAAAAAGGGGGAGAGCTGGGAAAAAAAAAAAAAAAAAAAAAAAAAATAAAAAAGGGGGGGGGAAAAAGGGGGGGAAAAAAAAAAAATTTAAAATTAAAAAAAAAAAAAAGGGGGAAAAAAAATTTAAAAAATTTAAAAAAAATGGGAAAAATTAAGGAAAAAAAGGGGGGAAAAAAAAAAAAAAAAATTTTTAAAAAAAAAAAAAAGGGGAAAAAGGGGGGTTTTAAAAATTTTTAAAATTTTTTTAAAAATTTTAAAAAAAAAATTATTTTTTTTTTAAAAGGGGGAAAAAGGTTTAAAGGTTTTTTAAAAAAAATTTTTTTTTTTTTTTTAAAAAAAAATGTTAAAAAAATTGGGGGTGTTTTTAAAAAAAAAAAAAATGGTTTTTGGGGGTTTTTTTGGTTTTTTTAAAAAAAATTTTTTTTTAAAAAAAAAACCCCCATTTAAAAAATTTTAAAAAAAATTTTTTTTAAAAATTTTAAAAAAAAATTTTTTTTTAAAAAAAATTTTTTTTTCCCCAAAAATTTTTTTTAAAAAAAATTTTTTTTTTTTTAAAAAAATTTTTTTTTCCCTTTTTTTTCCCCTTTTTTGCCCTTTTTTTTCCCCCCGGCCCCCCTTTGGTTTTTTTTTTTTTTTTTTGGTTTTTTTTTTTGGCCCTTTTTTTTTCCCCTTTTTTGGGTTTTTTTTTTTTTTCCCTTTTTTTCTTTTTCCCGGTTTTTTTTTTTTTGGGTTTTTTTTTGTTTTTTTTTCCCCCCTTTTTTTTTGGGGGTTTTTGGTTTTGGGGGGGGGTTTTGGTTTTGGGCCCGTTTTGGGGCCCCTTTTTTTTTTTTCCCCCCCTTTCCCTTTTTCTTTTTTTCCCCTTTTTTCCCGGGCCCCGGTTTTTTTTTGGGTTTTTTTTTTTGGGGTTTTTCTTTGGGCCCCCCTTTTTTCCCTTTTTTTTTGGCTTTTTTTCTTTTTTTTCCCCCCTTTTTTTTTTTTTTTGGGGTTTTAAAGGGGGGAAAAAAATTGTTTGTTAAAAAAATTATTTTTTTTTAAAAAAAAAAAAATTAAAAAAAACCCCTTTAAATTTTTTAAATTTTAAAATTTTAAAATTTAAAATTTTTTTTAAAAACCTTTTTTTTTTTAAAAGAAAAAAAAAAAAAAAATTTTCCCCTTTTTTTAAAAAATAAAAAAAAAAAATTTTTAAAAACCCCCAATTTTTTTAAAAAACCTTTTAAAAAATTAATTTTTTTTTTTTTAAAAAATTTTTTAATTTTGGCTTCATTGGCCAGTAATTGTCCATAAAATTTAGTCATGGACATTCAGTCATTTAGCTGAAACACCTGATGTCCTTTAAGGGTAATTTGTATATATCCCATGTTACCTCTAATACAAGAGGTTTAAGGTATCGCACAGCAGAAAGTCTAGCTTTGCAAGGTGCTCCATAAAGGATTGTTTGGCTGTCTGAGCTTCACTTTTTTACTTTGCGTTCTTTCTAAAATAAGTAGTCAATATGCTGCTAATAAATGAGCAAGTGGCATCCATACTCCGCCTTAGAGTGCAACAAATTTAAAAACTGGTACAACCCAGAGCTCATGCCATATGGCTACTTTAAAGTGTTTTTAAGAAATGCTTTCACAGATGTATTCTGCAGCTTGAGCTTTGAAAAACAAAACTTTGCAGCCTTTTCAAAAATTGTGGTGTAGCCTCTTAAAGTTGGCTGTTGGGGACAATTTTCAGATGCCAAATCATGGTGTTCTCACATTTTCCTGACTTTGTAGAGGCTGCTTTAGATGGTATGCATACATGATTCAAACTTTGAACCGCCTAATCTAGATCTGGAGGAGGATGAGCATTGCAGGTCAGTCAGAGGAACTGAAGCTTGCAAGTTGGCATTTCAGTCCCAGTATTCAGGGTGAACCACCATGATGCAGATCTGTCGTGGCAAGTACATAAATGTATTAAACTTGCACACTGCAGCAGTTTGTCTAATGATGCATTCCTTGAGACCAAGGGGTACTGAAGTTTGTCTGGAAAGTGCAAGTTAAAGCTTGCATGTAGTGTTGGGTGGTAAATCTTTTTGGGGACCTTCAAGTGCACGCACAACTTGCTATTCTGCATAGTGACTTAAAATAATTTGATCTTCTAATCAACATGCATTCTCTGTATATTGGACCTTATTCTGCCAAGTTGTGGCAATTGTGAATGTTCAAAAACTGAATCTTAGGGTGTGATGTAAACGTTCATCTATTTTTCACATGTAACAGTATCCCTAGACCATCAAACCCATGAAAACCAGTTTACCTCATGTTAGCAGTCAGTAGCAGGCTTACCAAAGTTCAGTATTTAAACCACACTATCCCACTGCTGTATTTGACTGGTATATACAGAAAATGCATTTAAAAATGTTACTGCAATGGTGGTTCTGCCAACATGCATATACAAAGTCAGACTGCACCAACTTTGAGGAATGCCATCCCACTCTTCTGTCCGTATATCCTCCGAGGTTGTGTATTTGCATTTCTATGTGCTTTCTACAGTAAATGTTTCTGTAGATTTAAATGTATCCTGAGTCTACCAGGTGGCAGTAATGTAATCCAGTAGACCTGGCCAGTACATTTGTTTTTGGTCAGTGGAGCAAGAAACAAAAATGCTGCACTTGGTACTAATTGGGTAGATGCTAGTCAGTGAGGTCTTTGCATTACTGCAAAAATGTAGATGAGCAGTAGCTTATTGGTCATGAGCTTTGATCAGCTTTGTAAGTGTGGGGCACCAAAATTCTTTGAGTTGATTTGTTTGATCCATGGTGGAGATTTTCTCCTGTTACTTGAGGGAAACTTGTTCAGCTAGTGACCCAGGTGTTGTACAGCTGATGAGAAGGGTAGCAGTGCACGGAAAGAATCTGCTCATCCATTCAAAGGGGGGGGGGTCTAATCACTGCAATACTAGTGTTTAGCAAATAATGGGTGCACAGTATGCAGTACCATTTGGTGGTTGGCTCTGTTGCGCCTTTCCTGGACTGCACACAGCACACTTGCTGGGAGAGGTATTCAATGCCTTTGCATTGAGGGCACATCAGCCACTTAAATCTTTAGTGTAGCCTACATGTGGTAGGGATTTTGCATTGATAAAGTGTTGCAGTAGAATTGACTGACTTGATTTTTAGAAGGCCCAGCTTAACCCTTCAAGGAGGACTAAAGGCTTCTACCAATCAAATTCCATGAAGTTGTTAGCCAGAGTTACCCGCAGTCCTGTCAGTTCCCACATCTACCCAGGTTTTTCAAGAGAGGACCAACTTGGCACCAGAGTTCCTATGCTGTCTACAAAACTTACAGCTCTGTCTAGAGTACCTTGCTACTAGGAAAGAAGGGATCCCTTCCCCTGGTGGATTCTGACCTTTTAGAGAAGTGGATTCATCAGATTTCTTGCATATTAGTGACACTGCCCTCTGCTCTCCCTGCAAGAGGAAGTAGCATTTGGGTATGATACTGATATTTGCAAAAAATACTTGGAATACAAAATATCAAATGTGAAAGGTTTTTTTTTTTTGTTTGCCTTGCATGTCCAAAACTTGTAATTGATCACAATAAGGTAGCTTTGATGTATGGCTGCTTCAAGAAACTCCAGACACTGTCCTAAGAGTTTTGAGGGGTAGAAGTCCATTTTTTTATTTTTAACTAAAATACTGTGGTGAAACTTGGCAGTAGTGCCCTCTGATCCTAAATGGTTCCTCTTCCTAATATGCTTCCCAGCCAAACTGCTTGAAATATTTTGGAATGCATACACTGCTGCCACCCTGATCTTCAGAGCCATTACTACCAAACATGTTTCAGATTGATCTCCTCCATTTGAGGGAAGTTACATGTTTGTGTGCTTGAGGACAAAATTAGTCTACTTCACCCAGGCTTTAAGTGTTAAATGCTGCATTCACAGCATGTGTACCCACTACAGGATCTGTGACTGGGGGCTTGTCTGATGCTTCAGCCCTCCTACCAGATGTTAGTGTAGTTCTTAATGCAACACTTAAAATTTGCTCTTCAAGATCATGAGTGTTAGTCTTGAATTGGGGGTAGGGGAGACTATGCAGTAATGGCTGCTTCACTACTGTGACTGGAATCTGTTTTGAAGATCTGGATCTTAGTATTTTAGGCTAGGTAAGAGTTGGTAGATAAAAGGGCAGACAAATTGTAGGGAGATGTAGTTTGGGGCCTCTTGGATCTTGCCCCAAAGAATGCAGCAATTGCTACATAGAGATTTCTCCTTTACCAAATACCCAGGAAACCTGAGTTAACCAGGGTCCTCACCCCAAATGGAGTAGCTATGGCTACATAGGGATTTCTCTCACCATCCTCATCCTGTTCATAACTCCTACCCACCATGATAAAGGTAACCCATTTTGCAAGGAATATACTTCTCAGGGTGTTGGCTCCCATTACCTTTTCATTTGGATTGGCTACTGCACAATGACTGTTCATATTGCAGAAGTAAAGGCATTCTCATTTACCCCATCTTGGATATCCACCTCACTTGGGCTCTACACCAAGTGGAGGTGGAAAGGGTTGTGCATCTCTCACCATCGATAATCAGTCTGGGGTTCTCATTTTGCATCCTAGGTAAAGTCTCTTCTAAAGAGAGTATTACTGGGTATTTGGACTCCGGAGACAGTTTTGCTTCTACTGTGCAAAAAGCAGAATCCCTTGTACAATTTAGGCCTCAAAAATAATGCTGTCATGTCCAGGAAACACTAAGGCCATTGTGGTTCAGGGCCTTCATATAGTCCTTGGCAAATGAACCCTTAAAGTTCCTCTGATAGCTAAGAAATGCCAAATAGCACTGTCCCTGGAGGAGATAATTGTTGCTTCCTTGTATCACTACCTTTCATGGAGCTACGGGAATGGGAGACTAGCCTACTCTTGTGTAGGCTGTCCAAGGTTATTGGGTCCAAAATTACCCTAGAGAGACTTTTCCTTTCTAGTAGAACTGTGGTTGACCTGAGTGAGAAGATCAGACACCCCCCCCCCCCCTAGAAATGTATGCTGACAATCTCCAAGTCCGTTCTGATTCCTCATTCACATTTTTCTTTCTAGGTTGAAGAATCCAAACCATGCATATTGGCTTCTTCTTTCTCCCAAGGTTCTGTTTCTTGGAGCCTACTGTCATTCTCTGCATAATTTCTCTCATTCTGACCTACTGCCATTCTCTGCTTAATCTTCCTCATTCTGAAAGGGAATTTCTGAGCTTTGGGGTTCATGGCATCTACTTTTGCCAGACTTCACTTTACTAGGCTTCATATGAGCACTTCAGTTTTTTGAGACCGTTTGGCTCCAGCACGGTCAGTCTTAATTTTCTGGTTCTCTTCCTACCTTGTCTCAGGTTAGTTTCATTGGACTTGGCAGATCTCCCTCCATCCAGACCTGACTTTTTTCAGACTTCTACCCCTACTCATGCAAGGTTTACAGATTCTTGCATCCTGAGGTGGGGAGCCTCATCCAACAGTATTAGATTCCGGGCCTATGGCCCTTTCATCAGGTCTGACAGCATCCTCAAGAGATTAAGGGAGTTCATTCTTGCTCCTAAGGCCTTCCATTCTCTTTGGTATCCAGGCATTTTAAGGCCTTTACAGACACCACAGTCTTGGTATAAACAAGGGCAAGAGGTCTCCAGTCCCAGGCCTGAAGGGTTAATCTGCAATCTGCCATTGGGTAGCCATTCACTTGGTGTACACCCCTTCAGAACACAACATTGTGGCAGAAACCATCAGTAGTTGCAGGACACACCTCACTAATGGATGCTTCAAATGTTTCTGGCCATGGTTCCTCAAGTGGATCTTTGTCTCCCTTAAGACAATTACCTCACTTATGTTTTGAATACCATATCCTTCCCTTGGAATTGTCTATATGCTATTCTCTCCTCCCTATGATTCATAGAGACTGGCACATGATCTGGAAGGACTCTCAAAAATCTTGCTGGTGACTCCCTCTTGGCTCTGGCAACACTGGCTCCTTTTACAAAGCCAGGGGCAGTACTTGCAAGTTTCCTCAGATCTAAGATCTCCCTCACCTTCACTTGTCCACTCAAGTTGACATTTTGGGTGATGGGGTTTTGATCCCTTTTAGACACCACTTTTCTGAGGACATGCTTAGGGTATTGCGATAGGCCAGGAGACCCATTAGCGGAAAATTCTATATGGCTAAAGGGAGATTTTCTGAGTCTTGGGCATCAACGCTATCCATTTTCTGAGGGGTCCCTTTGGTCCTTTTTTGGGAGAACTGCTCTATGCTGGCTTGGCATATAGTAACGAGTCAAGCCTAGAACACCATTTTCCTTCCAGTAAACCTCCATAACTCATGTCGTCCAAAACGTCTGGCTTTGACTTGGCTGCCTATAAGCAGCATTAGGGTAAGGAGTTGCTGACACCAAGATTTAGTCTAGTATGTCCTCCAGTGGAGAAATTAATCTTTGACACTTTCATATTTAATTTCATAAATGAATGCATGTCGTACTGCCAATGCTGGTTTATCATGCTACACTGGAAATATTGCTGGTTACATGTGAAAATAAGCATTTTTTTCCATTTGTACTTTCACAACCAAGTGACTTAACTGCAGCACAAGTAAAACCTTAGATGTTAAACTATTCTGTTATTTGCACTAAAGTTGCACATTTTGAAAAATGCTATTTATACTGCTAATTATTCAATTAAGCTTGTTTTCATATTTCTGTAAACTTGTATAAACATGGCAGAATTATGTGAACTTGTGGCTAACCATGTCTAGGTTGTACAGTTTTTGGGATGGGAACATTTGTGAAAGTTTAGAAAAATTTGG
The DNA here is from genome assembly GCF_019279795.1 of Protopterus annectens. Taxonomy (NCBI): domain Eukaryota; kingdom Metazoa; phylum Chordata; order Ceratodontiformes; family Protopteridae; genus Protopterus; species Protopterus annectens. The sequence goes on along the minus strand of NC_056747.1, from coordinate 1,062,894,696 downwards.
TTTGTGCTTATGTATTACAGTATTTATGGAAGACTATGCACTCTTACTGTAAAGAATACTTGCTGATAACTTTGCTGTTTCTACGGTTTTAATAGCGCTTCACAAAATTCTTGTGCTTTAAGTTTATTCAAAAATGCTCTGGAATGCAAAATGTGTGTAGGCTTCTAGAGGTGACATTCTTAACCCCGTGAGTGTTGGGAGTCAAGTAGAGATTGCTGACAAATGGGCTTCATCTGCCCTTGAGCAGACTGGCCTCTCGTTTTGAGGCAAAATTCCTTAAAGGTGTTCATATCAGGGCCCAAAAAACTATCACTTGGGACCTCAGTTTTGTCCTTAAATTTGCCTATGGCTCTCTTTTGAGCTTGCTTCTTTGCAGCATTGCACCTGGGAAAACTCCTGTTGCCATTCATAGAACCAAGAGAGTTTGAGCTTCAGGCTCTGGCAGGTCCTTCCATTTTGGTTTTTCATAGGGATAGGGTGTCAAGTGTGGTCAGTGAGTTCTGATTTTCCAGCTCCCTTTTTCTCACTGCAGTCTACTGGTGATATGGTTCTTCACACCTTTAATCTATGCAGACTGCTCTGGAATCTGCAAATCTAAGCAGCTTTTTGTAGTCCTACCAGAACACTGGATTTGGTGGGTTCTAAGCAACATATATCCTGGATTTCTAATGATGTTCTTCGTCTTCCCTTGCTGCAGTCCTGACAATTGGGTATAGTCCGCGTCCCCGTCGGCCCGAATACCAGAGTATAAGGCTGACGTCGGTCATGGCGCCTTAGACTGACGTCAGTACGTCAGGGTACTAATGCGCATGACCGACGCCATTTCCTCAGTCTTTTTTGCCGCATGGTCCGATGCAGAAGCAATTTTGCGAGTGCAGGTTGGCGTTCTGAGATTTTCCGAATCCGGAGTTTCAGACCGAATACAGAGTTGGCTAAGTAACCCCGTTGGCCAACATTTTGATTTTTCTTGCCTCAGTATTTAACCGGATGTCAGAAAAAGTGAATAACTGTATTTCTTGTGGGAAGCAGATACCGCATAGGGATTATCATACATTGTGTATACCTTGTTTAGGGCCTGAGCACGACGTTGTTGGTTGCCGCTCTTGTGCTAGATTTAACAAGCGCACTATTAAGAGGAGGCTTGATTGTGCTAGGTTAGTGTTTGGAAAGCGTTGCAATTATACTATGCCGTCGGATGCTCCGACGCCTGCTTCATCTAAGAAGCGCAAGGACAAAACAGTGAAGTCTAGGGGTGAGGAACCGCAGTCCCGGACGCCGGTCCTTTAGAAGGCTCAGGGAGCCAGAGGTTTTGCCAGGAGTCTCTATGGAGTCTCAGGCAGATACTTTACTGTTACAGGATGTGCCCTCTCAGGAGGTAGGCCAGGCTGAGGGGGCTTCTCAGGTAACTGTTCTTCCCTCTCTTCCCAAGGTAGTTAGGGCCTCTCCTTCTGTTGCCAAAGCTTCTTTTAGAGGAAGGCCAAGTTCAGCTTCTGTAGGGGCTTCTCCTAGCATTTCGGCTCTGTGCCTAAGAAACATATGCTTAAAATGGCAGAAGATTTGATTACTCTGATTAGAGGTTCTATGCCCCACCTGATAAGAGGCCTAGGGTGGAACAGGAGTTTGATAGTTTTGAACAGTGTTCACAGGCTTCAGAGTCTTCTGTGGAAGACTTGCAAGAGTTTCCTACTTATTCTGATTCTGATGTGGATGATTCCACTCCTTCAGCTTCTCCTCCTGAGGATTTTTCATTTTCAGAGACTCTTCACTCCATGAGGGAGCACTTTAAATGGGAAGGCCAAGATTACTCTGACTCCAGAAAAAGGCTTAGGGAATTCTTGTTTTGCCCCAGCATAGGCCCTTAGCTATTCCTCCTGTGTTGAATGTGGTGGAGGATGTTTTGCAGAGGCTTCTCTGAACCCTGATTCCTTGCCTCCTGCTCCTGTTAAGCCTGATAGGTATTATAGGGTGCCCGAAGCTCATAAGTATTTGTTTAAGAGTCCCAGGGCGGACCCAGAAACTGTTTCTCAGGGGCCTAAAGGTGTTAAAGCTTCTGTGGTTAAAAATCCTGTACCCTCTGATAAAGAGGCAAGGGCTTTGGATAGGTGGGGTAAGAAAGTATATACTACTTCCACTCTAGCCATGAGGGCGTTGAATTGTCAATTTCATATGCTGAAATATCAGAATTATCTCCTTTCACAATTGAAATCTAAGGTGGATGCTTTGGCGGAAGGTATTGAATGTAAAGAATTGCTGGATTTGGTTCATGTGTCTGAACAAGTGGGTAAGCATTCTTTGCAGTGTGGTTTTGATGCTGTTCAGGCCTCCTCGAGGGTGGCTGCTACTAGTTCTGTTCTTCGCAGACATGCATGGTTGAAGGATCAGAATTTAGCTGAGCATGTTAAGACCAGGATTTTGGATGCTCCTTTACAGTCTGATGTGTTGTTTGGACCGCCTGTGGAAGCAGTTTTAAAGAAAATGGAGGACAAAGCTAAGTCTATGCAGACTGTTAAAGATTTTGCAGGTGCAGCCTCCAAGTTTAGTAGAAATTGGCCTGCTAAGGGGTGGACATATCCTGCTTATGGTTCCCAGTCTAGGGGTAGGTCTAGACGTGGTAGGGGCAGGGCTCAAGGTCTTTAGGCCTAGATCAGACAGTTCACCTGCTCAGACTTCTGGTGAGGGCAGGGGCAGTCCTTTCGTAAGCAGAACCAATGACCTGCCTTTTCAGCTGCCAGTGGACTCTCGTCTGGCAGCTCCTTTGGGAGGAAGATTGTCTCTTTTCCAAGAAAATTGGGATTTAATCACTCAAGACAGATGGGTGCTGGATATCATTCATCACGGTTACAGATTTTATTTCCACACAATGCACCCTTTCAAAGGCATGCCAGATGTTCCTCCTCCACAAAGAAAAGAGGCTCACAAGCAAGTTTCTCAGTTACTCCAGATAGGGGCTATTCAGCCAGTCCCTGTGTCAGAAAGGGGCTTCGGATTTTATTCTCGCCTGTTCCTAGTACCAAAGAAGGGGAACACGTGGAGACCAATTTTGGATTTATCTATCCTCAACACTTATCTGGACATTCCCAAGTTCAAGATGTTGACGTTACAGCAACTGTTACCTCTGCTGGGCAAGGATCACTGGATGGTAACTTTGGATCTCAAGGAAGCTTACCTTCATGTGCCCATCAGGCTAAGTTGCAGAAAGTATTTGCGGTTTCGAACTGGAGATTTTCATTATCAGTTCTCTGCATTGCCCTTTGGCTTATCTACTGCGCCCAGAGTATTCACAAAGGTTCTGGCTCCAGTGATAGCTTACTTCAGGCTTCAAGGCATTCAAATTTATCCTTACTTGGACGACTGCCTGATTCTGGCTCAAGAAAAGGAACACCTTCTACAGCATCTGGAATATGTCATAGCAGTGCTAAGATGCCTAGGGTATTCTGTGAACGAAATAAAGTCCAGTCTAGTACCCTCTCAAGACATGTGCTTTCTGGGTGTGAGACTGAATACAGCAGCCCAGATGGCCTTTTAACCCCGGACAAACAAAAGAGTCTGTCACTTTACTTCCATCAACTATCTCATCAGTCCGTGCTGACTGCAAGGACAGTCCTTCAAGCATTAGGGTTCATGGCATCTTGTATTCTGGTGCTTCCCAATGCCAAACTGCATATGAGGAAGCTGCAATGGTATCTCAAAATGTATGGACACAGCACTGCCAAGATTTGGACACTGTCATTCAAATAATACCTTGCCTTCAAAAGGAATTCTTGTGGTGGGCTCAGGAATGTCACCTAAACAAGGGACTCTCTGTGACCCGGCCAGAGGCGAGTCAGATTTTAACGACAGATGCCTCGGACACTGCTTGGGGAGCTCATCTAAATGGAAAGTGGATACAAGACAAGTGGCCTGCCAGACTACAGCATCTACATATCAACATGAAGGAGATGTTGGCAGTCCAGTTTGCATTGATGGCGTTCAAGGAGTTACTTCTTCCAGGGCAGGTGTTGATTCTGACAGACAACACAACTGTCATGTGGTACATCAACAAGCAAGGAGGAACACATTCTTATCCTCTATGCAGGCAAGCAATGATTTTATGGGAGACTGCGTTAAGCCTGCAACTGACTCTTCAGGCAAGGTTTCTGCCAGGAGCACAGAACTCCCTAGCAGATGTATTAAGCAGACAAATCATGGATCCCCACGAGTGGAAACTGGATCTTCATGTATTTCAGACATTGACAGTGTCATGGGGAACTCCAGACATAGATCTGTTCGCTTCTCCACTAAACCACCAGCTGCCAAAGTATTGCACAAAGGGGTTTCATCACACAGCTTGGAAAGTGGATGCTCTGTCTTTCAGTTGGAAAAACCTTCATGTCTATGCCTTTCCACCTCTACCTCTTCTTCCAAAGGTATTACTAAAGGTCAGACAGGACAGGCCAAGGATGATTTTGATAGCTCCAGATTGGCCTCGCAACACTGGTACCCACTTCTAAGGAGTCTTGTAAAGAAGCCTCCATGGCCTTTACCTCTGATTCCTCATCTGTTATCTCAGAAGGACGGTCATCTGCTCAATGTCAAGCTTCAATCTCTTCATCTCACGGCTTGGCATATTCTGTGTTGAAGCATGGTAGGTCTCAGCTTCCTCAACAAGTTTTAAATGTGATTATGGAAGCTAGAAGGCCTAGTACTAGGAGAGTGTACGCAGAAAAATGGAAGAGATTTTTATTTTGGAGTACAGCAAAGAATTTGGAGATTTCAGAGCCTAATTTGAGTGTGGCTCTTCAATATCTTACTGAATTATTGGACAAAGGTTTGTCTTTCTCTTCCATAAAGATTCATGCTGCAGCAATTTCAGCTCACTATGATTGTGACCCACCTTTGTTTTCGTGATCCTTTGTTCAAGCAGTTTCTTAGAGGGGCAAAGAATATAAGACCCCACGTAGAGCTCCTACTCCTGCTTGGGATCTCAATTTTGTGTTGGAAAAACTTACTCTACAACCTTTTGAGCCTGCAGCTACTGCTGAATTGAAATATTTGTCATGGAAGACTGCTTTTCTGTTGGCTATTACTTCTGCAAGAAGGGTGTCTGAGTTGCAGGCCCTTATGGCAGTAGAGCCCTTCTTGATTTTCCATAAGGACAGGGTATCATTACGTACTAATCCTTCCTTTATGCCTAAGGTGGTTTCTAGTGTGGCTTTAAACCAAACTATTCATTTGCCTACGTTTTTTGCAGATCCTCAAAATAAAGGGGAAAAGATTTTACACACTTTAGATGTACACAGGCAATTGCGTTATTATTTGAGCAGGACTAAAGATTTTAGGCAGTCTCAGCAGTTACTTGTTTCTTTTGCTTTAAGTTCACAGGGCAAGCCTGTGTCAAAACAAACTATTTCTAGGTGGATTGGCTTTGCATTGCATTTTGTTATTCCCATCATGGCAAAGAGGTTCCAGCTGGGATTAGGCCTCATTCCACTAGGGCTACTGCCACTTCAACAGCATTTCTAAGGGGGGTGGCAACTAAGGATATTCTGGAGGCAGCTACTTGGAGTTCAGTGCATACTTTCTCTAGGCATTATCACCTGCCTATATACTCTAAGACTAGAGCTGGTTTTGCCACAGCTGTTTTACAAGGCATGTTGTCAGCTCCTGCTACTTTATAATTTGCCAGCCTCCCTTACCTCTGCTTTGGGATTCTACCCAATTGTCAGGACTGCAGCAAGGGAAGACGAAGAACATAGTACAGTTTTGTACCTACCATAAATGTAGATGTTCGAGGATTCCCTTGCTGCAGTCCAATTTACCCTCCCTCCTTCCCTCTGTGTTTCAGGGTGGTTGTGTAGGTGAGTTTACATGCTTATATTTTTGTATATATTACTGTATATATTGTACATGTTTTTGGTGCAGGTTGTTTTGGGACTTGTCTTTTTGGGTCTTCTGACATCTGGGGCAAGAAAAGACTGAGGAAATGACGTCGGTCATGCGCATTAGTACCCTGACGTACTGACGTCAGTCTAAGGCGCCATGACCGACGTCAGCCTTATACTCTGGTATTCGGGCCGACGGGGACGCGGACTATACCCAATTGTCAGGACTGCAGCAAGGGAATCCTCGAACATCTACATTTATGGTAGGTACAAAACTGTACTTTTCCTTTTGTTCTCTTCATGGTAATCTGCTTTCTACTTCAGTTTGATCTTATTCTACGAATGCAGGAGCCTCTTCTGAGCTTTCTACAAAGATTTGGATAGTAGATCCACCCTTGAAGTTGCAACATGGCCCTCTGTCCACACTTTTTTACTAAACCATTACAAGTTGGACGTCACTTGGTGCCAGGGCTATCCTTGCTTGTGGTGGGCTCCCCTACCTTTCTCCTCCCATTCTTTACTGTAACTTTGGTAATCTTCCATATGTGATTAATACCACAAGGGACATTGCAGAGTTGTATAAAATCTTGCATTAACAGTAGATGTCCTTTTCACTGTTGCACTATTTAGTCCTTCCTGCCCCCTTTTTCTTCTGTGGGAAACACTTTGGAGACTGAGGGAGTCTTTGCCTTCTTGCTCTATTTCTGTTTCTCTCCCCTCTGGATGTGAATGTTTTTCTCCTGGGGCACTTCAGTTCTGAGTAAGCATGCGTACATCACCTTTCTTCCCTACTCCTGTGTGGGGAGCATGCATTTGTACAGCATTTGGAGTTTGTAAATGGTTTGGTATACTGTGGTAGGATGTTTGGCTGTCCTTGGCAGGAGATCAATGCAAGATGTATGCTGCAACTGTGAAAAGGACATCCACTGTTACTGGCAATATTTTACACAGCTGTACTGCCCTGCACTGCTCCTTTTGCTGACTTCCTGCCCTTCTGCATTCCACTGCCAACTTTCCTTGTTTACCTTTTTCCCATACCTGGCTCTGCTACATCTGTTCTGTAGTCCTCACATACTGTTTTGTAGTCCTCGCATACTGTTTTTGAGGTGCTGCCATTCAGCTCAATCTGTTTCCTCCTTTTGGGGTGTTGGCCACGAGTAATTCCTGGAACTCTTTGTGCTTTCTATTCAGTCATTTTCAGGTCCTTCAGCTTAGCCTCTGACCTTGGAGCCTTCTCTGAACAAATCCTTCAGTGGATTGACACTCTCTGAACCGCAAGTTGGCCACATTCAAGCCATTTTCCAGGCAGAAGTCTAGAATGGCCATCTTTATTCCTGTTTCTCCAACCATGTGGTCCCAGGTAGTCCTTGTATCCTGTCTACCATTCCAAACTGTCTTCTGTCTCCCTCACCACAATTCCTACACCATTTCTTCTGTCCTCCTGAAAAGATTCTGGATCGCAAGCAAAGTGGCTTTGCTGTACTGCCCTTTCATCTTTTCTCCTGGATACATATGTCAAGCCTCCTTACCACAGTCATCCACTTCCAGGCTGCATCCAGTGAACCTACATTGAGAGTAGCAGTTCATTTTTGGCAGGTTACTTGGTTTTACAACTTTGTCAACAGTCCCTGGTGCTGGTCAGAGTAGGCTCGGTCCTCAACTCGCTCACGACTGGCAAATACCTAGTTTCATCATTTAGTCATGAAATCAGCTAGAGCCATATTTTACCCCACCTAGTGGCTAACCTTGCTGTTTAGTCTGTAATGTTTTCCTGTCTGAGGATACTGTGCACCACAGTAGATGCCCAAAGCAGTTGGTTTATACAGCTATTGACCCTAGAGGACGCATACACACTGCCATACCTTTCAATTGTCAAGATTTTTGCCTCTTTTTGGGTGATTTATTAAAATTGTGGCTTTATGCCAAAACTGAGTATTGGTCAGAAAATGAAGAGTTTGAGTGACTTTATACTCTTCAGAATTCATGCTAATGTAAAACCTATTTACTTTCCAAGTTTGTAAAACCAATACTTAAGCTGTCCCTATTTTTGAGACTCTGCCCCCCCCCCCCCCCCCATTTATAACTTTGTCCAGATTTCTTCCTCTCAGAACTTTAGTTATGGTCTCTACTGCTGACCATAACATTATTGGTTAAGCTTGAGATGTAACCACCCTCTTTTGGGTAGTAGGAGAAACCCCACAGACATGGGGTGAACATGCAAACTCCATACAGCCATTGGCTGGAGGTCCATTTTTTTTTGTCCCTGACTATCCCCAGTATGCATCTTCAGACCTGCAGAGAAGCATTACAGGTTGATTTATTTTTTCCCTCCAGAATCTGAGGGAGCATGATAACCTCATATGTCAGGTAAAAGTTAGAAGCTGGCATTAGTCTGGATAAATTGACCCCAATGTGACTTTTCTAGTGTACCTGAGAAGTGATGGGGTTCTTTATTTCAGGTTATGCAAACTGATGTATGTAAAAGGGGGCACAGCAACAAGTATACAGTGTGCAAATCTGCCCCAGTATGCAGCCTGTGTGCAGAGAACTTAAGTTGGCATTTGTACAAAATTAACATTAGAACTAATAATGTGAAGTTCAATCTAGCCGTCCATTCTTATAAATGGGTTAGGAGCCGATCCCTTGGCTCAGTCTGCCACTTTCACAAGCTCGAGGTTTTAGAGTAGCTCAAGGCCAAATCCTATCCCATGATGCTCTGCCTCACCTCAGATCTAGTTTGCTGATCCCAATGTGTACAACATAAAAAAGACAAGTGTAACTCCAGCCAGAGTAAGAAATCCTATACAAAGACCCACCACACCCCAAATCTCATTTGCTCTTCGAGAAGCCTGGTTGTGGGTAGGTGGGAGGGAATGTAAGAATGAAGGAGAGATTAACAACTCGCATGGAACATTACATAACTTTGTGAAGTTCACTCTTTTAGTTTATTCTTACACCAATCCAGGGGGAAACGTACCTGCTGCTCTTAAAAATTGCCATGGAGTTTTTTTTCGTTAACAGATTTTTCCAGTCACCCCCCACCCCCACCCCCTGGGGTTTTGTAAAACTTGCTCTACTAAGCCCGTTCTGTTTTTCCAAAATAGAATCCTGAACAAGAATTAAAGTGCTAAATGACTCCTTTACTCAATTTCCTTTTATAAATTCTATTCTACTCTTCATTCTGTTAAAGACTATAAAAGTTTTGTATAACATAGTCAACAACCTCCACATGATCTACTTCCTGTATTTGTTCCAATATTGTATTCTAACTTGTGCTCCCAAGACTCAATATTGTACCCTGTCTTATTCACAAACTTGGGACAGGTCACCCAACTTTCCACATGATGTAGTTCCTGTATTTGTTCCAATATTGTATTCTAACTTGTGCTCCAAGAGACTCAATATTGTACCCTGTTTTATTCACAAACTTGGGACAGGTCACCCAACTTTTTCTATTTCTTGATTTAATTTTAAAAATACTCCAGTTCTTGTGCATTATCTCCCTAAGTTCCTTAGTCAAATTCTCCAACACATGCCTTTTTGTATTTGTCAATTCCTTTACTTACCATATTTTTAGTCCCACCCCTAACAAAGGGAGGTAATCTGTACCCCATTTGTTATATAAGTCTGAAATTTCCTTGACCAATTCCTTGGGGTATCCTCTCTCCGAACCCAATTTGTATTTTATTTAACTCTTCCAGATCTTCGTGATGGGAAGTCATTATTGCTGCCCTCACTGCCTGTCCTTTCACTATACTTTTTTTCTTTTGAGCTGGGGGATGATTACTCCCAAAGTGTAAATGTGTTGCAGAATGTTTCTTTTCTATGTATTCTGGATCTAAATCCACCCGCATCTCTAATTTGTACATCAAGTAACTAATACTTGAAGAAAAACTGTAAGTGAACTAATTTATGACCTTTGACCATTCTAGCTGTATGAAGTAATCTGCTAGTAATCTAGCCTTTATTGGAAAGGCTCACCCAGACTCTGCTCTGCTACACTTTGCTGTGAGGGAAAGGTTGGTTTGCTTTTTATTTGTTGTATTTTGTATTGGTTTATTGCCTTTTTATATTCTGAGTGCTGTGATTTATTTTTACCTTTGTGTTCTGCTTTTAACTACATATTAAAACTTCAAAAGACACCACAGCTCTGTTTCTTGCGAGTCGGGCAGAATTTTTCCCCACTCCCCCACCCTGTCACTGTCGTGTTCATAAATACCACGGTCTTTCTAGCTGCCTACCTCTTATGTTAATTTGACCATATGTCGTATTTCCTCTCTGCTTTCACTGGCTTGTGAGTAAGCACAAAATTATTTTGTGAAATCACTCCAACTGTTTAAATATATTGACCATTCTACTGTATTCCATAGTACCGGGATAACAAAAGTGATCACCCCCTTTCAATCTAGCTTGCTGTTTTAAAAATAGTGGGAATCCAACTTTTTAGACAGGTAAAACTTAAATTACGTACTTTCACATCTAACTTCTCTAGTGCACACTGCAGTGTTTAGGATAAACCTTTTCATCTTACCTTTAAGCATCCCTGTGACTAGCACTTGCTCCAATACCTGCTGGAAAGCACTAGGAAGCCTTAAACTGATACAAGCACTCGAGACTCCTTATTAATGAGGAGAAATTAATTATAGGCACTAAACAGCCTATAATTGCAAAGTACCTGGCTAAGGTAAGGGAAAACAGCTCCTGTACTTAAAAAAAAAAAAAAAAAAAAAAAAAAAAAAAAAAAAATCTGGGCATATTGGGGGTAGTGCAGCAATTGCCTCATGTACACAGACAACCCTCTCCTCCTATCACTTAACACTACAACCTGTGAGAGATGCACTTGCATAGCCAAACTGGAAGCAACGCTCTCTCCACAAAGGTTGTGCTAGACGGTCAAGAGAAGGTTAACACCCGCACTAATCACAACCAAAGTGTCACATAGCTCACCACACCAGTGTGCCACCCAGCAACAGCCCCTAAGGCAAGACAATGTACCCAACACTTCAGTCATAGGTGACTCTCTAGTCGGGCACACTGATGTCCCACTCACCAGGCTGAACAAGGAGAAAATTAGTGAGCTGCCTGTCTGGTGCCAGGATCTGCCACAACTCATGCACTCAAGTCACTCCACAACAAGTATAAATGACCGTCTTTGTCCATGCTGGAGTGAATGACTTGAGACGTACCTCCCTGGACTACATGAAGAGACATCAAAGAACTCTCGGATCATGTGGCCCAGGCAGGTATGACTTGGCCCAGAGTAGCATCCTGCCTTCACCCAGAATGATGCCACAATATAAGGACAAAATGATTGACTTCAATTGTCTAAGCTTCTGGTGTCATTCAAAGGGGATCCAGTATCTGTCTGCCTGGGACGACATGATCGACTGACCACGATGCTTTGCCAGAGATGGTCTGCACCAGTCGCCCCTGGGATCTGGGTTACTGGCTAAGGCTCTTGCCACCTTATATAGTGCCTCTATAGGCAAAGTTCAAAGGACAAAACAACCACCGTAATGGGTACAAGCATGCAAAATGTGAAGGTAATGCTACTCAATGCTAGAAGTTTAAACCTCAAAATGCACTCTCTCGAGGCACTCATAAAAATGGAGAACATCGGTGTCTGTGCAGTAACCTGGTTCAAGGCTCCAGAGAGCACCCCCTGCAATACCAGGCTACAGCTCTTGCCACACTTCGGCTACCAAACCAGGATCGAAACACTAAAGGTGGAGTGTCAGTATTCACCAAGGGTATTCACACCACCAGGTAAGTTGCCCAACAAAATGCGTCTGAAATAACACTAGTAAGACTGCAATACAAATTGTAGCTTGCTACAGATCCCCCACCATGCCCAAAGATTCTCACTACACCTTTCTAAACATACTAGAAAATATTAATATACAACCAAACACCCTAATACTGGGTGACTTCAACTACCCTGCCATTAACTGGGAAAACTACTCCTGCACCAACACCTTTGCCCAACAGTTCTTGGAATTCATAAATTCCAATGCCCTGGATAATCTAATCCATAGTTCCACCAGGGGCTCCAATATCCTAGACCTGGTCATTATTAACATGGGAAATCGATGCTCCACACCTATGGTCACCCCCTTGTTCAGGTCAAACCATAAGCTTATCACCCTTAACATCCACATCCCACCCCCCAGTAAGGAAACCTCCATAAACTTCTCAAAGGCCAACTTCATGCTACTCAAGTCAGAAGTTACAAACGTCATGACACCCATGCAGACGGGAACAAAGTTCGACTGCTGAGTCCTACACTAAGGCACTGTACGAGTATATCCACTCATGCATGAATTGTGCCATACCAAATAGAACCAAGATGTTGTCCTGCAAAAAAAGAAGCCACTCTGGTGGTCCCCTGCCATAAACTTTACAACAAAAAGAAAAAACTGTGTTGAAAAGAGGAAAATCCCAGGATGCAAACAACTCCCTTACCAGCCTCCGTAAGAAGCTGAGATCCCTCCTTAAATCCTCCAAAGCTAGTTATGAAGATTGCTAAAGATTCCAAAGACAACCACAAGGCATTCTATAACTCTATCTAAATGGCAATGCTCAGATCTGCTCTGAGCTACAACAGAATGGCATTAAATATACTGATCCCAAGGATATTGCCAATATCCTGGCAGATCAATTCGGTGCCAACATCACCCCCTGAATGGCCCATCTCAATACTGGAAGATTGCCAAATTCCAGTAACTGCCACACAGGTAAACACACTCTCCAAAACTAACAATACAGCATCCATGGGACCAGATGACATCCCGGGCTGTGTACTACATGAACTACAAAGTGAACTGGCACCTCACTAAGTGTCATGTTTAATCATACCCTCTCCTCAGGCTTCATGCCCACTGAGTGGCGCACAGCTAGTTCACCCACTCCACAAGGGGTGATCCACCTTGGATCCCAGGAACTACCGTCCCATCAGTCTGATTAGCCTGCTGCAAGGCCATGGAACATATTATCATGGAACTTGTAAACAAAGACATTAGCAACCTTAAAACACTGGACCCCACCCAGTTTGGATTTGTGAAGGGCTGATCTTGTCTCCTGAACCTTATTGACTTCTTCAAATCACTCTACAGAGCTGTGGACGAGGATAAGGCAGTCCACGCAGCCTATCTGGACCTCTCCAAGGCCTTGGACACCATCCCCCACTCTGGAATAGTCGATAAAACTAAGCCAACTGGGTTGCCAACTGGCTTATTGACAGAACCCAGAATGTAAGTAGCTGACTCCAAATCCAGCTCTGGACAAATGGAGTACCTCTGGGTTCAGCCCTGGGACCGCTCTTGTTTGGCATCTACTTTGAAATACAGGCAGACACTAAGGGACTCTGGCTAACTAAGTTCGCAGATGACTGCAAACTGGGAGCCATTATTGAATCCCCAAATGATGTGTATACTCTACAAAAGGCCTTACAGAAATGGATGCTTGGTGCCAGAGCCATGGGCTCAAACTCAATGCCAAGAAATGTTTAGTTTTCCCTTTTGGGGAAAAAACATGTACCCATGAATTATTACATAGGTGGCAGTACACTAAAACATTGAAAGTGTGATAAGAGACTTGGGGACACAGGCGGACAGTGGCCTCACCTTCAATAACCACATCGCCACTAGTCAGGAAATCCTATGTGGCACACCATCACCTAAGGGCTTTTCATCCAGAAAAAAGGTCATTGTCCCACTGTACTCATCCCTCAGACCCATTATAGAATACAACACCCCATTTGGTGTGTACCTCTCAAGACCTCTGCAACAACTGGAAAGGCCACAAATACCTCACTAAAAATCACAGGCCTAAAGCAGATGCCCTATGCTGACCGCCTTAAACTCCAGCTATACTGTTGCATATCTACTCTGAGGCCATCTCTGCTTAACATACAAGGCCATGTCAAACCCAGAGCTGTTGGACATGCTACTCTTAAAGAAATCGCAATCCCTCAGAGCCACACGCTCCAGGGATCTAAATCTTATCACAATAAACAACCTGCTGGAGGGATAGGTTCCTGACCCAGAGACTCCCCGGACTCTGGAATAGACTGCCCATACATGTCAGAGTGCCTCTTGGCCTTCAAAAGGAACGTTGACTGGATGGGAGAAAGGAAATTTACCCTGGGGATCACGTCCGTCACCCTGCTAGGCAGGGGTCCAGGGAAGTAAATAGTGTGGGAAGAAATAGCCAGGGAATTATGGCTAGGCTTGTATAGGCCTTGGGGTCGATAGCCTAGTACCAACCTATGAACCTCTAATCTTAAATTGCATGTGTAATTTTGGAGCAAAATTCTTCACTGGCAGGGAATTCTGTAGCTGGCATAATTTTGGGGCTATTGTAAAATTTTAGTACTAATCCTTAATGCCATAAAATCCAATGAGCAGCTTAGGATCATTGCTGTATGAAATGGTCTACATGTTCCACTTCTGCTTGCTTTGATGGGAAGATAACCACGTTTACATTTTCTCTTTATTCCCAAGACTTTGATTTGCATCTCTTCAGAATGCATTAATGCTACAGTAGAAATGTTGGGACCAGCAAAAAAGATCGGACATGGTAGACTTTCCCTGTCAAAATTGTTGATACAACAGTGATCCTGTTGGCTGTATATGCTTTCCAACTGGACCATGACATAAATCTGTGCTTTCAATTTTACTAAGTCTAGAGCTATGATGTCCCAAATGTATGCATGTAGTCGCTTCCAAAAATAACTGGATCACTCCATCCCTTTCAAAGCAAGGACGGATTGCTGCAAGGCAGCATGACATTGGGAACTGTTTTTCCCAAGCACAGACTTGTTCCCATAATGCACCACCTACCCCTATCTTGAGAACTTACCAGACTCTGAGGGGTGATTGTAAGCTCAAGCATCAGTTTTTTCAGTGTTTTCTTGGTCTTTTCAGAATAATTATGTGTAGCATTTCCTTAAAATTAATAGACAAAGGGATAAAAACTGCCAAGGATTACAAATTTTTCATGTGTGGAAGCAAGCTCCTTCCAGATGCACATGATCTATACAATATGTGATTGGGGTTGGATTATTCTAAATGGCCATCTAACTACTACAGTTTGAGAACCATCTACACCAGGAGTTTAAATGGACTTGGGGCACTGAAGAACTGGCCAGTAACCAGTTAGGTTGTCTGCAAATGAGTGTTCTCCTGGGGACATAGTAAACTGTATTGATATAAAGAGGAAGAGATGCTCTACCGTGGAGTCTTCCAAACTATATAAGACATGAAGGACCCCTAATCCCCTTACTGATCTGAATTAATGGAGATTTCTTGCCTACTTTACTTTCTCCTCTCCATTTCATTTTCCATCAAACTACTAAATTACCTGACCCATATAACTTCCAGCAGGGGGATGTCTGAAAAGATTAAGCCTGACTGTGCCATAGTGAGCTATGCAGCAAGTTGGAGTGGTGCAACTCTTACATGGGGGGGGGGGGGGGGGTCTTGCAACTAGAGCAGCTGGGTCCTACTTCACTTATGGCTGTATGTATTTGTAGACAACCTGGCAGTTTTTTTTAGGGCGCTGCATGAGTGGGGTTGCCTTTGGATCCCAAATGAAATCAGTTTTTTTTTCCCCCTTTAACTTTATTCCAAGAACAAGTTCTGTGGTTTTCCTAGGCATCAGACATGGGATCCTTTGGTGTTTGCCTGACTTCCCATCTCTGGAGGCACTGGAGAGCTAAATCTCTTAAATGTTTGAAAACCATTTATACAATATCCAGGGAAATGACCAGTGGCTATAGAACTAAATTTTCCCCTCATCGACTTAATCTACCCCATCGAAGGGAAATGCCAGACAAGAGGCTGCAGATCTAAAAGAAATGACAGTTCAAGAAGTCTAATCTGAATATAAGGAATGTTGCTTCCCACTTAATCCATTACTGCAGTAAGCCACTCTAGTCCAGAATGGTCTGGGGTGTATGGCTGCAACCATACATTTCAATTCCCTTTGCCAGAGTGCAGAGGACGATTTTGCAGTGGACTGAGTTCCCTGGTATTGGATGTTAGAACCTATGACTCGGCTGATCTGCCCTTCAGGGACATGTGTTGCATTTGTCCTTGGACTCATTGCAGATCATCAGGTTCCCTTTTCACCCAGCCTTTTCCCATGGTCATCATGGATGCATTAACCTGAAGTTGATGGGGGCAGATGGTCAAAAGGATGTGGAAGCATTAGGCCTCCATTCACATGTATTGGGCGAACAGGGGTCGTCCATATTTCACTTCAGGTCCTGTGGGACAACATTCCTCTGGGTATGATTTACATACATCAAACAGGGAGAACAGAATTGGTATTTTCCTTGCTTTATGAATGTGCATTACCAGTTGAGCCAGTTCTGTAGTGGGCAGGCTAAGCAAATACGGGAGAGGTTTCATAGTCTGGGAGCCATATTGGCACCCACTTCCTCTGACCAACTTGCATGCAGCAAATTTTCCCTAATACCTTCAGACCACCACCCCCCTCCTGGATGCTCGATCTCAATGGCTTCCAGGATGCTCTCTGCATTTTCTTCCTTTTGCACTCTTACCAAACCTGCAAGGTCTGGGTCATTCCCATTTCAACATTTTGTATCCAGATATGGTTTATCCTATTATGGCCTTAGGTGGGGAACAAAACTTGCATTACATTACACAAATATGGACTCTTCTCAAGTGAACCTCAAATGAAAAGCATGTTTTCCAGTTCTGATGTCCAGAGACCATGTTCTAGGGTGGCACAAAGCTTTGACTCATTACAGCAGTGTGTGCCCCCAGGCATCTGGTCAGTTACTTCCCGACTCATCTAGGCATCAAATATTGCTTGTTCATATTTGCATTAATTCCTAACCATGCTACATACAAGGTATCAGACAAAGCAAAAGTGATGGCAAACGCCTGTTTAATGCAGCTAGAGTGAATATTTGTATACACTTTTTGTGTTATATTTATATTTATCTAAATATCTCAACATTCATGTAACACAACTGCATGGCTTCAAACGAAAGCTCACAAGCTGTATGAAAATCTTGCTGGCAGTATGTCTTGCTTGAATGGTTACTGGTATAAGCTGTTTATATCACATTATAAAGCCAAAATAAAGGCAATTAATATTTTGTAAAGTCCAGTTTAATGCTTAAAATTCAGTAACGTAAACATTAATCTATCCTGAATAGTTTGTAGTTTTAGATTTCTTGTAGCACTTTGTTCCACTGATATTTGAACTGTAGGGTGGCAATTCCATTTTTTTTTAAAGCCTCAAGCCACATCCACTGGGAACAGTACACGCAAGCGCCGTACTGGAGATGTTTGTAGAAGGCTTTTTGGATATATTTAATATCCACAATGAAAGGAATTTTAACTGGGCTATTCCTTTATTGGTCCAACACCCAGCACCTTAAATTTTATGAACGTCCTCTTTAAGGGTTCTAGATAGAATTTCCACTAGCGATTTAACTCCATACTAGTATCCATGATTATCTGCATAGGCTTGGAGGTGCTTTTCTTCCAAGATTCTTTACTCCTGCCATGCCATCTTAATTTAATAGACTAAATTTCCCTTTTTGAACTAGCTGCCATTGTAGAACTAAAATATGAGTTGGAAAACACTTTAGTGGGAATATCAACAAAGGCTTCTAAGCTGCAATCCCCCAGTGTTAATTTGCATGCTATACGTATTGCTAGTCTGAGGACCAATCCGTCCATGCCCAGAATAGCTGCAGACATTAACTTCCGCCCAGAGTTTATGAAAATGAGTACAGACATCACTGAAATGTACATGATTGATTTATGCATTCACCAATAGGACCACAATGAGGATGAACAGTTTCCTTTTGCTGTCTAATTGTATAATTATGATTTCAAGAATGACTGTACCAGGTAAACAAGTGTCTAAGTCTAGTTTTCTTCCCATTCATGTGAGTTTGATCTCTCCTGCAGTGACACAGGATGTTCATCTCACATTGCTGCAGTCCTTACACTTGGGTAGTCCGCTGTCCTCGGTCGGCCCGAATATCAAAGTATAAGGCTGACGTCGGTCAAGGCGCATTTGACTGACATCAGGACGTCAGGGTACAAATGCGCATGACCGACGTCATATCCTCAGTCTTTTTTGCCGCATGGTCCGATGCAGAAGCAGCTTTGCAAGTGCCGGTTGGCGTTCTGAAATTTTTCGATTCCGGAGTTTCAGACAGAGTCAAAGTTGGCTAAGTACCCCGTTGGGGAATATTTTAGTTTTTTCTTGCCTCAGTGGTTTACCGGATGTCAGAAAAAGTGAATAATTGTATTTCTTGTGGGAAACAGATACCGCATAGAGACTATCATACTTTGTGTATTCCTTGTTTAGGGCCTGAGCATGACGTTGTTGGGTGTCGCTCTTGTGCTAGATTCAATAAGCGCACTATAAAGAGAAGGTTAGATTGTGCCAGGTTAGTCTTCGGGAAGCGGTGCAATTATAAAATGCTGTCGGATGCTCCGACGCCTGCTTCTTCGAAGAAGCGCAAGGACAAACAGTTAAGCCTGGGCTGGAAGAACCGTCCGTACCGGACGCCGGTTCTTTAGAGGTGTCGGTGGAGCCGGTGGTTCCACCGGAGGTTTCTTTGGGATCCCAGGGAGAGACTTTGTTATTGCAGGATGTGGCCTCTCAGGAGGCAGGTCAGGCTGAAGGGGCTTCTCAGGTTACTATACTCCCCTCCCTTCCTAAGGTGGTTAGGCCCTCTCCTTCTGTTTCCAAGGCTTCTCCCAGAGGCAGGCCAGGTTTAGCTTCAGTTGGTGTCACCCCTGGTTCTTCAGGAACTGTGCCCAAGAAGCATATGCTTAAAATGGCAGAAGATTTGATTTCTTTGATTAGGGGTTCTTTGCCCCCTCCTGATAAGAGACCTGGGTGGAGCCTGAGCTAGGGAGTTTTGAGCAGGCTTCGGATGTTTCAGAGTCTTCGGCTGAAGACTTGCAGGAGTATTCTCCTTATTCTGATTCTGATGTGGATTATTCTACTCCTTCTGCTTCTCCTCCTGAGGATTTTTCTTTTTCAGAAACTCTTCATTCCATGAGGGAGCATTTTAAGTGGGAAGGTCAGGACTTCTCTGATTCCAGGAAAAGGCTTAGGGAATTTTTGTTTTTACCCCAGCATAGGCCTTTGGCTATACCTCCTGTTTTGGATGTGGTGGAAGATGTTTTTACAGAGGCTTCTCTTAATCCTGATTCTTTGCCTCCTGCTCCTGTTAAACCGGATAGGTATTACAGGGTGCCTGAAGCTCATAAGTATCTTTTTAAGAGTCCTAGGGCAGACCCAGAAACTGTTAGTCAGGGGCCTAAAGGTGTTAAGGCTTCTGTTGTCAAGAATCCGGTTCCTTCAGATCGAGGCCAGGGCTTTGGATAGATGGGGAAAGAGTTTATACTTCCACTCTAGCTATGAGGGCTTTGAATTGCCAGTTTCACATGTTGAAATACCAGAACTATCTCCTTTCACAATTGAAGTCTAAGGTTGATGCTCTGGCGGAAGGTATTGATTGTAAAGAGTTGCAAGATTTAGTGCATGTTTCTGAACAGGTGGGTAAGCATTCTTTGCAATGTGGTTTTGATGCTGTACAGGCCTAGTCTAGGGTGGCTGCCACTGGGTCAGTTCTTCGCAGGCACGCCTGGCTGAGGGATCAGAATTTATCTGACCATGTTAAAACAAGGATTTTAGATGCTCCTTTACAATCTGATGTGTTTGGTTCTCCTGTTGAGACAGTTTTAAAGAAAATGGAAGACAAGGCTAAGTCTATGCAGACTGTTAAAGATTTTTTACAGGTTCAGCCTCCAAAGTTTAGTAGAAATTGGCCTACTAAGGGGTGGACGTATCCTTCTTATGATTCTCAGTCTAGGGGTAAATCTAGACGTGGTAGGGGCAGAGCTCAGGGCTCTTTCAGGCCTAGAACAGGGAGTTCTCCTGCACAGTCTTTGGGTGAGGGCAGGGGTCAGTCCTTTCGAAAACGGACCCAATGACCTACCTTTTCAGCTGCCAGAACCTTCTCATCTGGCAGCACCTTTGGGAGGAAGGTTGGCACTTTTCAAAGAAAATTGGAGTTTAATTACCCAAGACAGATGGGTATTGGATATCATTCACCACGGTTACAGGTTTTATTTCCATACCTTGCCTCCTTTCAAAGGCATGCCAGACGTTCCTCCTCCACAAAGAATAGAGGCTCACAAGCAAATTTCTCTGTTACTCCAAATAGGGGCCATTCAGCCGGTCCCTATGCCAGAAGTGGGCCTAGGATTTTATTCTCGCCTGTTCCTAGTACCAAAGAAAGGGAACACGTGGAGACCAATTTTGGACTATCTAGCCTCAACACTTATCTGGACATTCCCAAGTTCAAAATGTTGACGTTACAGCAGCTTTTACCTCTGCTGGGCAAAGATCATTGGATGGTAACTTTGGATCTCAAGGAGGCTTATCTTCATGTTCCTATCAGACTGAGTTGCAGGAAGTATCTGCGTTTTCGAGCTGGGACTTCTCATTATCAGTTCTCTGCATTGCCCTTTGGCTTATCTACTGCGCCCAGAGTGTTCACAAAAGTTCTGGCTCCAGTGATGGCTTTCCTCAGGTTAAAAGGAATACAGATCTATCCTTATTTGGACGATTGCCTGATTCTGGCTCAAGGAAGGGACGAGCTTCTTCATCATTTGGATTATGTGATAGCAGTGCTAAGATGCCTGGGGTATTCTGTGAACGAAATAAAGTCCAGTCTAGTACCCTCTCAGGACATGTGCTTTCTGGGTGTGAGACTGAATACAGCATCCCAGATGGCCTTTTTGACCCCGGACAAACGAATCTTTCCCTTTACTTTCATCAGTTGTCTCATCAGTCCAGGCTGACTGCAAGGACAGTCCTTCAAGCCTTGGGGTTCATGGTATCTTGTATTCTGGTGCTTCCCAATGCCAAACTGCATATGAGGAAGCTACAATGGTATCTCAAAAATGTATGGACACAGCACTGCCAGGATTTGGACACTGTCATTCAAATAATACCTTGCATTCAAAAGGAATTTTTGTGGTGGGCTCAGGAATGTCGCCTAAACAAGGGACTCTCTGTGACCCGGCCAGAGGCGAGTCAGATTCTAACGACAGATGCCTCAGACAAAGCTTGGGGAGCTCATCTGAATGGAAAGTGGATACAAGACAAGTGGCCTGCCAGACTACAACAGATGCCTCAGACAAAGCTTGGGGAGCTCATCTGAATGGAAAGTGGATACAAGACAAGTGGCCTGCCAGACTACAACATCTGCATATCAACTTGAAAGAGATGTTAGCAGTCCAGTTTGCATTAATAGCTTTCAAGGATTTACTTCTTCCAGGGCAGGTGTTGATTCTAACAGACAACACAACTGTCATGTGGTACATCAACAAGCAAGGCGGAACACATTCTTATCCCCTATGCAGGCAAGCAATGATTTTGTGGGAGACTGCTCTGTTTACAGCTAAATCTTCAGGCAAGGTTTCTGCCGGGAGCACAGAACTCCTTAGCAGATGTGTTGAGCAGACAAATTATGGATCCCCACGAGTGGAAATTGGATCCTCATGTATTTCAGAAATTGACAGTGTCATGGGGAACTCCAGACATAGATCTGTTCGCTTCTCCACTAAACCACCAGCTGCCAAAGTTTTGCACAAAGGTTTCATCCCACAGCTTGGAAAGTGGATGCTCTTTCTTTCAATTGGAGCAATCTTCATGTGTATGCCTTTCCGCCTCTGCCTCTCCTCCCAAAGGTACTACTAAAGGCCAGACAAGACAAGCCAAGGATGATTTTGATAGCTCCAGATTGGCCTCGACAGCATTGGTACCCATTACTGAGAAGCCTGGTACGGAAACCTCCATGGCCTTTGCCTTCGATTCCACACCTGTTGTCTCAGGAGGACAGTCATTTGCTCAATGTCAAGCTTCACTCTCTGCACCTAACAGCCTGGCATATTCTGTCTTGAACCATAGTGGGCCTCCACTTCCACAGCAAGTTTTGAATGTTATTTTGGAAGCTAGAAGGCCTAGTACAAGGAAAGTGTACGCAGATAAATGGAAGAGATTTTTATTTTGGAGTGCAGCAAAGGATTTTGATTCTGAGCCTAATTTGAGTGTGGCTCTTCAATATCTTACTGAGTTACTGGACAAAGGTTTGTCCTTCTCCTATTAAGGTTCATGCTGCAGCAATTTCGGCTCACTATGATTGTGACCCACCATTGTTTTCTCATCCTTTGTTCAAGCAATTTCTTAGAGGGGCAAAGAATATAAGACCCCCACGAAGAGCTCCTACTCCTGCTTGGGATCTCAATTTTGTGTTGGAGAAACTCACTCTACAACCTTTTGAGCCTGCAGCTACTACTGCATTAAAGTTTTTATCATGGAAGACTGCTTTTTTGTTGGCTATTACCTCTGCAAGAAGGGTTTCTGAGTTGCAGGCCCTTATGGCGGTTGAGCCTTTCTTAATTTTCCATAAGGATAGGGTATCTTTACGTACTAATCCTTCCTTTATGCCTAAAGTGGTTTCTAGTGTGGCTTTAAACCAAACTATTTATTTGCCAACTTTTTATGCAAACCCCCAAAATAAAGGGGAAAAGATTTTGCACACTTTAGATGTACACAGGCAGTTGCGGTATTATTTGGACAGAACTAAAGGGTTCAGGCAGTCTCAGCAGTTATTTGTTTCTTTTGCTTTGAGTTCTCGGGGCAAGCCTGTGTCAAAACAAACTATTTCTAAGTGGATTGGGTTTTGCATTGCTTTCTGTTATTCCCATCATGGCAAGGAAATTCCAGCTGGGATTAGGCCTCATTCCACTAGGGCTACTGCCACTTGACAGCTTTTGAGGGGTGGCAACTAAGGATATTTTGGAGGCAGCTACTTGGAGTTCAGTGCATACTTTCTCTAGGCATTATCACCTACCACTTTACTCTAAATCCAGGGCTGGTTTTGCCACTGCTGTTTTGCATGGCATTTTGGCAGCTCCTGCTTCCTTATAGTTTGGCCATCCTCCCTTACCTCTGCTTTGGGATTCTACCCAAGTGTAAGGACTGCAGCAATGTGAGATGAAGAACATAGTACAGTTTTGTACCTACCATAAATGTAGATGTTCAAAGATTCACATTGCTGCAGTCCAATTTACCCTCCCTCCTTCCCCTCTGTAGTTAGAGGCGGTTGTGTGGGTTGGGTTGTCAATAGGGTGTATATTGTATATATTGTACATATTTTTAGTGCTAGGATGGTTGGTTGTTGATTTGCTGTCTTTTGGTTTTGGCCTTTATTTCTAGGGTCTTCTGACATCTGGGGCAAGAAAAGACTGAGGATATGACGTCGGTCATGCGCATTTGTACCCGGACGTCCTGATGTCAGTCAAATGCGCCTTGACCGACGTCAGCCTTATACTTTGATATTCGGGCCGACCGAGGACAGCGGACTACCCAAGTGTAAGGACTGCAGCAATGTGGATCTTCGAACATCTTCATTTATGGTAGGTACAAAACTGTACTTTTCGCTGTCTCATTTGCAAGATATTAAGCTGGATCTCAAGGCCTTGGTCTTCAAAGCCAAGTACAGCCTTTGTAGTATTTGGTATGAATCCACTCTATGGGGACTGTGCCCACCCATAAGTAGATGGGCTGGATTGTGCAAGATGAGGTCTGGAGATACCATAACATATCCGTGAAACTTAAATCTGTTTCAGCATACCCTTGTGCATCTTACCTTTCCTTATTAGCACTCCTTTTCAGGAGTGTAGCTGACCAGACTGGCAGCTTTTAAGGGATAAGGCTGCGATGTGTGTGCAGAATGTTTCTTTCAAAATAGGGGGATGCATGGCATGTTATGAGAGGAAAGGGAGTTCAAACTTCCAAGAAAACCCTTTTGGTGCCAAAAGATTACCACCTGTGATGTCTGGTCCTGCTTTGAGGTGAAGGGATACTGACCATTAAGATATGTTGCATAATTTTATTTAGGGTACTTAGGATGAGATTTCCACTGCATACTGTTAGACTTTGATATACAAAACTACAGAAAGCAACCTCGAAAATCATAATGCAAGTATTGCTACAGGGAGTAATTTGTGCCAGTAGTTATTTCAGGCATGTAGGCTGGTGGGTCTGCACTGTATTCAGCATTTTAGTATACATGCTGAAAGCATTCGGATTTTGTAGGGTATTATAGGGCTAAAAGAAAATATACCTTGTGCACCCTTAAAACCTGATGAAATGGGCTAAATGCTCATTGCTTTTGATGTGGTAATCTCCATCCAAAGATGGTGAGATTGCTTGTATTACGCTCTTTCTAAAATGCCATAGGTGGCAAGGGGTGTTCAGGTTTCAAATTCCTTGAATTTGTCTAAGGTTGAAGAACCATGATGTACTCTGTTCATAGAGCCTCCCCACAAGTGAGCAATTCATAGGCAAGAAATGACTCTGCTTACCTGAGATTCTTGGATCTCTTGAGAAAAGGGACTAGTGAGTCAATGGAATTCACAGCAGGGAGTAGGCTGGCTTCGGTCACACATGCTTCCTGTACCACAGGTTTGTATAGTACTGCATACTGCTGGGTCGGGGCAGGTGACTGGGTGTAGCAAACTCTGTTTTCAGTAAGCATTTATGGTAAATTGGTTGTAGCACTGGCTGTAATGACTACATTTTGAAGAAAGATTGCCCATTGAATGCTAAGAACTTTGGATGTGTAGAATATTTAAATCTGTATAGGCCTGTGACACTAACAGACTCCGTAAGGTTGGAGGAATTTCAAAACTGCATGGATGCAGCTGAAAGCAAGTGTTTAAAAACCCAAAGGAAAATAAAAATCATGCAGGGATAAAGCCCTGACTCTACTCCATAGTGTCATGGGTACTTTAGAACCTGACCGGGGAGGATGGGCGTGGGCAGCTAATGCAGGCTTACCTAGCCTGAGTGGAGGGATACAACTTGGTTCATTGTATTAGCTACACATGAAAGTGTGCAGTTGTACCATGTCAGCATGAAATGTCTGCCCTGCAAGTGGTATACCACTTAGATTGGGAAGCTGCAGTGCCTTGCAAGTACCTCTTGGTGCAACAGTAGCAAAGCTTGCATACTGGAGTGGGTGGAGATGGGCAAAGTCTGAATGATCTATAGAATGTTCCCCCTCTAACACCAGCCTCCACCAGAAAATGAATGGGCTTAGATGGCTGCTGCCCCAATACAGGAATGAATGTCAGTTGGGTGTGAGCTTTAGTGCAATTAGACTGATCTGTGGACTAGTGTACATCTGATAGGGAAATTGTAATTCAAGACAATGTGCAAATCTGAAACATTTTCGAATGGCAAAGGTGGTAATATCTGTAAGGTGCCACATGAAGAGTAGGTGAATGCTATGAATTGCAAATGCTATATTTTCATGGTCTAGAATCTTTGTTTCTGGTTAAACTAACATTGGTTGAGGACCCAAAGGGTAAATATGTGGACATAGA
>NC_056747.1:1062729369-1062861869 GCF_019279795.1 Protopterus annectens | reverse complement strand
AAGCTTTTGATATTTTTTATTTTTTTTTTTTTTTTTTTTACATTGGACTGGATGTGCAGGTTGAGTGACGTTGTCTGATACCTAGGAGTTTTGTGCTAGGTACAGTGTCAATGGTGGTACCATTTAAGGATTGAATGGAAGTTCTTTGTAGGGGTCTGGATTTTTTGGGGGGGCAATGATTACTAGCACTATGATTTAGATATCCAAATTTCAGTGGAGGTGAGGGTGTTTTGGGTGAGTTATACTTCTGACAGGTTGTTTGCAGTGCAGATGATGGAGTTATCTGCATACTGGATGACTGAGCCTTGAGAGACTGCGGTGGGGAAGTTATTGATAAATATGCTAAACAGAAGTGGGCCTAAAATGGAGCTTTGAACACCAGCAGTGGTGTTTAAGCAAAGGGGAGGAAGTTGAGTAACTGGAAAACCAGTTTAGAATTTGAGGTGAGGTACTTGTTTGACTTTATCCTTCAAAAAATCCATGCTAATACAATACCTCTAGAAACTTTCTAAGAGTAATATTTAAAATCTCTCTGGTCATGCTTTTGACCCCCCCCAAAATGTTTGGGCTTTGCCCTGATTTTTTCTCTAAACTTGAGTTTGACAGCAAGCTTTCAGTGCTGCTCTGTCAGCTCTGGATAGACTTAAGTTGTGCTTGGTCTAACTTTTTTGAAGTTCAGCACCAGTTGAGGCCTGTAGCAAAGGTAAAGTTAAATCCATTTCTACGCTATCTATAAAAGTTGAGACCCTTGTTTCTTTGTCTTTCATCTTTTCCCAGTTAGGGGTCTCCACAGTGCATCACTGGTCTGCTTATGATTGGCAGTGGATTTTTACAGTGCTGAGTTGCCAGCCCAGTGCCCAATCTTCAAAGACACACCCATTCACGCACGCACCTACCTGCATGTCTTTAAATATCACTCTACCATGGGGAGGAAATGCAGACTCTGCACAGAAGGCACTCCAGCTGAGAATCAAACCAGATCACCTCTTGCTGTGAGGTGACATTGCTAACCTCTGCACCACCACGGCCTCCTTTTTCTAATACATTTTTATTTATGGTAGGCCCAAATAGTGGGCAATTTTGAGGTTGATATGGGGTATATGATTTTCATGTTGGCTCGTGATTTGCATGTCATATAGTTTCAGTGCTGTCTAGACAGTATAGAGTTGCCAGTTTCAAAGTCCCGTTGTCCTAGAGTTTTGTATTTTATCCTAGTTAAGTATTGCCTTAAAGCCTGGAGTAAATATTTTCATGTTACATGAGCAATGTACATCAGTTTAGGCATCTGCACTTGTCTCTGGATTTATTTTACTAAGTGTGGATTTCCTAAAAAGAGTACCTGTGAATAACTAGAGCAACTGAGACTAATGTGAATGCTAAGGAGATGAGCAAAATGCTGTCAACAGCAAATTCTAATGGCTTGGTGCCTGCACTCAGTGGACTAATGTGGTACTGCTTTGGCTGTCGTCTCTAAATGCAAGGTTCTACTTTGGATGATTCTTAACAATGGATATCCTATTGGAGTACTGCAATATCAAACTGACCAAGTGAAAGTAAATGACCATTTTGGCACATTTCATTCCTATGTCTTGCCTTATAGTGCATTAAATAGAAAGTTGATGCCTATTGGGGACAGTTGAGCTCTTATTGATTGGATTCCTTCTGCCTCAGTTTACCTACTGTATGACTGGGCAAGTCACTTTAGTGCTGATGCAAATCTTTTAAGTACAACTAATGACT
Source organism: Protopterus annectens (assembly GCF_019279795.1). NCBI lineage: Eukaryota > Metazoa > Chordata > Ceratodontiformes > Protopteridae > Protopterus > Protopterus annectens. Next base: position 1,062,860,129 of record NC_056747.1, on the reverse strand, counting down.
TTCTTCTGGAAAACATGGAAACTATAACTTCTATTGTAGGGGGAGAGCTCCCTCTTTCATTTGCAGTACTCTGAACAATCGACCTTGTTTCATTCTCACTTGACATTTCCAGTTCATTCCAGCTTCAAATGCTACTAACTACTGCATTACTGTCTCCATTCCTACTGCTGCTAGCTACTACTGTACTGGCTTCTTTCCTGCTTGAATCACCAAAGTGCCCTCTAAGGTTAAGCTAGCACACCATTCAACTTCCTGCTGCTAACTAGTTAATAGCTGCTAGCTTTAGTGTTGGGGGTTGGGAGGTGGAACTGGTTTGCTGCTTCCTGTAAATCAGTCTGCAGAAAAGTGTCTGATTTTATCCCTCAAGTTAAAGTATAGGCACAGATTAGTCAAAATTGTTGTCGACCATGCCCCCCAAAGCTGTGGACCCTGGGTGGCCCCATCTGCCACTGCTATGTTGGAGAAAGCTCAGTGCATTAGGCTGTCAAAAGAATGGCATCTTATCCCATGTGACTGGTTTGATTTAGCAATCCCAGCATGGGAGAAGGTAGGCAAGGAAGGATTGAATGGGGGGTCTACATCAGTGACACATTGGGTGAACTTGCTGTTGGATGTTGGAGACCACTGCTCATGCTTTTGGAAGCGGTGGCAGGGCTGCTTGGAGGAACACACCTTGTGGATATGAAACTTTGTCCTTGCCCATCACATACTTTAAATGTATGCAAGAGCTAGAGTATAAAAAGTGCACTAACAATCCATCAGGGCTACCAGAAAGATTGCCTCTCCTAGCTGATGTTCCTGGTATTGTGAGCAAATGGTCTCATTTGACTGGGGTGGAGTTGCTGATAAAACGGGGCTAAGGACAGCACAAAACAAATTTAATGAAGTCACAGTGAAGTTGATACACTAGTCTTGACAGCTAAACCTGATGCTTGAGCAAAGTGCAATGAAGGATGAGGGATTTGGCTCTCAAAATGCAGCATGAAACTGACCATTCTTAGTCTGAAAACAATTGTGATTTCAACATGTATTGGTCCACCTGCTCCTAAGAAAATCTTTCCTACTTAACTTCCATGGCTTCAGTCAAATACAGTACTGTGCCACATTTGACAAACACAGCAAAATCCAATCCTAGACTTGAAACTTAAAATAAACCCACTTGGCCACCAATCCAGCTGTCTCCTGACGGTCATCACCTACCAACCTACCTCCTTGGGCACCATATTAGCCCTACTAAATACATTTTACAAACTCATCTGCAACATTTCTTCCCTGAAGTTTTCATTCCCTTCTGCAACAATGTGACTGCTCCCCTTTAAAATATCTCCACCTTGACTCTGCTGTAGAATATTTTAATGAGAAATTCCTCTAACCTAAACAGAATATTTTAATGACAAATTCCTCTAACCTAAACAGCCCAACTCCCCTTAGAAAGATTTTTGCAAACTCCAAACACTTGGCTCACTAATTACCTCAAATGGCTCCTCACACAGAGCCTGGACCCTGTGCCATAAGACCAGAAATCCTCCCTTAAACTTGCAAAAAAAAAAACCAGATCAGGCATGACCAAAAAGCTATACTATACAACAATACATCAAAAACCATCAAAACAATCTCTAGAAATTTTGGGGAGCCATTAAACTACCTAAGCCCTTCTCCCTCTCAGCTGACCAACTCTCCAATAAATGTAAGACTAGTAGCAGTGCATCCCAAACTCTGGAAACTCCTATATCGTCCTTCTCCACAAAGGAAAGATGGCACCTTGTTTGTAAACCTTACTCCTTCCTATAGCCAAGATTGTTAATCTACCAAGTAGTAGTCTGCATCTCATGTCTTCAGACCTAAACACAATACAACCACTGCCACTGCCCTTGTTTTAGAAACTCTACTAGCTTAGAAATGACAAGCTCGTCTTTCTTGACATGGCCAAGGCCTTTGATATGGTATCTCACCAAAAGCCACTAAATGAACTAGCTTCCTTAAACCCAACCAGCCCTTTTTTCTGGTTTCTTGGCTACCTAACTGACTCACAGTTGTGGCAAAATGGCTCTCCACCCTATTACCAGTCTCAGTAGGTGTACCTCAAGGCTCTATTCAGTCTATTGCTCTTCACCATATTCACCAACAGGCTCACATAGCCACCAAGCATTTAGTCATTCAATACGCAGACTCCTCCCTCATATGTTAAGCTCCCTCCCTACCAGAACTCCTAATCTTTCCAAGACCTTGAAAAATACCCCTGACTCACTTTTACTCCACCCAAATAAAGCTTGTGCTCTAGTAACAGCAACCTACCTGACAGTGCTCTCCCTTCACCATCTACTCGGCCAGTAGAACTAAAATTGAACCTGTACAGCACAACAAACTCCTTGATGTCACAATTGACAACCTAAACTTTGACAAACCTTGCTCCATCAAAAAGGTCCACATTAAGCTAGGCTCACTATAGCCAAGCCATACCTAACAAATGTCGCTAGACATTCCAAAAGTAAGAGTGGTCTACTTGCCCCTTTATGCCTACAGTATTAACCAATATCAAATCAGATTTAAATGGAGTCCTGGTATAACAAAATAGCAAGACTTTGCTACTAACCTCCATTACAGATCATATTACATGTCACTCGGTAAAATAAATTGGATCTAACTACCTCCTCTATCCCTCAACCAACTAACTTTCGTTCATCCCCCTCTTCCAGACAACTGTCCACTTCAGTCACTCAGTCTAGTGCCACCCCACTAACAGCAGACCACCAAGATCCTCAACAAACTGCTAAAAGTAATTTAAACTCCAGTTATGGAAACTGTTCTCCCACCAAATATCCAAGTCCTGGAATTCCATTTATCTGACAATACTATACTCTAGCAACACATATTTAAATTTAAACTACTATTAAGGAACACCTAACCCTACAAATGACTTTGTTCCTACACTAATCCAGGCTGATTATTCTATCCTTTGTCTTGCAACCAAAATCTCTTCCAGACCGGTGGTCTCACTGAATTCAAATTTATCTCTGCTTCAAGCTCACTACTCTTGCCTCTACCTATCTCAAGCTTCTTGCAGTGAATCGTGTCCCCTCCTTGTACTTCAACTCAATGTCTTCACTGTTACTGTTTAGAACAAATAACAAACATCACAACAATTTGGTATATAAAAAGTTAGCATATGTATGCCACCAATGCCATATTTACCTGTTGATCAGTCATTTCTCTGGCACAAGCCATTTCATGCTAGCTTATCTTTTTCCCATTCTATTACTTAATTTTTATGTATAAACTACTTGCTGCCTATATTTACCAAACTTGTGTATTCTTGATGTCTATTTCTTGTACTGTGTTCTTTGTAAAGGAGCTTTTCTCCCTGGGCCTCTGCTTAAAAAGGGCCACTGGACCAGTAGGACATCCCCTGGGAAACAAATGTAAAAGTTAAATGTAAAATGCAATGTGAATTAAAACCTGAATAAAACCAAAGTAAATCTGAGCAAGTACACTTTTTGACAAGCCCACGGTACTTGAAAAATGGCTACAGAGTGATCATCCACACTGAGGAGGCAGGAAAGCTGTGAATGGTCATGGCTGGTTTTAGTCTTGCAGGAAGGGTAGCAGTCCATCCTGTAGTTTTCATACTGCCAGGAACCCTAAGGATCTATAATGGCACACAGTCTGGGAAGACTGCATGGGCTTGTGATTTATGGGAGGTACTGCCAGCTATGCTGAGAAGGCCAGCGGATGTGTAGCATGCGCCAACACCGCTAGCAGGAATTTTGTCTAGTTGCATGTCATTTGTATATCGAGCTGATTTGTGCAGATGCTTGTGTTGAAAGATATATTTGTAGAACTTGTTGAAATACATCAACAGTATGCCCTGCTGGAAAAAAATAGTATATGCATTATTGTATCTGAATTAAATGTATTATGTTTTAATGGAGGAAGGAAATAGGTTAATCACAATCCAGCTGCATTAGGCCATAAATATTAGCTGCAACCAGAACTGTAAGACAGACATGTCTGGGAAACCAGTATTAGGAAGCCTTTATTGTCTCTGGCAGGGAGCCAATTGCTACTCTGGGAAGGTAGAGATTTGACTTGCAGCAGATGTATGGCAACATACAGGTGCTAAAGCCTGACTGCTTCTAGCAATTGGGGTTGCATGGAGACCAGAAGTCATATGACCCGATGTATGGGATGTCATTTTGTACAGAAATGTTTCAATACAGATGACTGAAGTCTTGGGCAATATTTTTTAAATCTGACCAAGGAAGACCACTTGCCTACTTCATCTTGCTTTGTGCTAGTAAGGACTAGTACTTTTAGATTAGTCAAAATATAGTAAAAATTTAGTATTTTTCTGTAATTGAATCTTTCCAGCTCTTTTTTAATATTTTATTGAAACTGTTTACTGTAAATATCTAGTATTTTCATGTTTTTATTTAAATATTTAAACATCTTATTGTGGCTGGTCCTTTCATTTGGTGATAACTGTCCCCTCCTGAAAGCCTTACTGTTTGGTCAACATTGCAACTTTTATTAAAAGGGTATCCAATTACTGAGTTAAGAGCCTTACAGTAATGGACTGGTGGCAGTGAATCTACCTTGTAGTCTCTGCAAAGTTGGCAGAGCAGGTAATGTACCAGCTTTTTCCCAGGTGTGTACATGTGAAAATCTGTGTTGGCTACTTGGAGCAGGGACACATGGCACTGGTTTCAGAGGGTGCTGGAGGACTTGGCTTGGACACCTCTGAGGTCCTAACCTTGCACCTGTGCCAGTGGGGAGTCCTATTTGGGACATGGAGGGAGACAGAAGCCCAGACCATGGGCTGTTCCTTGTGTCCTCTGAAGGGAAATTGTACTTGATTCAGGGAGGTCTGCATCTGGAGATGTTGGGTGTATCCATTTGTAGTCCAACTGAACATCTCTTTCCAGTGTCAGTGGTGAGGATTGAAGCTGCTTGATTACTAGCCCAGAGTGGGGATGTCAAAGGTTTTGCATGCATCTTGATAGGAAGACATTGTTTGGAAGTTGGTTGCTGCATGTAGTAAGGGGGTCTTCTGAAAAAATCCATCTGCTCCTCAGTCATGAGCTTGGTGATGGTTATGGCTCTCATTTCAACGAGAGCGAGAACTGACACTTGAAGTGGCTTTGAAGCAAATGGGTTGGCTGCCCCTTAAAGGGAGGGAAAACTGGGTGATAGGATGGTAGAGGGAATGTTGATGTTTGGGAAGTGGGATTTGCCAACTTAAGGATTTGGTTTAAGACCACTTCATTGAACTGAAAACCCTTCAAAAAGTATTGTCTAGTGGAACTGGAAAGACTTGCATGGAAAAAGTCAAACATTATTTTGCTAGTCTGTGTAATGCTTTTTGTGAAATAGTTTAATGGAAGTAAAAGTTACATATCCTTAAAAGAAGTAGGTTTAAACCCATTCCATTGATTCAACCATAAATGATTTTTTAGGAGATGAGGTTTCTTCTAAGGTGTTAGACTTCCTCAAACATATTTTATCTTTTCAGAATATGGATTTCAAAAGCTGGAATTGCTCATCTCTTACCAGAGAAATGCTTCCCTAAGCATTAAGAAAAATATTCAGTATGGTGGGCTCAGTGTATTTGGCTTGGTGGTGGCTTATTTAAACCCCATGAGCCATTTATTTTCCTGGAAGACTTGGTCTTTAATGTATCCCTGTTGGCACACTCCCAGTTTGTCTAGCAAATGTATTTCCTCTCGCTCTCTTCTTATTGAAATCTGTGTACAAATGTTTTAAGTGCAAATCTTAAATTTGCAAAAACTTCTCTCCGTTGCACCTCTGCTTAATTCTTGAATGGGCATTGAGAACTAGAATGTCCTTGGTGAGAAACCAGGAATTTATCTAACAGCCAGCCAGGAGAGAGATTATTGTGAAGAACTGAATAGAAGTATCTTCATGTCTGCAGGGAAAAGAACTGAATAGAAGTATCTTCATGTCTGCAGGGAAAGGAATATTTCTGAGAAACTTATTGAACTTTTTTGCAAAGGATGTCTGACTGTTCAGAATTGCACTTGAGGCCCTGGAAGAAAAGCTTGAAAGTTAGAGATTTGTGTATGCAAAGAAACTGTATTGTATGCAGTATTGGACACAAACTGGACTTATGGCTGGAGATTCACACAGGTTATTCAGATGTAAAAAATCACAACATAAGTATTGGGTGGTTAAATTATAAATGCAGTTAACAGATTGAAGGACAGCAGTGCAGAAAACATTTAATAAAAGTCTGAATATTCATGAATGTTTTGCTAGAATTCTTACAATGTTTTGTATACAAAATGTAGTTTAAATGGGATAGGTGGAATTTAATAGAAGCAATGGTGATGGGCTGAGTAGAGACACTGTAGATTTGAGCAGTATTTGGGCAACTGAGTGCGAAAGCAGTTTTTTTTTTTGTTTTTTTTTTAATAGGGCGTGAATGGTTCAAGATCAAAGCCATAGAAATTTAGTGCTCAGTGGCTGCAAAAGTACATGGCATTTCTGAGCTTTGGACTTTCACTGGATTTAAGTTCTGTTAGAGTGGTGATATGGGTGGAGTTGGGGGGTTAGTTTTGTGTGTTTGGTGCTAGTTTTTAAATAACTGCTGCAGTAGCCTAAGCTGCAAGGGTTATCCTTGGGATGAATAACCCAATATGGCAATTAAAAGCTGTAGGGCACCTTCCATGTACCCAGGCCATTAGTAAGCTCAAGCAGAGATTATAAATGACTCTTTGGGTCCAAGTACAAGACCTTTCTTGCCATCAGTGTGGTCCTTTACAGATTTCGTAGTAATGTCAGTTGGATAGTTTTTCTTCGACTGGCCAGATAAATTCCCTGGCAAAGGGGATTTCCACATTATCTTAAAAAACCTTGTTTTGTGCATTATTCTTTGTATATTGGAATTTTGTGAACTGCCACAGCAAAACTGTTTTACTATGTGGCGAAAATCGCAAAATAAAATTTTTTGCAAGGGCTAGTTTTGGAGGCTGACCTTTGCCTGCATTTAACACCAAATTAAAGGGTGCGGTAGAGCTTTTACTTTAACCATGGATCAGAAAGATGCTTCCATAGTGCAAGTCTTCCTCAACATTTAGTCCTTGTCCATTCAACAGGTTTCTGATTTACCTCAGCTGCTGGTGGATGACTGGTGTGGTCATGCTGAGCTCCTCAAAGCCTTTCATAAGGTGGCCTTCATGGACTGGGGTCAACAATGTACTATGGCTGTTGGATTGTCCTGCATGCCATGGGGAAGCACTTGTCAGTCTTGGAAGAGGGAGCATGAGGTGGCTTTTTGCATAGCTAAGGTGCCAGACTCTTGTTCTAGCTGCTCTCCTTTCACTTGGTCTTTTGCCAGTGTCCAACAAAAAATTGTGCGAGAGGATTAGGCTTAGACAAATGGTTATTGCAGCCTTTAATGCCTTTTCCATTGACAGATTACTTTTTTTTTTTAAGCAGAATATTTGTCAACCTCCATAGAATTCCGATTTTGTTTGGTGTTCTGGAAATCTACTCCAACCCTCCCTTCAGGTCCATAGTGGCTAATGGGTCTAAGACGCACTTTTGCCAAACCTCTATTCAATGAAAGATATTTTAAAATTTATTTTGAACTCTGCAGATTTTAAGTTAGTATGGATTTTTGTTAGATATTGAAAGCTTTATACAAGGTCCTTTCAAATAGACTGGGATTGCCTTGGTTTTAAGAATTGTTGGCTGATAAGTTATTTTGGAAAATAACTTGTGCTGTGGGAGCAGCCATGCCCCCAGTTATGCATACTTGATTTTGGTGTATTGGTAAAATTTAATTTTGTAGTATAAAAGAAAACGTGCATTCTAAACTTTTTTTTTAACCTGGGTGAGTATTGATACTATTCATTTTTTAGATCTTATGTCAAATATAAGTAACGGGAGTTTTACTGAGGATTTTTTTTTGTAAAGTTGCCAAGTCTTGTGTAGATTTTATTCTAACATGCATCCCTCAATTAAGAATGTAGTGGGGGCAAGTGGCTCGTACAAGTAGACTTGTAAGGATGCAGATCTGGAGATTTGGAAGAAATTTGAGCAGAGAATTGTCTGTAAAAGGGGAGCTAGTTTTCATACTACGTGTAAGGATAATTCTGGTATGATTAAGTACAGAGTTAAGGTTTGTATTAACCAGCTATTAAGGAAGTTTATGGGGAATAGGAAATTACACCTGGACTGCCATCCATGTCTCTTTTTGGGAAAACTTGGCAAGGCTTAGAAAGGAGCCCTGAGTCAGCCTAGTAACAATATGTGAAGATTTTTGCCTATATTGAAATTAAATGAATTTTAGGTGATGCTTCTCTAATATTTTAATGTTAAATACTTTTATTCTGATCTGAAATATCATGAACCCTGAAGTGTTGCAGACATTACAAGAAAATGTTCTTGTAAGTTTATAGCAAATGCACAATCTTTTAATACCCAGAGGGCTTAATGAGGATCTCTGTTCTAACTGTAAATTTATTTTGTGTGGCTTTTTTGTCATGTGAAGTTTTTTATACTGGGTGAACAGAGGGTACTACACAAGCATTTTTATGAGCATAATTATGGTATTAACACAATGAAAAGATTACTCTGTAAAAGGATTCTACTGTTCAAGCTTCAAGAAAAACTTTGATAGAAGATGGGCTTAATTCTGTGGAGTACTTTTTGGCAGGTTCTCTTAAATGCTAATGTTCCAGGTATTGACAATATTTTTGAAGTTGAGGAGGCTAAAGCATTGTGACATGTCAACATGGTTTTTAATAAGGTTTCATTTATTTAACCAGTCTGAAAAAGTTTTGTTGGGAAACAGAAGTGCTTGCTGATTATGAAATTGTTATTGGAGTGGCTTTTATGATCTGCCTAAATTATCTGATAAAAGCTTCCCTCCCTTCTGACTATGAATCCCCAAAATTCTGGACTTTGCTTATCACATTTTGATTCCTAAATTTTGGGAGTTTCCTAAGATTCTTTTCATTTGGCTCACATTTTTAATTTTTTTATTTTTCTGCAATACCATGTGGGCTGTGTACAGCTCCAAGGGTGTTTACAAAATGCCTTGCTGCAACTATAGCAAAGAGCAGGATGCAGATTGTTCATTTTTTTCTACATTTGCATGACCGGTCATCTCTGCAGAGGATTTTCAGGATGAAGAATCCTTGTGCTGTATGTATCTAATGTGGGATTTCATTTAAACATTCAAAACTTCATTACTCCTTGGAGAATAGTGTTTTCTGGAGGGTCTCTACACCTACATTGGGAAATCTTTACTTAGACAAAGCAAATTTTTTTTTAATACATCAGTTCCTGGGTTTTTCCAATCTCAGTATTGAGGTTTATTGGCTAGCTCAGTATTGAGGTTTATTGGCTAGCTCAGTATTGAGGCTTATTGGCTAGCTCAGTATTGAGGCTTATTGGCTAGCTCAGTATTGAGGCTTATTGGCTAGCTCAGTATTGAGGCTTATTGGCTAGCTCAGTATTGAGGTTTATTGGCTAGCTCAGTATTGAGGTTTATTGGCTAGCTCAGTATTGAGGTTTATTGGCTAGGGGTATTGAGAATCGTGGAAGCAAACTGCAAATGAGGAAAATTCAATGTTTTCTGAAATCCGTCTGGTCTTCATACCCACACTCTGAATTTTTTAGGTTCTGGTATTTGTGAAAAAGTGAAAGCATTGTAAGGACAAGATTCAAAAGCCTGTTTTTCCCTCTCTAGCTCCAGTACAGGCTGTTGCAGCAGATTTCTCAGACATCGCTTAGTTAGCTGTTTCCATGGGATGAAGGTGCAGGGCCTGTGGGACAGTTGACAAGGGCATATCCATATCTGATGCTGGCAGTGATGAAGAAAAACTAACGTCTGCATCTTTGGCCCCTAGGGCCTCCTTCAGATCCTTGCACACCACCTTGTGGTACATAAATTGGAAGGGGTCCAAATCCTGTCCCTGTGCAGACTAGCTATGCTGGCTTCTGATTTTGCAGTATGGGAAAATGTTTACGTGCAGGCATTTTTGCATTCCACCTGAGCATACTGCTATTGCAGACTGAGCAGGGCCAGGACAGACCTTCACAAATGGATATTGAACTAGGGGATTGTCTAGGAATTGGTTCAACTAGGAGGAGCTAATGTAGATCTTGCCTTTGGATAGAACACCGAACTAAAGGTATTCTACATCAGGATTCCATGCGAACAAGCCTGGTAAATAGATGCTTTTTATTTCCATTAGACTGTTTTTCCACCCTATCTACTAGACTCCTCCAAAGATTCTGACCCTCTTGGTCCAGCCAACAGTAGAGGTTAATAATTATCACTGTTGTAGTAACCTTGGTTATATGGGTTATATCCTGCTAAGGCAATACAAGCTGCCCAGCTTCCAAAGCTTCAGGCACCTTCCATGTGGTCAAACTATTTGGCAGCTTGAGATGACATGCCCAAAAAGACCTGTTGCATCACCAAGCCCTTCAGAGCTTTCCTAATGCTGAATGTGCTCCCCTGTGGGTTTTTGAGGCTGAACTGCTTTTGCTGTTCCACTGCTGGACATGTACATTACCTTAAGAGGAAATGCCTTCCACACTAAAAATGTCTTCAATTTACTTTCCTGATTAGGAAAGCTATTTTTCTTAAAGGGGTTCACAAGACTACTGTAATTGTAAAACAAAAGTGCACTTAGTCTAAAGCAGTTTTTCTCTGGGAGAATTACATTTTGGAGCTGGCGGTGTTAAAATGCTCTTTGTTGAGAAGAATTGACTTGGAACTTGTTGCTTGATTTCCCCAGGAAAGCGGCAACATTGTTGGCTTAATCATGGAACAAACTACTGGTCACAGTCCTTTTTCCAGCAAAAGTAGAGCAAACAGCATTTTTCCGCAACTGGCTCTATTTTTCCTCCACTAGTTCGAGCCCTTGTACAGTCTACAGCCACTATGGAGTAGGGGTTATGTTCCCTGCAGTCGTTGGCAAGGGAAAAGCCACTGCTAGTCTTGGAAGAAAGAGCCGGGCTCTTTCCCTATTTAGTCAGTTTCCTTCCCTAGGGAAGCAGCTATTGCCATTTAACTTTGCTACCTACATTTTTCCTGTCCAAAAATAACTTGAACTGTCTGCTCCTGCTCATATTTCCATTGACAGGAGTTGTGTAGGTCTCGCCCAGAGTCTTTTGGCCTATCTTCCTTTTTTTCCTGGTAAAAGAACTACAGAGATCCCTGGGCAGTAAGATGAAGGGATAAATGCAAGGTTTTGTTAAATTCCTAATTCAGATTCAAAGGAGAGCATGGTATCGGATTCTCCTGTGAGGATTTGAATGTGTTTTCAGCAGGATAAGTTTCATTTCTTTGCTCACCAGTGGGAGTGGGGAGCCTTGAGCAGCCTATCTGTCCCTGAAGGAGTGACCTCGGCACAGAAATATTGTAGTAATTGGCCGTTTTGGGCCATTTCTAGCTCTTTTGAAGTTCCCTGCATAAAAACCCGCTTTGGCGCGTTTTTTTCACTTATCCTACTCGGCGACAGCTCCTCATGGTCCTGCAGTGGTAGTAGCAGCAGAGAAACAAAAAGTGACTGCTTTCAAGATGCATGTATATTTTTTCTGTTAACCTGTAAGCGAGTTTACACTGATTTAACTGTTATAAGCTTGTTTTTTATTACCTGCACTTAGTTTAAAAGTTTGTTGTATTTAAACTGTTGAGGCTGCCCACTCAAGTGCAATAGCCTGTGCATTGAATATACTGTAATTCTCCTGTTTTCCTGAAAAAAAAAAAAAATATCCTTGTTTCCTGCCTTTCCTAAACTAGAATAGTCCCTTGTACAGGCTTTGCTGTATTCTGGACTTTTGGATAGTTCCTGTGTTGTCCATTTCCTTACTTGGATAGAAGGAAGTTTCTTTTCTCACCAGTGGGAGTGGGGAGCCTTGACCAGCCTATCTGTCCCTGAAGGAGTGACCTCTGCACAAGAATCTTGTAGTAATTGGCCGTTTTGGGCCATTTCTAGCTCTTTGAAGTTCCCTGCATAAAAACCCGCTTTAGCACGGCTTTGCATGATAGTGAGCATAGGGCAGCATTGGGCAGCGCTGCTTAATCAGGTTTAAACTATTCCCGGCTCCACAAAGTCTGCTCTTCACTTTTTCCCTTAGAACTGCTCTCTCTCAATTTAAACACCCTATTCTCCGTCTAAGACCCTGCACTTGCCCAAATAAGCAATCTTACAATCTTGCACTAATAAACTAAAAGCACTACATCCTCATACTCTCCACAATTACCTTGTCCCCTATTGGTACTTTTTAATTAAGTGATAGTTCCCTTTACTACTCTAGCATGTCCAAAGGTCAGTTAATGGTTTCCTCTCCAGTCCAGCTGGTGAATCTGGGAATCTTGAGGCAATGTTACAACTGCCTCATGTACACTGACAACCCTCTCCTCCTCAAAATAGGTTCAAACATATGTGAGAGATGCAACCATATAGCCAAACTGGAGGCTGAGCTCTCACCCCAGAACTGGGGTAACCAGTCAGGAGGAGAAGGTAACCTCACACAACACTAATCCAGTCTCCTATAGTCCTACCACAACAGCAAACCAAACACAAACGTACTCTGAGGTTCTAAATAAAAATCTACCTCTGCAGCAGAGACCTCCAAAGCAGACATCCAAGCAAACGCTACCCCACAGCAAAACATGTGCAACACCTAGCTCTCAAAGTCAGTGTGCCAAACAGTCACAGCCCTAAAGGCTGAATAATACACCTGATACACTTGTAATAGGTGATTCTGTAGTCCAACATAGATGTCCCGCTCACCAGGCTGAACAAGGTCACAGTGAGCTGCCTGTCAGGTGCTAGGATCCGCCACATAACACAAGCACTCTAGTCACTCCAAAGCAAGTACAAATATGACTGTCGTAGTACATGCTGGTGAATGACCTGAGACGTACCTCCCTCGACTATATGGAGACGTAGAGGAGCTCTCCGATCATGTAGCCCAGGCTGGTATGACCCTGACCTTGAGCAGCATCTTGCCCTCACCTAGAATGATGCCGTAGTATAAAGACAAAATGATCGATCTTAACAATTGGCTAAAATTTTGGTGTCATTCAAAGGGGATCCAGTGCATGTCAGCCTGGGATGACATGCTCGACAAGGCTTGGCTTCGCTAGGGACGGCTTGCACCTGTCACCCCTGGGCTTTCGGATACTGGCAAAGGCTCTTGCCACCCCCATAGTGCCTTTTTTAGGCAAGGCTCAAAAGACAAACCCACCTCCATAGAAAACACGAACAAGAAACTAAGGGTAATGCTGCTAAATGCCAGAGGTCTAAACCTCAAAATGCACGCACTCGAGGCTCTCCTCAGTATGGAGAACATGGATATCTGCACAGTGACAGAAACCTGGTTCAAGGCTCCAGAGAGCACCCCAGCACTACCAGGTTATACCTCGTATCATGCTTTTCGGCCCCAAAACTCGGACCAAACCACAAAAGGAGGGGGAGTATCCATATTTATCAAGGATACCCACACCTCCAGGTTAGTGGCATTGCACGAAGCATCAGAAACCATCCATGTGCAACCAACGGTGGGCAAAACTGCCTTTCCGTTTATAGCATGCTACAGACCAGTCTCAAATCAGGAATCCCACTCTGCTTTCCTGAAAACATTGGAGAACATGATCTCTCCAAACACCATTATATTGGGTGACTTCAACTACCCAAACAAGGACTGGGAGCATTACTCAAGCCCCAACACCCTAGCCCAAAGGTTCCTGGAATTTATAAAGTCAAATGCGATGGAACAACTAGTCAGAACTCCCACAAGAGAGGAGAACATACTTGACCTGATCACCAACAGGGGCGGCTCATGCTATTGGGCTGCTGGACTGCAGCCCTAACACCTAGAAATTACAAAAAAAAAAATCTTTAAAAAAAAAAGTCCCGAGTCCTCTGTGCATGCGCAGAGGCATTAGCAGAACTCTGCCTTTATCAGCAGTCCAGATAGAGACAGAGGTAACCAGCAATCATTGCTGTGAGATGCCCAAGAATCTGTGCGGTAATCACCGCACAGAGGAGCTCCAGACTGCTTCGGCTGCAGGCAGAACCAATGAAGGGTGCTGCTGCTCTCACAGGACATTGATTGGGCTTGCTTTGTGATACGGGTAGGTGTTTGGTCACGAACAGGTAGGTGAAGGCTTGGTCACTCTAGATTGAACAGGTAGGTGAAGGCTTCATAACTAGTGTGTGTGTAATGCCCCAGTTACTATATACTGGTGGCTAGAGAGAACAAATGGTGGTGGTTAGAGATACTCAGGCTTGAGCCCTGTACCATGGATGCAGGTGGCAAGGACCTAAATTCCCTATCCTCCACCATTTCTAAAAATATTTGCAGATTTTGCCTCCTGTTTTTTCTGTTCCTCATAAAATCTGTGCTGTATCTACATTTTTCCTTGCAAAATCTGTAGTGCAGTGGTGTACTTGGTAGCATTGCTGCCTAACAGCTACAGGTTCTGTGATTTGATTCTTGGCTGGGGTGCCTTCTGTTTGGTGTCTGCATGTCCTCCCATCTTATGTGTTTGGCATTTCTCCCTGCTCTGCTGAAAATTGTCTTGTTCCAAGTCAGACTAGTTTCCTGGTTAAATGTTTAAAAATAACAGGCATTTGAATTGCAGACTTCATATTCTTCAGAAAGTACATGGTAACACAAAACTGTTCTAGCAGTTATCTAAGTTTATAACATGGATATTTTAAATTTGTCCCTATTTTTGGGAGTGTATTCCCCCATTATTGGCTTTGTCCAGATATTTTGTGCTAAGGTTGAGGGTTATCTATGGTGAGAACTGAATTCATTGAATGTTTGGGGGCTGTATCCCCCCCCCATTACTGGCTTTGTCCACATGTTTTTTGCTAAGAGGTTGAGAGCTATAGTGAACTGAATTCACTGAATGGTAGCCATTTAAGTCAGTCTTCCTGTCTTTCACAAAACAGCTGATTTGGCATAGTGGTACTTCTCTGTTTTGCACAGGGTCCCCTGGGTTAAAGACGTAGCAGTGAAATGTATGGTGGTAATGCAGCATTTTATTCTAGCAACTTTCCAACATACAAGCAATGTTTAAAAATGTGTCCCTGGTTTTTGGGCTTTTGCTCCCCCCCCCCCCCCCAAATTTTGGCTTTCCAGATTTCTCGTGCTGCAAAGTTCATATACAACTGCGTGTCAAGTAGATTTTACAAAGAGCTGAGAGCTGCAGGGGAACAAAACTTTAGTGCTGCTTATTCTGAGTCTGCTTGCATTGTTAATAGCACAACAGGTAGTGTACTTGCTTTTGATGCAGAAGGCTGTGGGTTCTACTCCCACAGTAGATGCATTGCTGATACTGTACTGTGTTGTAAAGTGGGTGGATGCTGCAGTCCTTTTTGGCAAAGATACCTAGAGTAGTAACTATGAACCTATTATCAGTTTGCCATACAGTCCCTATTGCGATATTACTAGCTTATTTTTTTTTAATGCATGCAACATAGGCAATTTATTCCTCAAGGGCAACAGGCACTTTATTTCTAGATGAATAAACAATGACATAAAGTTGTTTGCTAGCAACAACCTCTTCATTGTTACAGATTTCTTTAATGTGGAATTATTCAGTTGACTTTTACTACTTCAGAGATTGTGCATATTTACTGATACTGGTGGACTGTAGAAGGTTGAGTAGACTTATGATGGAAATGTTCTGAATTGGGTAGTTTTGTCATTGGTGCATGCATTTTGTTTCATGGTTTACTGGAAAAATGTTCAAAAGAATAAAGTTAAAATGCCATCTTAACAACTGTACTGTATTGTACAAGAAATGAATGCCATCTTAACAACTGTACTGTATTGTACAAGAAATGTAATTTAGTACAATCAGGAAGGTGCATCAAAGAGCACATGTATGTTTCATGTGCAAGGGCTTATGATTTAAACGGCCCAAAGTTAATCTTTATCTGCCACTGGCAAAATGTATTTTCTTTGAATGTGGGTTTCAATGCTGTTTCATTGAATGTGAGTTTCAAGGGCAGAGAAGTTTTTAATGCTAAGCCTGTTCATTGTGAGACTGCATTGCTTTGTTTAGCAGATGTCTTAGTGTTTGTGCTGTAAAATGCAAAATAGAACTTTCAAATGAAATCCAAATCATCATAGAAGTAAAGCAGTATGCACATTAGTGTTTATGGTAAATGGAGTGAAATGGCCAAGTAATGGATCATTTGCAGGGGGACGGGCTCCATTCGACCATGATTTTGTGAGGGGGAAGGGCGGCAAACTCAGCCCCAGCTGAACTATACCTCCCAACTGTCCAGATTTTCACAGAATGAATAGATTTTTGCTTATTTTTGGTTTTGTTCCTCATAAAAATTTGTGGATGTTCTTCGTCTTCCATTGCTGCAGTCCTTACTATTGGGTATAGTCCGCATCCAGTCGGCCCGAATACCAGAGTATAAGGCTGACGTCGGTCAGGGCGCATTAGACTGACGTCAGTACGTCAGGGTACTAATGCGCATGACCGGCGTCATATCCTCAGTCTTTTTTGCCGCGTGATCCGATGCAGAAGCAGTTTTGCGAGTGCAGGTTGGCGTTCTGAAATATTTCCGAAACCGGAGTTTCAGACCGAATCAGAGTTGGCTAAGTACCCCGTTGGGGAACATTTTGGTTTTTTCTTGCCTCAGTATTTCACCGGATGTCAGAAAAAGTGAATAACTGTATTTCTTGTGGGAAACAAATACCTCATAGGGATTACCATACATTATGTATACCTTGTTTAGGGCCTGAGCAGGACGTTGTTGGTTGCCGCTCTTGTGCTAAGTTTAACAAACGCACTATTAAGAGGAGGTTAGACTGTGCCAGATTAGTGTTTGGGAAGCGTTGCAATTATAAAATGCCGTCGGATGCTCCGACGCCCGCTTCATCCAAGAAGCGCAAGGACAAAACAGCGAAGCCTAGGGTTGATGAACCGGCAGTCCCGGACGTCGGTTCTTTAGATGGCTCAGTGGAGCCAGAGGTTTTGCCAGGAGTTTCTATAGAGTCTCAGGCAGAAACTTTACTGTTACAGGATGTACCCTCTCAGGAGGCAGGCCAGGCTGAGGCGGCTTCTCAGGTAACTATTCTTCCCTCTCTTCCCAAAGTAGTTAGAGCCTCTCCTTCTGTTGCCAAAACTTCTTTTAGAGGTAGGCCAACTTCAGCTTCAGTAGGGGCTTCTCCTAGCCTTTCGGGTTCTGTACCTAAGAAACATATGCTTAAAATGGCAGAAGATTTGATTACTATGATTAGAGGTTCTATGGGCCCTCCTGATAAGAGGCCTAGAGTGGAACCAGAGTTTGACAGTTTTGAACAGGGTTCAGGGGCTTCTGAATCTTCTGGAAGATTTGCAGGAGTATCCTCATTATTCTGATTCTGATGTGGATGATGCCACTCCTTCGGCTTCTCCTCCTGAGGATTTTTCATTTTCAGAGACTCTGCATTCCATGAGGGAGCACTTTAAATGGGAAGGCCAGGATTACTCTGATTCCAGGAAGAGGCTTAGGGAATTCTTGTTTTACCCCAGCATAGGCCCTTAGCTATACCTCCTGTGTTGAATGTGGTGGAAGATGTTTTTGCAGAGGCTTCCCTGAACCCTGATTCTTTGCCTCCTGCTCCTGTTAAACCTGATAGGTACTATAGGGTGCCCGAAGCTCATAGGTATTTGTTTAAGAGTCCTAGGGCGGACCCAGAAACTGTTTCTCAGGGGCCTAAAGGTGTTAAGGCCTCTGTGGTTAAAAATCCTGTTCCCACTGACAAAGAGGCAAGGGCGTTAGATAGGTGGGGTAAGAAAGTGTATACTTCTTCCACTCTAGCCATGAGAGCGTTGAATTGTCAGTTTCACATGCTGAAATATCAAAATTATCTCCTTTCACAATTGAAATCTAAGGTGGATGCTTTGGCGGAAGGTATTGATTGTAAAGACTTGCTGGATTTAGTTTGTGTCTGAACAAGTGGGCAAGCATTCTTTGCAATGTGGTTTTGATGCTGTGCAGGCCTCCTCGAGGGTGGCTGCCACTAGTTCTGTTCTTCGCAGGCATGCCTGGTTGAGGGATCAAAATTTGGCTGAGCATGTTAAGACAAGGATTTTGGATGCTCCTTTGCAGTCTGATGTGTTGTTTGGTTCACCTGTGGAAGCAGTTTTAAAGAAAATGGAGGACAAAGCTAAGTCTATGCAAACTGTTAAAGATTTTTGCAGGTACAGCCACCGAAGTTTAGTAGAAATTGGCCTGCTAAGGGGTGGACATATCCTGCTTATGATTCCCAGTCTAGGGGTAGGTCTAGACGTGGTAGGGGCAGGGCTCCAGGTTCTTTTAGGCCTAGAACAGGGAGTTCACCTGCTCAGACTTCTGGTGAGGGCAGGGGTCAGTCCTTTCGTAAACAGACCCAATGACCTGCCTTTTCAACTGCCAGTAGATTCTCGTCTGGCAGCTCCTTTGGAAGGACAACTGTCTCTTTTCAAAGGAAATTGGGATTTAATTACTCAAGACAGATGGGTGTTGGACATCATTCTACCAGTCCCTGTGTCAGAAAGGGGCCTAGGATTTTATTCTCGCATGTTCCTAGTACCAGAGAAGGGGAACACGTGGAGACTGCTTTTGGATTTATCTCTCCTCAACACTTATCTGGACATTCCCAAGTTCAAGATGTTGACGTTACAACAGCTTTTACCCCTGCTGGGCAAAGATCACTGGATGGTAACTTTAGATCTCAAGGAAGCTTACCTTCATGTGCATATCAGGCTAAGTTACAGGAAGTATCTGCGGTTTCAAGCTGGAGATTCTCATTATCAGTTCTCTGCATTGCCCTTTGGCTTATCTACTGCCCAGAGTATTCACAAAGGTTCTGGCTCCAGTGATAGCTTACTTCAGGCTACAAGGACTTCAAATCTATCCTTATTTAGACGACTGCCTGATTCTGGCTCAAAAGGAAGACCTTCTACAGCATCTGGAATATCTTATAGCAGTGCTAAGATGCCTAGGGTATTCTGTGAACGAAATAAAGTCCAGTCTAGTACCCTCTCAAGACATGTGCTTTCTGGGTGTGAGACTGAATACAGCAGCCCAGATGGCCTTTTTAACCCCGGACAAACAAAAGAGTCTGTCACTTTACTTCCATCAACTATCTCATCAGTCCGTGCTGACTGCAGAGACAGTCCTTCAAGCATTAGGGTTCATGGCATCTTGTATTCTGGTGCTTCCCAATGCCAAACTGCATATGAGGAAGTTACAATGGTATCTCACAAATGTATGGACACAGCACTGCCAGGATTTAGACACTGTCATTCAAATAATACCTTGCCTTCAAAGAGTATTTTTGTGGTGGGCTCAGGAATGTCACCTAAACAAGGGACTCTCTGTGACCCGGCCAGAGGCGAGTCAGATTTTACCGACAGATGCCTCAGACATTGCTTGGGGAGCTCATCTAGATGTAAAGTGGATACAAGACAAGTGGCCTGCCAGACTACAGCATCTACATATCAACATAAAGGAGATGTTAGCAGTCCAGTTCGCATTGCTGGCTTTCAAGGAGTTACTTCTTCCAGGGCAGGTGTTGATTCTAACAGACAACACAACTGTCATGTGGTACTTCAACAAACAAGGGGAACACATTCTTATCCTCTATGCAGGCATGCAATGATTTTATGGGAGACTGCGCTACGCTTGCACCTAACTCTTCAGGCAAGGTTTCTGCCAGGAGCACAGAACTCCTTAGCAGATGTGTTAAGCAGACAAATCATGGATCCCCACAAGTGGAAACTGGATCTTCATGTATTTCAGAAATTGACAGTGTCATGGGGAACTCCAGACATAGATCTGTTCGCTTCTCCACTAAACCACCAGCTGCCACAGTTTTGCACAAAGGGGTTTCATCACACAGCTTGGAAAGTGGATGCTCTGTCTTTCAGTTGGACAAACCTTCATCTGTATGCCTTTCCACCTCTGCCTCTTCTTCCAAAGGTACTGTTAAAGGTCAGACAGGACAGGCCAAGGATGATTTTGATAGCTCCAGATTGGCCTCGGCAACACTGGTACCCTCTACTACGGAGTCTGGTAAAGAAGCCTCCATGGCCTTAACCTTTGATTCCACATCTGTTATCCCAGCAGGACGGTCATCTGCTCAATGTCAAGCTTCACTCTCCATCTGACAGCCTGGCATATTCTGTGTTGAAACACAGCAGGTCTCAACTTCCTCAACAAGTTTTAAATGTGATTATGGAAGCTAGAAGACCTAGTACAAGGAAAGTGTACGCAGCAAAATGGAAGAGATTTTTATTTTGGAGTAAAGCAAAGAATGTGGAGATTTCTGAGCCTAATTTGAGTATGGCTCTTCAATATCTTACTGAGTTACTGGACAAGGGTCTGTCCTTCTCTTCCATCAAGATTCATGCTGCAGCAATCTCAGCTCACTATGATTGTGACCCACCATTGTTTTCGCATCCTTTGTTCAAGCAGTTTCTTAGAGGGGCTAAGAATATAAGTACCCCACGTAGAGCTCCTACTCCTGCTTGGGATCTCAATTTTGTGTTGGAAAAACTTACTCTACAACCTTTTGAGCCTGCGGCTACTGCTGAATTGAAATATTTGTCATGGAAGACTGCTTGTTTGTTGGCTATTACTTCTGCAAGAAGGGTGTCAGAGTTGCAGGCCCTTATGGCAGTCTAGCCCTTATTGAGTTTCCATAAGGATAGGGTATCATTACGTACTAATCCTTCCTTTATGCCTAAGGTGGTTTCTAGTGTGGCTTTAAACCAAACTATTCATTTGCCTACCTTTTATGCAGACCCCCAAAATAAAGGGAAAAGATTTTGCATACTTTAGATGTACACAGGCAATTGCGTTATTACTTAAGCAGGACTAAGGATTTTAGGCAGTCTCAGCAGTTGTTTGTTTCTTTTGCTTTGAGTTCAGGGCAAGCCTGTGTCAAAACAAACTATTTCTAGGTGGATTGGCTTTTGCATTGCATTTTGTTATTCCCATCATGGCAAGGAGGTTCCAGCTGGGATTAGGCCTCATTCCACTAGGGCTACTGCCACTTCAACAGCATTTCTACGGGGTGGCAACTAAGGATATTTTGGAAGCAGCTACTTGGAGTTCAGTGCATACTTTCTCTAAGCATTATCACCTTCCTATCTACTCTAAGTCTAGGGCTGGTTTTGCCACAGCTGTTTTGCAAGGCATGTTGTCAGCTCCTGCTTCTTTATGATTTGCCAGCCTCCCTTACCTCTGCTTTGGGATTCTACCCAATAGTAAGGACTGCAGCAATGGAAGACGAAGAACATAGTACAGTTTTGTACCTACCATAAATGTAGATGTTCGAGGATTCCATTGCTGCAGTCCAATTTACCCTCCCTCCTTCCCCTCTGTGTTTAGGGGTGGTTGTGTAGGTGATTTACCTGCTTATATTTTTGTATATATTGTTCATGTTTAGGTGCAGGTATTTTGGGCCTTGTCTTTTTAGGGTCTTCTGACATCTGGGGCAAGAAAAGACTGAGGATATGACGCCGGTCATGCGCATTAGTACCCTGACGTACTGACGTCAGTCTAATGCGCCCTGACCGACGTCAGCCTTATACTCTGGTATTCGGGCCGACTGGATGCGGACTATACCCAATAGTAAGGACTGCAGCAATGGAATCCTCGAACATCTACATTTATGGTAGGTACAAAACTGTACTTTTTCTGGAAAATCATTGGGGAATTAAGTCACTAAATAATGACCCACTGAGTTTCAGACTTCATAACCTTCAGAAAAAATCCATGCTAAAGTAAGACCTGTTCTATCAATGGTCTCAGTTAATACAAGAGCAATTTTTAGTACTGTTTATATGTTCCCCCAATATATTTGGCTTTGCCCAGATTTATTGCATTAACAGGTTGAGAGGTACATGCAAATAAATTGCTTTATAGAATTAGGCATAGCCAAACCACTCAACTGTCCCCGAATTTGGCTCAATGTTGCTTTTCCAAAATTGCTATTTTGCAGAGGGATTATTAGGGGAAGAAAACATGGAGGGCTTACAATTAAGAAATAACTAAGAGTTAGATTACTTTAATTTCAGAAATGCATGTAGATTTTTATTTTGTCAGCTGCTCAAGTTAGCAGTACTAATATTAAAGTGTCCCTTCTTTGACAGCTTCCCAGCTGTATTGTGTGGCTATTTTATATTTTTGCATCACATTCTTGGTCCATTTTTCATTGTGTTTTTTTGGCAAATTAGTGGTAAATCATTAAAGACTGAAGTTAGAAAAATAAGACTTAAGAGTTTCAGATTTCATATCCTTCAGAAAATTCATACTAATGCAAGACCTACTATTCTATTATCTTATAAGAGCAATATTTAAAAATTGTCCTTATTTTTGGGCCTTCGTCCCACTTCTATGTATGGCTTTGCCCAGATTTCTTGCTCTGAGGGCGAGAGGTATGACAAATGTCAGGGCCATCAGCCAGAGACATTTCAAATTGTGACATACTTGTTGCACCCCACTCCCCCATGTAGTGACTCTGGATGTGTCCAAGCAAGACAAGGAGCAGTTATGCAATGTAAATGTGCAGGGTATCCCCCCATCCAAGGTAGACACAAGTACTACAGTGGCTTTTTATCTGTTCTTGATTTTGCAGAATGGTCTGGTATCTGTCATATTTTTGTACTGTTGATTTATGCTTACTCAAAGTGCCTGTTGCTCTGTTTTAAGTAGCAATGCTTTAATGACCATCGGGTAAGCTTGTCTGAGATCATAACATGCAAGTAAGCTTTAATAAGCATACTGTTAAAGAATTGCCAACATTGAAGCCTTTCTGTTGCCATGCAGATAATACTTGACTAGATAATGTATGTGTTGGGTGAAATGCATATGACAGTATTGCATTATTTTAAGAAGCTCATTACACTTGAGACTTAGTGATCTCTGAGGGCTTTACCCATAAACTAAACAGAATGCCATTCATGTGTGGTCCATAACCTGTATAGTAATCCTTTAAGCAATGTATCTTGAGCTTGTTTCTAGTTTGCTTTTCATTTTTACTTTGATCATGTTTTCCCCATGAAACAAGTAGATAGTTGTCAGGCAGCAGATCTTTTTTGGATAAGAAACATTTTTACAAGTGGGGGCATCACAGATTGCTACTTCCAACATGTTACTTGGTACTTTAATAAAGCTGAATATAAATTATAATTAGAACTGCAGTGCAAGGAGAAGCAGTTTTGAGTTGAGTGCTGCTTGTTTTTCTTGTACTTGATTTTGACTGGCATTCCAGTAATGTATCTAAAGTGTTTTTTCATGCCTCAACCTTTTTGTTTCCATCTAGATATTAAGTAAGCTGTCATGCAGCCAATGCACTGAAATATTTTTATTCTTTACACTTCATTTGTCTTGATTTGGACTCTCATAATGAGGGTTTGGCACCCAGGGCAGCATATTTAATTAAAGTTAGTTTGTGGTTTTGAGCATATTCCCTCCCCTTTCTAGTTGGCTGCACCCCTTCCCATTGACCCCACAGTCACCAAGGCCATATATGAAGGGAAGGTAGTCCACACAGCCTATCTGGACCTCGCAAAGGCATTTGACACAATACCCCATTCGGGCATCCTAGATGAGCTATCCAGCTTAAATAAACCCCTATGTCACAAGATGGGTTGCTAACTGGCCCAAAGAATTGCCGGAGCCATGTCAGACTCTAAACCGGTTGCAAGTGGTGTCCCACAAGGCTCTGTCCTGGCACCTCTTGTTTGGTATATATTTCTCCAAGGTACAGGCCAACACGGGAGGACTATGGCTGACCAAGCTTGCAGATGACTGCAAACTGGGTGCCATAATTGACTCCAGCTGACACTAACATCCTCCAAAAAGGTCTCGCAGAGATGGATAACTGGTGCCAGAGCCATGGCCTAAAGCTAAATGCCAGAAGTGTATAGTCATACCCTTTGGCAAAAACAGTGCCCACAAATTACCACATAGGTGGTAACCCATTAAGTACGGAAGAAGTAACTGGAGACCTGGGGACCCAAGTTGATAGCAATCTCTCCTTTGACCACCACATTGCCAAAGTGGTTAGACCTTCTACATAGCCCACCTTATCACGAAAGGATTCTCATCTAGATCAAGTGAGGTAATAGTGCCCCTTTATTCATCCCTCATCAGGCCCATCATAGAATACAATGCCCCTTCTGGGATGTACCTTACCTGACACCTGCAGCAACTAGAAAGACCCCAAAAATACCCAACAGAGGATCAAGGGACTCAAACAGATCTATATGCTGCCCGGTTTAAAAAAAAAAAAAAAAAAAACTCCAGCTCTACTCAGTTGCATACCGCCTACTTCGAGGCAATCTATGCCTGACGTACAAAGCTATGTCCAACCCAGAATTAATGGACATGCTCCACCTCAGAAAATCTAAATCCCTTAGAACCACACGCTTGAGGGACTTGAACCTCAGCATAGAAATAAATAGAACATGCTGGAGGGACAGATTCATAACCCAGAGGCTCCCTTCGCTCTGGAATAGAATCACAGTCCATGTTAGGCAGAGCACCTCACTTCCTCTCTTCAAGAGGAATCTTGAGTGGATAGGAGATCGTAGGTTTACGCTGGGGATTACTTCTGTGTCACTAGACAGAGGCACAGTAAACTAAACTAACCTTAAGGGCACAGCAAACTCGAATCAAAGGGTGGCGAAAGCCAAACACACTCGAGCTAGGCTTGTAAATGCCCCAGGGCAGATAGCCTAGTATGAACTTATGAACCTATTTCCTCAGAAAGCTGTTTACAAAATAGAATTTGCAGAACCTTCCCTAATCCTCCTGTGCTGTTTGCATTGGAGAATGTTGCTGCCTGCAATTTCCTATGGGCAGCCTGCTGTCTAAAAATGCAGACGGTTAATACACTTCCTGAGCCAGTAGCTGTAGCTTCAGTAAATATTTTCCTTGGTTGCAAAATCCAGACTGTCCCATGCTGGCTTCTGTGTCCACACAAAGGCCCTGTCGTGTTACATTTCTGGCTTCTCCCTGTGGAGTCCATCACAGCCAGGGACTCTCAGGATCCTTGCATTCATGGCATCCACCATTCCCTTTCTTCCTCTGGCCAGGCTTCATATGGAGAGTTCCATTGGTATATAAAGTCAGTGTGGCTTCAACATTGCTACCCCCTGGACTTTTCAGTCCCCTTCCTCCCTTTTCACAAGCTCACGCTTCAGTGGTGGATTCCTCAACTTTCTCTCAACCCAGGGTTTCCTTTCCAGGCTCCAGCCATGAATCAAGAGCTCTTTAGATGTCTCAGACTGGATGGGAGCCGCCTCATACTTTCTCATGGTTTAGGGACTCTGGACTCTTCAGAGGTTGGACCGCATCAGTATAAAGGACAGGAGGGCTTTGCTTCTAGATCTTCAGGCTTTTCATTCCCTCTTTCATTAATGCCACAGTGTATGTCGACAAGCAAGGGGGTACAAGGTCCTTCCTACCTTTTGTTATAGGCTAGCTCTTCAGGTCTGGGATCTAGTTGTCCCATATAGTGACTCTTCAGACTCAACATTCCCTCTGAGCACAATCTAGTGGCAGAGTATTTGAGCAGGTCCAGCACACAAGCTTCTGAATGGATTCTTGAAATGTTCTGGACATTGTCCATCTGAGGCATTCCTTGGATATTCCCTACTGAACACAGCTTCTCCGTTCTGTTCCTTTTTACCTCCTCTCCTTGAACAACACTTTCTCCATTCTGTTGAGTTCCAGCTCCTCTGGCTTGTAAAGTGGATGCCCTTCTTTCCCTTGGAAATGGATTTTCTGTATGCCTTTCTTCATCCTTTGCTTTTGAGTATTACACAGGATCCAGTATGACTCCCAAACTGACTCCCTTTTGGCCCAGGCAGCATTCGCTCCCCCTTCCTGACTTGCCCGGGGCAATCACCACAAGTTACCTCATCAGGTGGAGTTTCTTGCACAAGACAAAGGGCCTCTTATCCATATTCACTTGTCCACTCCACTGATGCTGTGGGTGGTGAGGTTTGACTGCTGTTAGGCACCACTTTTTGGAGGATGTACTTCAGGTCCTGCAAGAGGCCAGAAACCCACTACCAGGAAATAATTTGTCCAAATGGAAGAAATTTTGTTTGCCTCTTGCCATCAGTATCCCTCATCTTCAGAGGTTCCTGTGGTTTTTCATTTGTGTAATCTGCTCCATGCTGGGTTGGCCTATTCTTTTAAAGCTTCCCTGTAAGCATTTTCCGCTCATTTGTCCTTGACTCTCTTCGTCTGGCCTCTAGGTCTGAGGTAAATGTCTTAAAGGTGGTCACACAATCTCCCAAGAAGCCTGTTTCGTCTTCCTGGGACTTTTTTTTTTTTTTTTTTTTTTTTGGTTCTTTAAATTGACTTGGGCTCATCCTTGTGCCCTGTTGCTTCAGCTACCTTACAATTTTATTCTTGGAAGATTGTTCTTTTGGCTCACTTCAGCCAAGAGGGTACCTGAACTTCAGGCTCTCCTGGTTGTTCCCCTTAGTTTTCCACAGGGACCGTCTCTTCATAATCCTTTTAAGCCCAAGATGCTCAATGAGTTGTCCCTTAAGCAGCCTATTTGTTTTGATCTTAATCTTGGATTTGCAAAGAGCTCTGACATTTGTATAAAACTAAAGTGATTCACAAATCTGTTTTCCTTCACCCCCAGGTCTTTGGGTTCTGCTGTTTCTAAGCAGGCCCATCTCTCCCGGTTTCTAAAGCCATTTTTTCTTTTCCTGGTAAAGGCTCATTCTGCCAATTCCATTCTTGAGTCTGCTACTTGGGTCTTCTGTCCATACTCTCACTAAACATTACAAGCTAGTCATCTCCAGAGCTAGAGCTGGCTTTGCCAGGGCTATCCTTCATGGGTTTCTGGAGGTTTGTGCCATTCTCACAGGTTTCCCCTAGCTTCTGTATCCTCCTTCCTGATAGGAATACTGCAACATTGAACATTAATGGGGCATAGTACAGGTATGTAAAGTCATTGATGGGGCATAGTACAGTTATGTAAAGTCTTATAACAGTAGATGTCACTGTTTCAATATTTTCCCCCTCTGCACTGGCCTGTTCTTGCCCTCCTCAGTGAGGGGGACTCCTCTTTTCTGCTTCTGGATGGACATGTTCATGTCCCTAGGGACCTTCTGTTCCTCCTGGGGGTTTTTATTTCTGAATGTGTGCATCTGTGTTACATTTATGCCTTATGGGGATCATATGAGATGTATGTTGCCTAAATACTAAGGCCTTAGTATACGGACTTCATACCTCTCAACTAGCCAGATATTTGCCTCATTTATTTGGTCTGTTTCTGCAAAAGTTGTGGTATTTTGGCCAAATCAGTTGGCAAATTCAGGTCTGAAGTCAGAATATGACTAATTTTTTTGAGTTTTTGACTTAATAAAATTCATGTTGATACAAAACCTGTTCTGCTCTTGAAGTTCGTAAGAGCAATATTTAAAAATTGTCCCAATTTTAGGGCCTTTGGGCGGCTGTGGTGGTGCAGCAGTTAGTGTTGCTGCCTCTCGGCAAAAGGCTCTGTTTGATCCTCTATTGGGGTGCCTTCTGTACAGTCTGCATGTCCTCCCTGTGGTCTCATGGGTTTCCTCCCACATCCCAAAGACATGCTGTAGGTGGATTGGATACTCTAAATTGGCCCAAGGCACGAGTGCAGGCATGTGTGCCTTCTGTGGAAGGTTGGGGGCTGGGCTGGCAACTCAACACCGAAGAACTCCACTGCCAATCATGAGCGGACAGGTGATCCACTGTGGCGACCCCTAATCTGGGAAAGTCGAAAAGTCCTTATTTAGGGCCTTTGTCCCCCACCCCCATTCATGGCTTAGTTCAGATTTCTTGCTCTGAGGTTGAGGTATGGTTAGCTTTAGAAACTATATGGAATATCAGGCAAGCTTCTAGTAATTTTCTTTCTGAAACTTTGTTCTGTGTGTATTTGATTATCTGACCAGTTAAATCACAGTCCACTGGCACAATGCTGAAGAACATACCCTGAATAAGCTTTGAATTTTTTTATCCTGTTCCATCAGGTGAGCTCTTGTTGCTACTTTCCAAATGTCTAAGATAGGGGGTATCTGAGTTCACTAGCCTGTCAGGGGAACTTTTTTTTTTCAGTAAGCCTACACGTCACCCTCCCACCTCTGCACATGACATGCAGTGGCCTATTCTCCCATCTGTTACTGCAGATCTGGTACAGTGTCATGCATGGAAAGTAGGCGCGTCTACAAGGTGCCTTTAGTATACAAGGAACAAGTCTATATCCTTCCAAGAGAATTTAGAAAGACATCTGATGCCTTCAATATCTTCCTTTCTGGCACCCTGACCTGAAACTCTCTGCTGCAATTGAGTAAGAGCTATGCTAATGTAATGGCAGACTTTACCAGAATAAGTTTCCACTATTTGTCTTTCCACAATTTTGTCTGCCTTCTACTGTTTATCTTCACCAATTTCACTGAGTCAAATGCACTATTTGGTCTTAGTTAATTGGTAAACAGTCTCCTTTCTGGGAGGAACTGCTGGCATTTGCATCTTGTCATTTTTATCTCCTTGCATTTTAGGAGGAGCGTGGTTTAAGTTCATGACTTTCATGTCCGTGCTTGTAGCACATTCTTGCTTTTGAGTAGCCTGCCTTTATAGCCTAGCAATCGTAGAAAGTATGGTTGACACTCTGGATTACCAGATTCACCCTCTACCAGGGTTCTTCAGGTAAGATGAACTTGGAATAAAAAACACTGGTCGTATTAAATTGAACATGGTCAGTAATGACAGGAACTTGTGGTCATTTGGTATGGTATTAGGTTGCCTGGGTGAGTGCTTGAGAATAAATGCAGCAAATTCTGGATGACCTAAATATATACTGCTATTCCTTTCCAGTTGGCTATTGGAAAATTCTGGACTTCTGATCCTCGTACCAGTTTTCCTCTTGGTTCCCTTTCCCCAGAAACATGTTGGTCACAAGCCCATTATATGCTGTGCCTACACTAGCATATCTGAGTAGTGTCTGGTTAACTGCTTTTCTTAGCTGTAGCCAAATGGATGCTGGGGGGGGGGGGGTTGCCCTCCTACCCAGACAACTAACATGGGCTTGTAAAGGTAAAAGCCTGCAGTGCTTTCCCATGTTGATGGATGTCTTTTCATATGTCCTATGAAGGCTATTTTATTTTTCTGGGCATGGCTTGACAAACCTGAGGACAAATGGCACATGCACTGCACTAGGTGCACCTCTGTCATGGGTGCCAGCAGTGAAGCATGCTACCTCCCTTGGTTGGCAAGTTGGTGGGGGTGCTGTTCTTGGGTCACCTGGGGGTGCAGTCAGAGATCACCTTTGCCATTGAGTTCCAATGACCACTTTGCTGTGAACAGAGCTTTATAGGGCAGTTGTGCTTGGCCAGTATCTGTGATTCAACATCTGCCACAATCTGGAATCAGTGGCACAGCAGCTGGCATTGCTGCCTCCCAGCATCAAGATGCCCAGGAGATCCTGTGTGAAGGTTATTTT
Organism: Protopterus annectens; assembly: GCF_019279795.1. Lineage (NCBI taxonomy): Eukaryota > Metazoa > Chordata > Ceratodontiformes > Protopteridae > Protopterus > Protopterus annectens. The sequence continues at coordinate 1,062,830,630 of NC_056747.1, read as the reverse complement.
TGTGTGCAGTTTACAGTCTGCCTTAAGTTTTGCAGCCTTAAGTTTTCTTCCTACTTTATAAAGATTTGCACATGAAATTGGTTTTAATTCTCAAGTGAGATGGGTTGTAGCTTCTAATTAAGCTTGCAGCTGTAGTAGAAACCACCAAGCATGGCTATAATGCCAGTGTGGGGAGGAGCTGATTTTATGTATAGGAGCTTTTTGGGAGGGGATGTTGGAAATATCATGCCAGATGGAATTGGTGGACCAGCTTTAGGTATTCCTTTAAAAGTACTTTTATATAGGTGATGGAGTTGATTTCTGGAGTCTTGCATCAGTCACTTCTCAGAACACTGAAGCTGGGTGAAGTAGGCTAAAATCTAAGGGTACTGATAATGGATCTCTGAAGTAATTAGTAATTTTAGTTGCTTTTTGAAGGTGCATGCCCAAGGAGGTATTGCATTCAGTGATTGCCCTAATAAGGGAGCAATAAAATAGAAGTGCCTTTAGACTTCAAAGACGTGCTATAAAGGATGCATTTCACAAGTGGTACTTTTTACTTAACAGACATGGCATTCATTGCAAAATTCTAAGCCGGTAACTGGGGATTTGGAAACAAGTGGAATGTACTATGCTAATTAAAGGAAACGCCATTTCTTGGCATATCAGTAAGCACATGGTAATGCCAAACATTTGCTTGGTCTTGCTGCTACAGATGAACTGGAGTATCAGAATGGAATCTGAAAACTGCCCTCCATTTCCAAACACTGGCAATCCTTAAGACTCATGTCGCTGAGAATGCCCATTAGAGGTATGTGGGATACTGATACTGTTGTCTAAAGCAAGTGGCCTCCAACCTTAATGGTATGGGTTCTGTTAGATGGCTATATAGCGGTCAAGTAAACTGCTTGGGTTGAGGATAAGTTGGCGATGGTGTTATTGACAAAAGTCCAGGTAGGCAATTTTGATTTTGACCTTTATCAGAGTGCTATAATCCTTTCACACCATCTTGACTGTGGACGATTGCCTTTTGCAAAACCAAACTGATTTGTATCCAAGAATATAAAGAAGCCAATATAATTCAGTTATAATAAACTTGCACTATTGCATGTAATTACTCGCAACCCCATGGTTATTGGAGGATCACCTTTAGGCAAGGGGAGTAGAATTAGGTTCCATATCTTGATGCAAGTAGAGCCAAGGCTGATTTTGTTGCATTACTCTGTTCTTGGCTGACCATGATGTCGGGAAATAATAGAACTGGTATTTTTATTTTTGGAAAGTGGCAAGTACTACGTTTAATTTTCTTTGGCTGGGAAATGAGGTAGTGGGGGTGGCAGAGGATGGATGGGGGGAAGTTGGAAAAGATTGTCCACAATAATTAGCATAGAAGATATCGGAGGCTAGTTAGTACAGGTTTATCAGTTTCTTAATTTGGCCAAAGGATTTAATTACTACTAAATTTGTAGTTTGCATTAAATGGTAAGCTTGACTGACTTGACCAGGAAGTTTTAATTTTGTAATACGTTTAAGACTTTGTACAGATGGCCAGGAGCTTTTTCAGATTGTGGGATTTCAATCACATGAATTTTGCCATTGTGCTTGTTGGATGGATGTGGATGGCTTGCTTATACCAAATACTGCAACCTACTTTTCTGAGGTGCTTTACCATTTGCTTAAGATGGGTGTCATTGGGGATAAAACCTTGACTGCTGCCCAAGTGACTGATACTTGCAGGGAGGGTAGCACTGCTCATCTTAGCAGACACTCAATTCCCAAAGTCAGTGAGGGTAGCTCCTGGTCCTGCAGGTGAAGGAGTACTTGTGCATGGCTGTGGGAAAATTGCTGACCTGTATAGTGATGCAGCCTTGCTGCAACAATGATGCTATTGCCAGAATAAAGGCAACAACACAAAGGTTTATTTGCTTAGACTATCCCATGTGCAGGCTCCCACCCTGGTGTATTTGAATATGATCCTTACTACCAGGGAAATGGCCTACCATTGAGAGGCTTAGTTTTTGTTTAGGAATAGTTCCCAAACATAGTAATTGGGGACTGCAAAGCACATTTTTGGGGAGATTGACAGTGACAGATTTCACTAGGGTAGAATGGGGGTGATACCATTGGGTTAAGTCCAAGAGCCAGATTACTACCCTCAGTGGTGGGCAGGTCAGTTTGTGTAAATTTCTTTTGCCAGTTTGTGAGCAATTGAAATCCACCGTAAATTTGATTTGGTGGTCTGCTTCTGGTTAAGGATTCTGCTTGCTGTGCTTGGGTTCTACACTTGCTACTGTGAGGATTTTGTGCTCATAGGATTTTGGCCAGTTCCAAATGTGCATCGTGTGGAATTGAGTTATAAATAGAGGTATTTCCTGCGGTTACTTTGTGTCTAAACACACAATTTTATTGTGATAACACACTGTACATACTTGTACGATTTGTGTTTAGGATTCTGGTATTCAGTAGTGTTATCCTGATTTCCAGACTTGTGTTGGGCTGTTACAATGAATGTTGCCTGAAGGGGTCATCCATTTTAGCCAGTATGCAAGAACCCAAGGGTGGAATTTGCAGGCCATCCCTGGCAAAGCAAGGGAGGGCTTTTTGACCACTTCCCACACACAATGAATTTACTAGCAAATTACGGAGTCTGAGCTATTCTAGAAGGTAGACTGCTTGATGCAGACACCAAACCTTTGTTCCCCTGAGCTAAGATTGCTTAGCCCCACATTAGCAGTAAGCCTGTAATAGTACGGTGTGGGGACCAAAGTGCTATATTGAAATCTATACCCCAAAGAAGCAGTTGTCACGTTATCCTTACCAGTATATCGTGTAGTGAAATCAAAGGCATTTCTGAGATGTTAGTGGTTTGAGATGACTAAGGTTTGCAGTACAGGTGATCATGGATTGTATATTTTGGCTGTGAAGATGATGCAGAGCAGCAGTGCAGGAGGCAGGTAGACTATAGAAACACTAATGTCAGTGCATTCTACCTTTTTGGGTAATGTTACAATCTCTGAATTCCTGGGGCCAGTACTATGAATATTTTCTACAGTTCTACATGCTAATGGTTTCTCTGGTTTAGTGTTTGATATGCAGAAGTATTTAAACTGCAACATTTTAATTGTACCAGAAGATATCACAGTGGTATCTTAGACCTAAATTATTTTAAAAATGTAAACAATATTGACATAATTTTAGTTGCAGAAATCACCTAGTCACGGTCAGACATTGCATAGCTCATTCAAATCCTGCCTTGGTTATAACCATAGGATCATAGAAGTTTACTACGCTATCGACAAAGTTCCATTTCAAGGAGATTCATCCCAATATAATACTGTGGATATCCTAGTCAATACCCAGGATTGCATTTAGTAAAGACTGCTCATGTCCAGGAGGGTTGTGGGCACTATCCCCAGTAAATTTAGTGCCCCATCCACTCGTCCAGATTCCTCTTGAACAGTGTCAGGTGCTCTGCTTAATATGAATTGGCAGCTTATTCCAAAGACATGGCAGCTGCTGGGAGACTGAGCTGTCCCTCCAGCATGGTCTATTTGTCACAGCCGATATATGGGTCCCTGGAATGGTTAGCTGTAGTCCCATTTGATTTACGGACATGCAGCACATTCATTCAGTTTGGGTCTGAGATTAGTAGCCAGGCTCCCCTACTAAAGTCTATACGATAGAGTATAGTGACACCAACCTTGGTCTGTGTATGGCATGTGTTGGAGTCCCCTGATCATCTGTTAGAAACCTCTGAGGTTTCTCCAGTTGCTGCAGGTGCTTTATACAGTACATAACTAACAGGGTGTTGTACTCTATGGGTCTGATTAGTGCGGAGTATAGTGGGGGTTATAACCTTTGCTCAAGGTGATGCCTTTCCTAATCAAGTGTGCTACATAGAAAGCCTTCCTTCCTATGATACATGGTGGTCGAAATTAAGGTCAGAGCCTACTTGTGATCCAAGATCCCTTACCACTTCATGGGTACTTAGGGTATTGCTGTTGGTGTGAAGAGATGTTTATGCCAAAGGAAATGGCATTTCTTTCCATTCAGTTTGAGACCGACATCAGTCTGTGTAAGGCCTTCCTGGAGTATACTGACATTTGGGGATTTGATATTTGCACCCAGTTTGCAGTCTTCCACAAAATTGGTTAGCTGCAGCCCCTTGGCCTGAACTGAGAATTGTATGCCACAGTAGGTGGCCCAGCACTGACCCTTGTGGCACCCTGCTGGTGACTGGTCTGCTGATTTGATGTGCATTCATACATTTTGATAGTGTCTAGTTTGTGAGCTAGATGGCAACCCATCTTGCAACAAAAGGGTTTACATTCAGTTTGCCAATTTTATTGGTGATTTTGTGTGGGGTTGTGTCTAAGGACTTTGCCAGGTTGATGTATGCTGTGTGCACGGATTTACCCTAGTCAATGGCCTTGGTCACATTTTTGAAGAAATCTGCCTGATTAACAGGATCTGCTCTTGAAGCTGAATTGGGTTGGATCCAGGGTTTGGTCACCCAAGTCTTTATTCATGAGGTCCATAATATTTCACTACCTCACAGATGAGGCTGGTCAGATGCTAGTCATGTTTCTGCCTATTTAGAAGACAGACTGGGATGCCATCTGTTCTCTGAGGCTGTGTTTTGCCTTAGACGAGGCAATATGTAGGGGGGGGGTTGGGGGAGATTTGTGATCATTTTTGCCAAACCTTCACTCACTCCTACAGACTTATTGGGTTTATGGGGTCAGTGTGATACCATTGGTCACTAGTTATGAACATGCTTGTTCATACCTTAGGATATGTTTGTATGTAGCTGTAAGAGGCCTTATGGTTATCCTTGACTGTGCTTGCTAGGTTTTTCTCCAAGGAGCAGTTACAATTTTGATGTCTTATTTGCCTGTTGAGGCTGAGGGTGCTTTGGTGCCTCACCTTTGTGTTCTTGGATAGCAACTTTGTAAAGTTTGCTGAATGGTCATCATGGGGTGCTTGTTGTTTTTTTTTTTTTTCTTGGGGCTCTAGCTTTGATTCTTTCTAGTACAGCTGAGTCTATACACTTTTATGCAAGTGACTGTACATGGCTTTAGTGTAAGCTTTGTAGTTACCATTTCCAGCTGGGGGGAGGGACTACCTTCACCTAGGAGGATATAGCTTGCTTTGAAGATTTTTTTAGTCTGATTTTGTCCTTTGTGGGTTCCAGTGTTGCCAACTCGAAGGTGTCTTTGTGCTCTGATTTAACTGAGGGTTTGACAGTTGCAGCATTCATCTATTTGGTATGTTAGTGAGGATCAGATCTAGTATGTTCCTCTTGGTATATGAATTTGTTCCAGGGCTTTGAGCTAACAAGTCAAGGAACTTTTCTGCTAGTGAGTTAGGGCTAGTGTAGGTTTCGCAGTTTATGGTGGGATAATTGAACCCCCCCCCCCCAATAATCAGTGTTCAGGAATCTATTTCAATTTGGTGAAGTAGGCTTTGTGCACATCATAACTCAAGGAGGGGGGGATCTGTAACTGGCTATGAGTTGAATGGGGTCTTACCACAGTAACCTGCACTTGGAGTAACTCCATGGAGTTGTCCAGTATAGATGGTATGTGAATTTTAGATGAACACTATCTTCTTTGGATCTTGCACCTTTGTTTTGTGATCTGATGATGTGGAAGGCATTGTAGCATTGCAAGGCCAGGGTATTCTGAGGCCTTGAACCATGTTTCTATGACTGCAGAGACCTCTACATCTTCCAGTGATGGAAGTACTTCCAGGGTGTGCAGTTTTTGTTTTAAGCTCCTGTTTAGTTTAGCAGCATGGCCCTTATTTTGTTGTGATTAGCAAATTTCATGTCTGTTTCAGACCTTGCTGAAAACACTATAGGGAGGTGTCAAAGGAAAAATATACTTTAAAAATGATCAAAACACAGTAGGTTCAGGTTAAGGCACTTTAATCTTGCAGCAAGGAGACAAAAACGTGCTAATACAGAGTTTGTCTAACCAGAAACAGGAAATACATTCATTTTTATAGTTTCTCAAATTAATCCTGTCCTACCATGCTGACGTAACAGATTACCACCTTTTCATCATCTGCCGACCATCTTTCCCATGAATTTCTGCTTATTTTAAACAATTTTTGTGAGAAACTTCCCAAGGAAAACATGGCCTTGGTTACTTTCAGTTAGATACTTGTGTTACATTCAAGATACTATGGCTAAATCAAGCACAATGCTAGCAGTTCATTTCTCTAATAATCCTTTGTCTACTTTCTCTAAATTACTGCAGCTGCAGAGGTTCCCATCCTCTAGACAAGGCTGTTTGTCTAAAATCATTACATAATATAAGGCATTGTTCATTCATTTACTTCTGACCTAGCAGATACACCTGCTTCAAGTACATTTCCAAGGCATAAACAAGAATATTGCTGTGCCAGCAGTTACTAGGTCAGAGGGCAACTTGCAAGTTGCAGAAAGCATACTGCAGTTTTCAAAAAGCATCTTTCAGTCTCCTATGAAACTCAATTTGTATAAAACGCACAGTGTATGAAAAATAGAATGAAAAGCGTATTAAAATACTTGATTATTAATTTGGCATTAAGCATACACACTAATACATATTTTTCTAACATTTCCCTCCTGTTAATACTTTTTATTCTATTTTCAAAAAAGAGTAAACTGCTTGCTTTTCCTAACCTTCCATTCAGGATTTGCAGTTAGTCATTCAGTTTAAACTTTTATGAAAGTGTTTCGCATTCTAGTAGCTCTTCAAATTTACTACTTGATACATAGTCTCAGATACGGATATATCTATGAATTCTTTAATCTCTTCATGCAGGGGATTCCGCAGCAAATAAACTCCTATTAGGAGTAATCCTACCCCAATAGCAATCAATATGTTCATAAAAATGGAACCCCACCCCCCAAAGGCATTCTGGAAAAAATCTGTCCGAGGGTTTGGGCCTGGCTTGGTCATGGCCGACGCTTGCTGAATCACCTCGAGATGGTCGTTTATCTCATGCTGATGGTCAGGAATACATGCACAGCATTCTTCTTTGATTAAAGCGCAAGTCCCACCTCACCGCTAGGGTGAAGTCAAGAGCCATTCGGTTTTGGAGCACTACTGTTCTCATGGCAATCAGTTATCCGTTCAAGGGCAGAAAAGTCACATTACTCGTTACTTAGAGAAGTTTGGACAGTTTTCGCAGCTCCCATATTGTTTTAACTCCGCCATACATGGGTGATATACCTGCCCAGGATATAACAGCATCACTCAAGTCCATGTGCACAAGCTTGGTTCCCACATCTTTCCACCTTCAATTTGTCCCACTGGATTCTCAGGTTTCTTAAGTCTTTTTTGTTACGTCTCGAGTATTTCGAATACTCCCCTGAGGCAAAGCTGCAGTGTGTCGGATGGCCGGAACCAGGTACCCCAAAAAAACAACTGCCAGACCAATTCTCAGAACCATTTATATGCCTTTTTACCACACACAATAGCAGTCTTCTACCTTAGTTATTACTTTGTTACAAAATGACTGCCCTGCATGAAACATTTTCCTATCTATTACAGATAACTGAAAAGTACAGGATTACGTTGTACCTGATCAAGAGTCTTATGCATAGATTTCAAAAATGAGTCATAATCTGTACTACAAGATCCACTCAAATCACTTGTTTTTCTATAACATTTATACTGTACTGTAACATTGCATTTGCTCCATCCAACTTGGATGATATCATTTTTATAGAAACATACAATTCCTTTGTGTCACAGGAAAATACAGTGCTACCTTACCTTGTGCTTTAATAGCAACTGTGTTAAAAAAAAAAAAATAAAATAAATAAATAAATTTTCCCAGGTCTCATTGACCCCTAGGGGGATAGTAATTAATAAACCCCCGTATGCTGTTGGTATGGCCATACAAACCCAGTAGTTCGAAACATTAAAAGTCTCTGCGTACACACATCTAATTGCCTGATAAGTGTTAAGTTCGGATGCCAGTCTGTTTGGTTCATTACGTCTAATCAGTTCAACCTTTGTGGCAGGAAAAAGGAACTGCCACAACAAGAAAATATTGCAATAAAAACGATCCTACAAGTTTTCTGAGGTTGCTCAATGTCTACTTGCTCTGTACCTGGCTATTTTGTTAAACAGTAACAGTTTTTGTCCAGTTCAAAGTTTTTAACCAGTTTTCAGTGCGTCAAATGAATCCAGGAAGCTCGTTCCGCGATCTTACTGCAGTGGGTATCGACGGTAGTACTTAGTACGGACCTTCCCACTTCTGAGAACTCCCAATTTTTCCGCTTCACAATCTTCACCCAGACCCAGGTGCCTGGGGCTACTGGTGCTTCCGATTTCAGTTGCTCTATCTGAAACTGAATTTAACTGCAAAAGTTTATTCAAAAATCTCCTCGTATATCCTGCAAGTGAACTGTCGGCTTCCTGCTCTGTAGACATGAGAGGCTTCCACTGAGGTGTATAATATGCCCTCCCAAACAGTTTCAAAAGGAGTTAATCCCTTTACATTTGGAACTGTTCTCATACTCAACAGTGCTAAAGGCAAACAGTGCACCCAGTTTTTCTGTGTCTCCGCTATCAACTTCCTAAGTTTGTTCTTCAATACCCCATTATGCCTCTCTACTAGCCCTGCAGATTGGGGGTGATGAGCGCAGTGGTTCTTTAACGATATTCCAAAATAGCGACAGTTGCTGAATCGTTTGGTTCATGAAATGTGTCCTGTTATCACTATAAATCTTTTCCGGTATACCAAATCTGGGTATAATCTCTCTAACTAGGACCTTTGCAACAGTAGCTGCATCTGGATTTTTAGTTGGAAACGCTTCTACCCATTTGGAAAACGTGTCTAATAAGGCAATACTACTTAGTTTCGCATTTATTCAATTCTATGAAATCCATACAAATAGTATGGAATGGATACGGTGGTGTAGGAAAATCATGCTTAGGCTTCAACGCCCCCTGTGCATGATGCTTGTTACAGACATGGCATGCTGCACAAAAAATTTTTATATAATTGGTAAATCCATAGGTTGTAAATACTCGATTCACTAACTGTACCATCCCCCCTGTTGAGACATGGCTCTGCCCATGGCTTAACAATGCTGCATATCTAAACAAATTAGATTGCAAAATCAGTTTCTTTTCCTTGGCGATGTACAGTCCATTTTCGTGGATTGCTCCTAGTTTTATCCACTTCTGTTTCTCTGTGTCTGCATTGTTTTTAACATTTCTAAATCTAGTTTCTGTAGCTGAGGCTGCCTGCTTTGCAGCTGTATCAGCCCGTGCATTACCTTTTGAAATTCTATTCTGTTTCGTATGAGCTACGCATTTGCAAATAGCTACTTAGGTAACTGAATTGAATCTAATAAGTCTAAAATAAGTTGTGCATGATCGGTTTACCAGTAGATGTTATCATTCCTCTATTTTTCCACTGTTGTGCAAAAACATGTACAGTAGTAAAAGCATACTGACGGTCAGTATAAATGTTCACTTTCTTACCTATTGCTAAGGTACATGCCCTTGTTAAGGCAATCAATTCTGCCGCTTGTGCAGATAAGTTGTGTGGTAAAGATTTTGCTTCTAAAGTTTCAGCATCAAACGACTGCATACCCCACTAGGTTCTAGGTTCTGTCCTGTAGGACCCCTCCTGCACGAGCCATCCACATAGCATGTCACCTCAGCATCATCCAAGGGAACATCCATAAGGTCCTGTCTAGGCAACGTCTTTTGCTCAATCTCCTGCAGGCAGCAGTGTGGTTTGCCATCTGCAGGGGTTGGAAGCAAAGTTGACTGATTCAAAGTTGTGCATCGTTCAATTGTCATATGAGGTTGGCTCGACAGTATGGTCATACAGGAAAGATGCCTAGCTGGAGAAAGATATGCTACTTTTTCTTGCAGTAAAATAATTGCGACTGCATGAGGCATCAATGTGAGAGGGTGGAACAACACTACTGAGGCTGAAGTCTGCACTGCCATTGCAGCTGCAACTGCTGCTTGTACACAGTGGGGCAAAGATCGCGCCACTGGGTCCAACTGTAATGAATAGTAAGCTATGGGGAGTTTTGTCCCCATGTTGCTGTGTCAATACTGATGTCCTATAACCTTGCTTACAATCTACAGTTTGGATAAACTGTGATAGCATCATCCTTAGTTCTAGGATTACCAAACTATCAATTGTTTCAGCTTCCAGAAAGCTGCTTCTGCTTCAGGTGTCCATTGTAATAAATCTTGTGCTGCCATCAGCTTTTTAAATATTAAATCTGCCAGTGGAGCAGATTCCAAAGCATAGTTTGGTATCCAACTCAGACAAAAATTAGTAGTTCCCAGGAAGGACATTTCCTTTTTGGTAGTTGGTCTAGGTGCTTGTAAAATTGCTGTTTTCCTGTCTTCGTCTAATATTCTACCTTCTTGGGATATTACATATCCCAAGTACTTAACTTGTTTTCTCCAAAGCTGTAACTTATCTTTGTTTACTTTGTGACCTTGAGTAGCTAAAAATTGTAATAAAGCTATTGTCCTTTTTGCATTTTTGCTGGGTGGGGGCTGCCAGCAGAATGTCGTTTAAAGTAGAATTTGACTACCTTTTGGTGGGACAAATCCCACCAGGTTGCTTGCCATTTTCTGTGCAAATATTGCTGGAATTTCACAATAACCCTGCGGTAATCTTGTATGTGTACCGCTTTTCCTGAAATGTAAATGCAAACCAATATTGGCTGTCAGGGTGTATCTGTATCGAGAAAAATGTCTACCACTGAAATATTTTTGCTCTGGCTTTAAATCCTTCAGTAAGGTGTGTGGATCTGGCACAGTAGGTGCCCTGGGTATAACTGCATTATTTACAGCTTGTAAGTCTTAGACCATACGCCATTCCCCGTTTGCTTTCTTGACCAGAAATAAAGGTGTATTACATGGTGAATCAGGAGATTCTATTGACTCCTTCCTTAAGTAAGGCTGCTATGATGGGCTTGATTCCTACCTCTGCATCCTTTGTCAAGGGATACTGTCTTTTCTGGGGTCTGAATGCTGACTTTGGCGTTATGGTAACTGGTCCTGCTGTTCGTACAAGTCCTACATCTGATTTCCCTGCTGACCAGAGAATATCTGGTACGTCTTGGAAGGCTTTTTCCTCTTCCAATAAGAGTAATACTCTGCTATTCTCAGTAGCCTGTGAGTGTACAGCTGGGTGTGTCTGTAATCCAATTTCATTTCTGTTGCTGTACTCCTTGTTCAGAGAGCTCTAATTCTGTCTGCTTCTCCCACCTTGTGACTTCTTCTCCCACCTTGTGACTTTTTCACCCAAGTCTGCCCATTTCAAAGCTTTGTTAAACTACCATGTGGCAGTCTATTAGATTTGTAAAGTGCTAAAAATTCTTGGGGCAATGAACAGCTTGCTACACTGTTCCCCTCTGCATCCCAGTACAAGTTTCGCAATACTAGCCTGTTTGAATGGTTCTGAAAATTCCTGTTCATAATCTTCATCAGGTCCTGGTCCCATAATGCAACAAATGCTGTTTGTCAATGTCTAGGGAGGGGGACTTGCTGATGGCTACGTTCATCAGTTCTTCGGTTACTGCCCCTGGACCAGTCGTAACCAAATCCTGGTTGTACCAATAATACATTTCACTCCGGTCGCACTACAAAAGTATCCATTTGTTGCTGTGCTTCCATACCCTGCATGGTTGGAACTACAGCTATGCCAAATATCTGCATCAAATCTCTACCCAAAAGATTTACTGGGCATTTTGCAGAAACTACAATTTTACTTTACTTTTCTGGGTCATCCCTGAAACGGGATCTGTTATGTCATGGGAGAGTGGCACCCGATACAGCTGTCCATTGGCTGCTTTCACTAGTATATAATCTGGTGATTCTGTATCTTCTGGTAACTTGGAAGGGTGTGTCAGGGTCCGTGAAGCCCCGAGTCACACAAATTTAACTTCCCTGAGTCACACAACTTCCCTCCCTTCTACTAGAAGTGTCACTTGAGTTTGAACTAGGTCTAAAATTTCATTTTCTTCTATGTCTGTGTATTCATATATCCTCTACCCCTTTCATGTATATCCTCTACCCCTTGTCACATCCTCTACTCCTATCACATTTTCACTTACCTTTCCCTGCTCACTCTCTTCCAATGATTCCTGACCATCATAGTCATTCCTCATCTTCCTTATTTTCTGTGGTTGCCTTCTTGTTTAGCCTGCAATCCCTCGCTAAATGTCCTTTTTTCCCCTTACTTAAAACATTCACCCTTTCTTCCTTTTCTCAATCTTCTGATAGTTTGTCAGATTGCTTATTTCCCTGGGTATTTTTCTTACTCTTTTTTTCCCAGCTTGTACTACAAATACTTCTTTTTTCTTTTTACTATTAAAATATCTTTCTGCATGTCTAGCATATTCAAGTAATGGCTGTAATCTACTTGTTCGATCTACCATATGCTTCGAAATAAAGCTGCTAATGGGAGTTGTACTACCCTTCACGAATGCATTCTTTAACTGTTCATATGAGGAATCTTGAGTCTGGTTTTCTGGTATCTGCATTCCGCAGTGATTATTAAAACACTCAGCAGTCTAGCATAAACTGTTTCACCTTCCTGTTGAATGCATTGATTAATGAAAGTCCAATCAGCCCTAGGCTTCCACTTTTCAGAGACTGTCAGACCTCTTACTCTGCCATCCAATTCTGCAATAGTATGTGGGAGTGGTCTAAGTTGTGCGTCACGAGGATTCCAGTCTCCACTAATCATGTGCCAATCTGGACCCACAATCTGTCTAACTACTTTTTCTACTTCCTCTCCATTTAAATGGTAACTTAATCTCATACCCTGTAAGTCTTCTAAAAATTTTTTAAAATTCACTTTTGGGTGGGGAATACCTTTGTGGCTTTCCGGATATCTTCCAGTGTCCACTGTCTATAAACTGTCAGATCCCGTCCTGCCTGAGGATTCGGTGGACATATCTCTTCTTCACTCATAGCCTGTGATGCTCTATTTAATTCATTTAATTCAATCTCCCTCAAGTTGCGTGTCCAAGACCTAGTCTCGATAGGATCCCTGACAAACTGCTGTGCTTTTGCAGGGACAGCTGGGTATAGCAGAGGTGGATCAGGTCCGTCCACTTGCTTCATATTCTGGTAACAGAAGTGGAGGGGGCCGAAAGAGGGGCTGTTGCTATTACTAAGTTATTGTTTTCTTTGTCTAAGAACATTCTTTGAATTTTTAATTATCTGCTCCCTGCAATTTGCTTTCTCAAGCCACCTATGTGCCCGAGGGACTCCTAATTGTCTCAACTTTTTTTAGTTGACCTTTTGCGTCTATTTTTAACTAGTTTCATAAGTGCAAGTTTATCTAAATTATCCTCTAATTTATACTTATTGACCCATTTGTTGTAATATTTAACATTATCGGCACGCTGTAATTGCATATACTTCGAGTCTTCAATTAGGGGCGTGTCCCAGGAACTTTTGTGCACCGATTTCCCATTGCTGTCTTAGCTAAGCTGTAAATTGTTATGTAACCCTTCCTATCACGTGGTACCACAAATCTATACCTTTTCGATGTTTATCTAGAATAACTGTATACCTATTCTGATGTTCTTCGTCTCCCATTGCTGCAGTCCTGACATATGGGTATTCCGCTGTCCACCATCGGCCCGAATACCAAAGGGCTAGAACCGGCGTCGGTCATCGGCGCCCGAGACTGACGTCAGTACGTGTCAGTACAAATGCGCATGACCGACGCCATAACCTCAGTCTTTCTTGCCGCATGGTCCTAAGCAGAAGCAGAATTTGCAAGTGCCGTTCGGCGTTCTGGAATTGTCGGTTTTCGAGTTTCAGACCGGAGACCATGTTGGGCTAAGTACCCCATTGGGGACACTTTTGTCTTTTTCTTGCCTCAGTATTGACGGATGTCAGAAAAAGTTAATAACTGTATTTCTTGTGGGAAACTGATTCCTCATGGGGGTTACCATTCACTCTGCATTCCTTGTTTAGGGCCTGAGCACGACGTTGTTGGGTGTCGCTTTTGTGCTACTTTTACAAGTGTACTATTAAACGTCGGTTGGACTGTGCTAGGCTGGTGTTTGGTAAACGTAATTATAACATGCCGTTGGATTCTCCGACGACTGGTTCTTCTAAGAAACGCAAAGAAATGTCTTTGCGGTCCAAACAGGGTGAGGCGTCCACTCCGGACGCAGATTCTGTAGTACCACTGGCTTCTTCAGCGGCTCCTTCTGAAAGTTTACCTGAGTCTCAAGGGGAGCCTTTGTTACTGCAGGAAGTGGCTTCTCCTGTGTTAGGCCAGGCTGAGGGTGCTTCTCTGTCAGTGGTTCCCTCCCCTCATAGGGTAGTTAGGCCTCCTCCTTCTCAAAGCAAAAGCCATTCTAAGTCTAAGTCTGCCCCTGCTGGTGCTAGTCCCCAGGGTCCAGCTCCTAGGAAGCACATGTTAAAGATGGCTGAAGATTTGATAACTTTAATTAGGGGTTCTATGCCCCCCCCTGAGAAGAGGCCCAGGGTACAGACAGAGTTGGAGGGTTTGGTTCAGTCTTCCAATGAGTCAGATTCTTCTGTGGAAGAACTTCTGGATTTCCCTCCCTGTTCTGATTCGGAGGCTGAGGACACTACTCCCTCTGCGTCCCCTCCAGAAGATTTTTCTTTCTCTGAGATTTTGCATTCCATGAGGGAACATTTCGAATGGGAAGGCCAGGATTATTCTGATTCTTGTAAAAGGCTAAGAGAATTCTTGTTTTGCCTCAGCATAGGCCCTTGGCTATCCCTCCTGTACTGGATGTTGTTCAGGATGTTTTTTCTGAGGCTGCCCTTAACCCAGATTCTCTGCCTCCTGCCCCGGTTAAACCAGATAGATACTACAGGGTTCCGGAAGCTCACAAGTACTTATATAAGGGTCCTAGGGCTGATCCAGAAACTATTACTCAAGGCCACAAAGGTGTTAGGGCTTCTGTGGTTAAGAATCCAGTTCCTCTGGACAAGGATGCTAGGGCCCTGGATAGGTGGGGTAAAAACTGTATACCTCTTCTACTTTGGCTATGAGAGCTTTAGTTTCATATGCTCAGGTATCAAAATTATTTGCTGGGCCAATTGAAATGTAAAGTAGATGCTTTAGCTGAAGGTATTGAATGTAAGGAGCTTCAGGATTTGGTGCATGCTTCAGACCAAGTTGGTAAGCATTCTTTGCAGTGTGGTTTTGATGCTTTACAGGCTTCTTCCAGGGTGGCTGCTACTAGTTCAGTTGTTCGCAGGCATGCCTGGCTTAAAGATCAGACCTTGTCAGAGCATGTTAAGGCTCGAATTATGGATGCTCCTCTGCAATCTGATGTTCTTTTTGGCCCTCCAGTAGAGTCAGTTTTGAAAAAAATGGAGGAAAAAGCTAAGTCTATGCAGATTCTGCCTTGCTGGCAGCTCCTCTAGGAGGAAAACTGGGACTTTTCAAAAGGAATTGGCATTTGGTTAGCCAAGACAAATGGGTATTGGACATAATACATCGAGGCTACAAATTTTATTTTCACACATTCCCTCCTTTCAAAGGTATGCCGGATGTGCCTCATCAGCAAAGACTGGAAGCACAGGCACAACTTTCTTCTCTGCTTCAGTTGGGAGCAATACAGGAAGTACCTCCTGCAGAAAGGGGCACAGGGTTTTATTCCTGTGTTTTAGTGCCAAAGAAAGGAAATACTTGGAGACCATTCTAAACACCTTTCTGGAAATTCCAAAATTCAAGATGTTAACACTGCAACAGCTGTTACCTATGTTGGGCAAAGATCACTGGATGGTGACTCTATCTCAAAGTAGCCTATCTTCACATTCCTATCAGGCCCAGTTGCAGGAAATTCCTGAGATTTCGGAATGGGAATTTGCATTATCAGTTCTCTGCATTGCCCTTTGGCTTGTCTACTGCACCCAGGGTATTCACAAAAGTCCTGGCTCCAGTAATAGCTTTTCTCAGACTAAAAGGAATTTATCCTTATCTGGACGACTGTTTGAGTCTGGCTCAAGGCAAGCACGAACTTCTTCAACATCTGCAGTATGTAATGACAGTTTTAAGATGCCTAGGGTATTCTGTGAACGAAATAAAGTCCAGTCTAGTACCCTCACAAGAGATGTGTTTTCTGGGTGTAAGACTGAACACAGCTGCTCAGATGGCATTTCTTACCCCGGACAAACAAAGAAATCTTCACCTATACTTCCAACAGTTATCAGTAATGTCCAGGCTGACTGCAGGGACAGTCTTTCCAGCCTTGGGGTTCCTGGCATCTTGCATTCTAGTACTTCCCAATGCCAAACTGCATATGAGGAAGCTGCAATGGTATCTCAAAAGCGTTTGGACTCTACACAGCCACGATTTGGACACTGTCATTCGGATTCTGCCTTGCATTCAGAAAGAATTTGTGTGGTGGGCTCAGGAATGTCACCTAAACAAGGGACTCTCTGTGACCCAACCAGAGGCAAGTCAGATATTAACGACAGACTCCTCTGAGTCAGCCTGGGGAGCTCATTTCACAGGAAAATGGATTCAAGACCTTTGGCCCCCAGAGCTACTTCACTTGTATATCAACATGAAAGAGATGCTGGCAGTTCAATTTGCTTTGGAAGCATTCAAGGGCCTACTTCAACCAGGACTGGTGTTGATTCGAACAGACAACACGACTGTCATGTGGTACATCAACAAGCAGGGGGGGAACTCATTCTTACCCTCTTTGCAGACAAGCAATGCTGTTATGGGAAACTGCTTTAAATCTGCACATCACTCTTCGAGCACAGTTTCTGCCAGGTGCACAAAATTCTTTAGCAGATGTTCTAAGCAGACAGATTGTGGATCCTCACGAATGGAAGTTGGACCCTCAGGTATTTCTTCAGTTGACCATGGCTTGGGGAACTCCAGACATAGATCTGTTCGCTTCTCCTCTGAATTTCCAACTGCCACTGTTTTGCACAAGGCTGTTTCATCCAACAGCCTGGAAAATAGATGCACTATCCTTCAGTTGGAGCAACCTTCACGTGTAGGCTTTTCCTCCCTTGCCTCTTCTTCCAAAGGTACTGTTGAAAGTCAGGAGGGACAAACCTTGCATGATCCTTATAGCACCGGATTGGCCTCGTCAGCATTGGTACCCTCTGTTGAGGAGCTTAATTCATGGGACACCTTGGCCATTACCACAGATTCCTCACTTATTGTCTCAGGAAAACAATCATTTTCTCAATGTCAGGGTGCAATCCCTACACCTGACAGCCTGGCGCATTCTGTTTTAAAGGAGGGCCTTTAGCTCCCTCAAGTTTTGGATGTTATTTTGGAAGCCCGGCGACCTAGTACTCGAAAGGTTTATGCTGATAAATGGAAGAGATTTTTTCTTTGGAGTTCAGCTAAAGGCTTTGATGTCAAATTGCCTAATTTGAGTTGTACATTGCAATATTTGACTGTATTGTTGGACAAGGGTTTGTCCTTCTCTTCTGTAAAAGTGCATGCTGCAGCTATTTCTGCTCACTATGATTGTGACCCTCCTTTATTTTCTCATCCATTGGTTAAACAGTTTCTTAGAGGGGCACAATATCAGACACCCACGGAGGGCTCCTACTCCTACCTGGGATCTTACTTTTGTTTTGGAAACGCTGACTCTGCCTCCTTTTGAACCTGCAGCTACAGCTGAATTGCAGTTGTCTTGGAAGACTGCTTTTTTATTGGCTGTTACTTCTGCTAGAAGGGTATCTGAATTACAGGCCCTCATGGCAGTGGAACCTTTTCTGATTTTTCACAATGACAGTTTCCTTACGTGCTAATCCTACTTTTCTGCCTAAAGTGATTTCTAATGTGGCGTTGAACCAATCTATACATTTGCCTACTTTTTATGCTAACCCCCAAAATGAAGGGGAAACAGTTTTGCATTCTTCGGATGTGCATAGGCAGTTGAGGTATTATTTGAGCAGAACCAAAGAGTTCAGAAGATCTCAACAATTATTTGTTTCTTTTGCTTTGACTTCACGAGGGAAACCTGTCTCGAAACAAACTATTTCCAAGTGGATTGGCCATTGTATTGCTTTTTGTTACTCTCATCATGGAGAGGATGTTCCGGCTAGGATCAGGCCTCATTCTACTAGGGCTACGGCCACTTCTACTGCTTTTTTGAGAGGGGTAGCTACTAAAGACATTCTAGAAGCAGCTACTTGGAATTCTGTACATACCTTTACAAAGCATTATCATTTCCTCTTTATTCTAGGTCTAGGGCTGGGTTTGCCACTGCAATCTTACAGGGCATGTCAGCAGCTCCTAATGCTATTTAGTTGACCAGCCTCCCTTTTTTCCGTTGCTCTGGGATTCTACCCATATGTCAGGACTGCAGCAATGGGAGACTAAGAACATAGTACAGTTTTGTACCTACCATAAATGTAGATGTTCGAGGATCTCCATTGCTGCAGTCCAATTTTCCCTCCCTCCTCCTTTTTCTTTTTAGGTTGGGGTTTGGGTGGTGTTTTTTACATTCTGACGTCTGAGGCAAGAAAGACTGAGGTTATGGCGTCGGTCATGCGGATTTGTACTGACGTCAGTCTCTGGCACCGATGACCGACGCCAGTTCTAGCCCTTTGGTATTCGGGCCGATGGTGGACAGCGGAATACCCATATGTCAGGACTGCAGCAATGGAGATCCTCTAACATCTACATTTATGGTAGGTACAAAACTGTACTTTTCCCTGATCTATGACAAAAACAGTAACCCCTTTTTCTGTCCCTGATCTGCATATGCAAATCTACCTGATAAAAAAACAGTTCTGTACTTAGTCCCTGATCTTAAAACAGAAATAAGGTAATTCCTCCTTACCTGACCCTCCGTGAGTTGATCCACCGGATCGTTGACTCTTCCTCCAATCCCATATCAAACAGTGGCTGGCCTCTTTCGAACGACAATTCAGTCGGAGGTCTTTCAAAACAGAAGAGCTGATTTGGCCTCTTCTCCATACGGATGCATGCCACCAGGCCCAATCCTGACCTAAGCCTAGAGTGAGAGATACGTATCCGGCTCGAAGGACCAATCTGTCAAAGGAAAAATATACTTTAAAAATTATCAAAACATGGTAGGTTCAGGTTAATCTTGCAAGGAGACAAAAACGTGCTAATAGTTTGTCTAACCAGAAACAGGAAATGCATTCATTTTTATAGATTCTCAAATTAATCCTGTCCTACCATGCTGACGTAACAGATAACCACCTTTTCGTCATCTGCTGACCATCTTTCCCATGAATTTCTGCTGATTTAAAACAATTTTTGTGTGAAACTTCCTGAGGAAAACATGGCCTTGGTTACTTTCAGTTAGATACTTATGTTACATTCAATATACTATGGCTAAATCCAGCACAATGCTAGCAGTTCATTTCTCTAATAATCCTTTGTCTATTTTATCTCTAAATTACTGCGCTGCAGAGGTTCCCATCCTCTGGACAAGGCTGTTCTAGAATCATTACATTTATAATATAAGGCATTGTTCATTTACTTTGACCTAGCAGATAAACACCTGCTTCTCAAGTACATTTCCACAAGGCATAAACAAGAATATTGCTGAGCTAGCAGTTGCAAGTTGCCCTCTGACCTAGTAAGTTTCAGAAAGCATACTGCAGTTTTCAAAAAGCATCTTTTTCAGTCTCTCTCAACTCAATTTGTATAAAACACAGTGCATGAAAAATAGAATGAAAAGCGTATTAAAATATTTGGATTATTAATTTGGCATTAAGCATACACACATTAATACATATTTTTCTAACAGGAGGAAAGAGCCTTTACCCGCAGCTGAAAGCTTAGTGGTGCCAGGTGCAAACCATCTCTGCCAAAGCAGTGAGGTTAGTCAACCATGGCTTACCAAGCTGACAATGGATCTCTTTGAAACCAGAAAACAAAGCCAATTGAAGTCTATCCATTTTATGTTTATACTGTGGCCGCCTAGGTAAAGGTAGTATGCTGCTCAAGGCTAGGGACCTACACATACTGAGCTCAATCATGTCTTTTCCTATAGTCCAGTGAGGTATGTCTTGGGTCATTCACTCAAACATGAACTATGGCAGTCATAATGGTACTCGTTGCTCAGACCTGAGTGCATGTGTGATTTGACTAAGCCTGGCACTGGACAGGCAGCTGACCATGACTTTCTCCTTGAATAACCTAGTGAGTGGGACATTCTCACTATTTCGTCTCCAATGACGAAATGTTGCGCCTTACAGGCATGGTAAGTAAGACACTGGTGTTACTATGTTTCATGGGTGCTGTGGAAACTTGTAGCAGTCTTGTTTTGAAGTCTTTTTTCTTGAACCTCTGTGTTAGATCTAGATTTGAGGAAATACTAGATCAGTTTAAACAAATATGATCCAACAGTGGTAGTCCTAAGAACAGGATTGAGTTTAGCAAGGGAAGATCAGACTGCGGTGCTAACCACCTTGTGAAGCTTGGCAGTGGGGCTGTCTTGTCAATCATCTTTCATGTAGCTTTCAACCAAGAGTCATATGCAAAGCTTGCATTAACAGTCATCATTGTTTTTAGGGTAAGGCATCGAACAGGATGGAATCGTTGAGTTGGTGGATACTGATTCACTCTCTGCAAGTGCAGAACTGCACTTTTACATGAGTAAGAATCTCTTCTGGTTACCTCCATGGGGGTGGGGTGCAATAGCGGATTATGCTGTGGTTGCCTCTGGGCAGAGGGTTTTGCTAGGGAAGTCCTTGATTAGATTTCTTGATGGAAGCCTGTAAGAAGAATGGCTTCAGTAGTACTGGTGCTGAAGCTGTTTTGGTGAAACATACGGTCTCAGATTCCACTATCTGTGAAGGACTAGCACCATGTATAACATTTTGCAGCTATGGTAGTAGGTGTTTTTCCTTTATTTTTAAGTGGGGTGACTTCTAGATTTAGCAGTAAGGGCAGTTCAGAAGGATGCCTTGACATCTCTGTGCAGGAAAGTGGAAACAAGGGAGGTGTCTCGGGTACTTGTCTAGTATTGTGGCAGTATCCAATTTCCATTTTGGTGCCAGCCACGACAGTTATCCCACAGTGATTCAGGCCTGTCACTGTGACGTTTGTGTGCTACTTGGCCTATTAGTTGCCAGCAGCTGAAGTCATGGGACATTACCTCTCGTCATTCCCAAGCATCTCTGATATGCTGTACAGCTGAAGAGAATTTAAAGTGCATTCAAGTTTTGTGATTCACACTCCCCTGGATAGCAGGGGTGACTGAGGATGCAGACATGTACTTCCTCAGTCTTGTGCTCATGTTTGTGTGAGGGATCACTAGAGATTAGAATGGTATGGATTATGTGGGATTGCTGTTGAGACGCTTGTACAAGGATTGTGGGATTGCTGTTGAGACACTTGTACAAGGCCTGATAGTATGTCCAGCACGTCCACTTTTCAGAATGGACTACACATCCTCAGCTCTGTTCTCATGTTGCTGCCAAAAAGGAGCTGGATGTCCCTGGGAGGATTTCTGAATTGGATGACTTTTAGAATCTTTGACATAACATTGAGTTTGTTTATCCTATAGAACAAATTTAGGACCTGGAAAAATATGGCAATGAGATGATACAGCAGAGAAGGGTCCGTTTTAGTTGGCCACCAACTTAACTATTGAGCTCTGCCACCTTGGACGTTTTATGTAGGAATCTGCCAATTCTGCCTTCAGTTTTGTAGATGCAGAACAATCCACATGGGTGGATTCCTGAAGTGAGGGAGCTTACAAATAAGGTGGTTACTGCTGTGGAGAACTGTTCTCCCTTGCTTAGCATTACTGTAGTACTATGAAAATAGAAGGGGTCAAAGAGTAGATGATTGGAAGAAAGTACCAGTAAAAAGGCTACATATTTAATGGTCAGCGAGTGGTTAACAAGTAGGTTGGAATATAGTGGTTAATAACTGAACCTGAAATTTCATAATGGCCTCTTCTGATCTTCAGCAGGATGGGAGTCTTCCCGGTACGAAGATAAGCTACACTCTCTCGGCTGAAGTGCTATACATAGCTTGGAGAAAATGAGTGCATCTGGCAGAAATCTATTTTCATTGGGGGGGGGGGGGGGGCATAAAAATCGCATACGTTTTTTTGCTCCATTATCAAGTTATGCTGTCTTCACTCCTTGCACAAATTCCAAAAATTTGGGGCAAAAGGCTGAGGTGGATTAAACCTACTATTGCTTCTAATTCGGAATAAGCTTTTCTTGTAGAGAGCACCTATTGGCATTTTGTGGAATTACCCAGACAAATTAATTTTACGTATTTGTAGGAGGGAGATCTCTGTACAGGAGGCCTTGGAGCTGCTGTGGCAGTTGAATGGTGTGTTGCACAAGATACGGTTCTAAGACTTTGGTATTTAGAGTTCCCAGTCAGAAGAGGAATCGTGCAAGAACTCCAGACATGAGACTGAGACGGCTGGAAGGGTGGCCCGTAATGCAGTCTTAAGCAAAATTCTATGAAATAGAAATCTGAGTAACTTGGGATGTTTCCTCCCCCAGGACATGTCAGTAAAAAGTGGTGTCTGTTTCAAGAACCGAGGCAGGGTTTAACTGCATTGTGACCATGGCACCTAATCTCAGTTCTTTAATACTTCATAGTTCTGTAAATTCCAGTTCAGGAAGCAGCTGCATCTATACAGTGTATGCATAAAAGTGAAAAATACATGCATGTTTTATTTTTTCCTTAATTTCATGTTATAAGCTTAGCCTTTTAAACTGATTCGGTATTAATTTATAATGCATTTTTGCACAGCTCCACAGCTTGCAGTAGAGAGGGTATGAAGACTTATTGCCATAAAGATTTTGTTCCTGTTGTCTCAGTGGTCTGGAGTTTGACTTTAGTGCCAGTCAAAGGAGAGGTGAGACTGTGCAGTCGGCAGCTGCTGTATCCTGGATTTGGTGGGTGTTGACATCTGGGAATCCATAAGGTGAAGGCTGCAATGCCCTTACTGACATGCCAGTTTATTTGAATGGCTTGCTAGCATTCAGTAGCAAGCTAGCACTGATGTTTTAGACCTGTAGTAAAGGGTGTGACAAAGGATGAAGGCTGTTTTGAGCATTAAAAAGGTCTGTTTTTCTGAAAACATTGCAATTTTTGCTGCTTTGCTTTGGTGTAGAGTTGCTGTCTACAGACTTTTTGTCCTGGACAGTTGGCCCATCCTTTTTCACCAGATGGAATAAGACATGGTTTAACTAGCATGTGACAGTACCAGCAGGTTGCTGTGCTGTAGGTTGACCACATTTGGCCTTCTGCCTGGTACTGCAAGGGAAGCAGATCCCGAGCATGCAATCCTGATCTGTGCTGTAAGGCACTGTAGGCTTTCCCCTTTTTTCTTGGACAGGTCTGTCTGCATCTCAAACATGTACACCTCTGCCTTCTTGAGGCAAGTAAACTCCACCCTTCATTCCCCTTTGCACTCTACCCACTAACTCATGGGCAGTTAATTGAACCCCCCCCCCCCTTGACTAGGTTGCAGTTGAGGCTTTGTCCATCTACACTGAGACCAGGGTGCTCTGCTGAAATGTGTTCTGGTGTATGAACTACCATTTGAAAAGTGCATAGCCAGCATTGGGCATAGACCAACTAAGCAGCAGCCTAGGGTGACACTCTAGCAGGGATGCTTTTCAGCATTTGGTGCAAGTAGACCAGGATGGGAGCACTGAGTGGTGGTGGTGGGGTGCCATAAAGCATTTTTGCCTAGGGTACTAGATGACCTAAGGCTGCTCCTGGTCAGGTGCAGTTTCTAAATTAGCCTACACAGAAGTTTTGTTGCCTGTAATTTTGTAGTAGAATTCAGTTAACGCACGCAGCATTCTAATGGAAATTATCACAATGAACTTAAAAACCGAGCTTTTAAAAGGAGTTAAATGTCAACTGATCATGGTTATGAATTTGTGCTTTAGATATTGTAAAACTGGAGTTACATTAAAAACTTTACTCTCCCTCCAGCTGAATATAAGTGTATAAAGTGCGATAAGACTTTCAAGAAGAGAATTGCATTGCTTAGGCACAGAAGAAGCCATGCATTACCTAAACCACCACTGATGTGTCCAAAGGGCTGCAAGGATCCATTCACCACACTTTTTAATCTCCAGCACCACATCAGATCCAAGCACATCTGCCTCCAGAAGTATCGTTGCTACTACCCAACATGCGAGAAATCTTTTGTGATGCGGGTAAGACTGAATTTTGTAACTTTCCAGTTAATGTCCTAAAATGCATTGTGTGCACCAGACAGAATTTAATTAGAATGGTTGTGGTCAAAGGTGCCCCTTGATGGTAGATGCATGGGTACCTAGTTATAACCTGTGTAATTAGTGACTTCTACTGCGATGCTTGGGGGAAGCATGAGTTTGTCATTTGGTACATTGAACTCAGCTAATACTATACCCTAACCAAGCCAAACTTCTATTCCAGCTGACTAACCACACCCCACACCTACATCCTCATTTAATATTGCATCTAACAAGAAAACTCTTTTGTAATTCATACCAAACTCCTAGGAGTTGAAATGGACTGCAACATGAGCTTTGACATATTTCTCTCTCAACATTAAAGACACACAAAAAAACTAGCATGTCAATCTGACAGCACTAGGGCAAAAATAGCACACACATCTTAGGTCCACAGTCCTAACCAATCTTAGGACATCCGATATAATTTAAACCTAACCTATTTTAACAAGATTGCAAAATGTCACCAGTAGCTTGCATCCCACATCACTGCTCAGCCCTTGAACAACTCCACTGGCTTGAACTTCCTCATCTCCTCTACAACCAACTTGATAAAATTCTTTATCACCCTAAGAAACCCCCTAGCATTACAAAGCCTTTTACATTGCTATGAAAGTACTAGGGCCTTACCCTCCAATAAACATGGTCAAAAAGCGAACTCAGCTGGAGCCTCCCTCTATTCACACTATATAATGAGTGGAACACACTGCCCACAAGCATAGCTACTACATCCCTATCTCAGTTTAAAAACTCTAAAAGCACATTTACAAACCAATTGGATTTGTAACTGTGACTCCTAGGCTATTTCCTCCTTCCACTGGCTCTCTGGGTAAACACCCTCCCTTACTGTTTAGGCATTAAATCTTTTAATGCATGTTTTCTTCATCCCTCTATCTACTACCTCTTAAGTATAGATATTAAGTATACCTCCTACTAAAAGTGCTTTGGCGTTCTGACATTTTGCTATACAACATAAGGTGTTACAGCCCTCTTAATCATAGGTATTGTCAAACATTTTCTTAATTTTTGTATTGTCATTTAAAAAATATGAAATGTCCTGTTGCTGCACCTGTGAAAATTTAGATTATGTAATCTATTTTATGTGGAGCATTTCTTTCGGGGCCTCTGCTGAAAAAGGACTCTTCTTATCTTGATTCCCTTCAAGCCTAAAGACTAAATAGGAGGACAAAGGCCCAAAAAAGACTTGTTTTAAATATTGCTCTTCTAAACTTGGTTGTTGGAATAACAGGTTTTGTTGGCATGCATTTTTCTGAAGGATAGTCTGAAACATGTCACTTGGTGACTTCAATCCTCTGATTTGACAGTTATGAAAGGCCAAAAATGGGGCAGAAATCTGGGCATTTTGTAAAAATTAGAAGTTGAGGGTAATGAGCCTGTGTCCAATGTCATAACCAATTTAAAAATACATGTAGCAAACAGGACTGAAACCCTGTATCTGCAAGGAGCTAAAAAAAAAAAAAAACAGCAGATGTCCATATTTCCACATTCACAAGAAATGGTTCAGTAAAGTACGTGAGCTGAATATTTTAATCTGTGGAAAGCTCAGTCCAGATCAAGAGATGGAGCATGGACCCAGTGGAAACAAATTACCCAGACCCGATATTCATTGTGCTTTTGCTTTTTAATCTAATCAAAAAAAAGCTACGTCTTGTCAGACTTGCTGCCGAGCACTAATCTACTGGGGCAGCTAAAGACTTCTGAGCTCCTCTGATCAAGAGACGTACTTGTCCAGAACTCCAACCCTGGCGATTTATTGTACTAGTGGTCCCTGACCAGTTTATTGCACTAGTGGTTCCACTGATCTCAGAAAATAATTAGTATACCAATGGTCAACACTTCCTTATGATTGCTGTGGTTCCTTTTGTTCCCACGCCTTTAGAATACTGTCAGCAAATCTCCGTTGCATTTCATGCAACAAGACCAAGGGGATAGAATGCTATTGTAATGGATTTTTTTGCTGCAGTCCTGCTGCTGCCTCCGACCATCCCCAATCATGTCTCAATTAAATTTTTCTATTCCACATACTCCATTGACTTTACCATCTGCCATAAATGTGCCTTGCAAGTAGAAAATGCCATTGAGAAACCACTTGGTGGGTACTGTTCAGTAGGTAACTTGCATTCTCACGCCTATCCTACACAGTGGACAAAGGATAACTTTAGTCTTGTGGATCTTATTACTCCCAAGACCACCTTGTAGAAAATGTCCTAAATTCTAGTGTTCCTTCTATTTAATGAAATCTAATGGTTTTCAAAATCTGGGCTGCATCTGATCCCTATGTTTCTCCGAGCCTCTGTACTTGCCTTGTATGTCATTACTGAGCTATCCTTAGACTTCCCCATGTTCGTAATTGTCACTAGCATAAAGAATTTGGTTCTAGCTTCTCATTTCATCATCTACTTAACACACTGCAGTTTACTATACGTATCTTAAAGTTGTGAATTTTTGGTTCATAAACTTGTACAAGTCCATAAGTGGCATATTTAATCAGTCTCTAACCACTTGAAATTAGATCTTTCCCGTACTGAAGGTTGTACATGAATTAGAATTTAAACATCCAGCTCAACATACAAGTGAAACATTGCCTTGCTATTTAAAATGTATTTTCAGCTCCAATAAACCTAGAATGGTAATTGAAGGATATGTGAAGGCTCAGCTGGCATTCGGGCCTGCCCATTAATGCTACAGGGAAACACCTTAAACCTATTCAGACAACCTCTTTCGCTCAAGCTGCATCACTGCATTCCTTCTGGTGTGGACATCGGTGCTCAGTCCAGCAGCATACCTACCTGTTAAACTGACCTGGGCTCTACTGCAAGCATTGCCTTGTTGAATAAAGATTTCATTTCTTGGGCAGTTTAAATGCTCCATGTGAGAGGATACAATCTGATATGAAAAAAATCTATCTTTAGGTCTAGTGCCCAACCAGGCTTACGGTTGATTTAGCAGAACCCAACTGGGCTATCATGTTGACTATTTGCTGTGCAAATTATGCATACAGCTGTGACCAACTTCCCTTTTGTACTCAACTGTAATATGTATTCTACTTTGGGCTTTTTATTCTACCTTTGGCTTCATTTGCAGTTTAAGCTTAAACTTCCCCAAAAACTTGTAGTACAATTTGCTAACAAATTGTGCAGCTGACGTGAGATGCAGAGTTGTAGATGAGTTCATACTAAGTGCCACAGCGGATGTATTCAACTCCCTCAAAGAAGGGTCTAAACAAGGAATTGACACTTTGGACACTAGTGCCAGATGCACTGGTATTCAAGAATGTGAGTACCTAAACTTAGTATGGTAAAGATTTGCAGTAGTTTTACTGTAAAGTAATGCAGTACAGTTGCTATTTCAGTTGCAAGTTTGGTACTGTGTGAAACTGCATTCTGCTGTAATTAAATTTCATATTTTTTACTGTACTTGGTAAACAGAGTAAGCTAATCTACCACTTTCTTTTAGTGGTACATCTGTTAGATTATAGCTAATGCATATAATGGTCAAAAAGCTGAGCTTCCTTGTTTTTTATAACTTTTAGCTGTTGGTAAATGTTCCTTGTATATAATCTAAATTCCAAAAATGTATAGAACCAGAGCCACCACAGTGATGGAAAACCATCTGCTTTATTCACAAATGACTAAGCGCTTTCTTCCCCTAAGTTACACCAGACCAAAATCCAAAACCCCAACCCAGCATTTTATAATACACAATCCCTAATTATAGAATTGGATAATTGAAATCCGTCATGAAAACAAATGCTCTTTAAATATACACTCAAATTAATAAACCACAATTCATAAATAAAAAGGTTGCTTCAAAAAAAAATTAAGTGCATGTTTAGATTTAATCTAAAATATTTTTTAACTTTAAAATACTGGTTCTACTAATAACTTTATTGATCCCTGGATGCATAGTGGCATCAAGCCTCAACTGCCATCTTAATTCACTAACCTGTAAATGTACATCTAGACATTTACCCTGTGGGTCTTTTTGCAAGTGAATTACCAAAAATTTGAAGTATGGTTCCTACATTCATTCAAATGTCTAGCTAGTGCATTAGTCTACCTACCATGCCTGATGTCTAATGGGTGCTCACCTATCTAGTTTTACCTATATAAAATATAGGACAATTCGGGCATTTGGCAACATGTACTATATTCTGAGTGTTACAATTATAATGTCCATTGATGGAAAAACAGGGTGGTTTGAATAACTTTGGTAGTTTAGGCTACGCTTTAACCCAGCCTACACAACTAAGTCTGTCTGCATAAACAGCACATGGAATGCAGCAAGTAGTTCCAATTGGGGGACGGACTGCTGGGACTGAGTCTAATAGTAATAATGGAGAATAGTGGAGCAGCCCAGTGGAAGAATACATTTGTTTTCAGTTTGGAGAGAAGGCAAGATACTACGGGGCAGCATGAGTCCACAATGGTTGAAAAACTGAAATTCGAAAGATTTATTGACATTAAAGAAATTGCAGATGGAAATTATCTGCAAAAAAAAAAACCTTGATGGAGCAAGCTCCACGAGGGTTGAGACTGTGGAAGTACCCCAATGGAGCTGAAGGTAATGCTGACCCTAATAAATGACTTGCACATTCTTTTCAATCAAACTGGGTTACAAATGATGAGATTAATGGTGAAATACAATATGCAGGCTTTCAGAAAAAAATGTCCAAGAATTTAGACAACTTAAGCCAAACCATTCAAAATGATAACTTTTGCGCAACATCGACCCAGTTATGAGACTTGGGAACGAATATACTAAACGGAAGGTATACCAGTTTCCCCTGGTTGCCATGGCAACAGTGGGGAAAGGAGCCAGTCGTGGAGTAGATCAGGGAGAGGGTGTGACACATGCAAGAACTCAATGTGGCAAATGGTATTCGCAGCAAACCTTTTCCAGTGATGAAAACGTTAGGCGTTCAGAGAGGCTTCGTGAAAAGGACCAGCTGTCATTTTTTTTTTAAGCAAACACTTACCGGGACTATATGGTACAAGGTGGAAGACCGAAAAATACCAGGGACCGGAGCCAGCAGCAGAAGAATTAATGGACATTACCTTAGAAATGATAGATGCAGTAAGTACTAAGGCTGTCATTTTACGTGGACATTTAAATGGCAACCAAGCATATCTGGTCAAACTGTTTTTTGTGGTTATGACTTGAATATTTAGGTATTTAATGCGGAAGCAGTAATAAGCAATGAATCGGTTGATACACGCCAATAGAACGCATAAACAGACCGAGATTACACAACGGATAGACTCTTACTTGGTAATGTAGATGTGGAAACTGCCTTTGGACTTAAACTCATTTGTGTTAAAATTAATACATGATTGAACAATTTGGTATTGAAAATGTATTTGAACCTATAGTAGTACAGAATGTAACCAATGATTTTAAGGTGTATAATCGGCAAAGGAGATTAATATAGAGCCTGTTAACTTGCTTGCAAAATGGTTTATGTATGCCATTTAGAAAAGCAAAAAGTCTTTTACTAGAAAGTTGAATTTAAAAGTTTGGTTCAATACTCAGAATGATGAGCGTATTGGGGAAGGGGGGGTGTTTGAAAAGACAAAGTACTTTCAACCCACCATTAAATATAATTAAGTTGTATGAGCAGAAGTGCAAAATATGTTAGGAAGGCTTTGAGAGAAAAATCAAATACTATGAACAATGACTAAGGATTAGGTATGTTTAAGAGAACTGGCTGAGGATGTAAAAATCCATATTATGAAACCAGATAAGGGTAATGGGATTATCATGAATAAAGCTGACTATCCGAGATGAATGCCCTACTGAAGGATGGAACATGTATGGAGAGTTATCTTAATGAAATACATATACAGGAAAATACATTTATTACTTGTTGTATCAAGGGCAAATTAGTGAGGATGAGCACACATTCACCCATGGTACCTAATATTTGGTATACCCAAGATCCAGAAAGGGCTGAGGGATCCACAATTTGGACTAGTTGTAGACTGCTAATGAAACAGGTTTTGGAACGTTTTCAAATACTTGGGCAAAAAGTTGCAAGTAGGTTTAACAACCTTCCTATATATTGGTAAGGACTCGTGGCAATTCTTGAAGTGGTTGGTAGGATACAGTTAGTGATGTAATTTTGGTCACTATAGATGTTACACTTTTTTTTTTTTTTTTTTTTTTTTTTCTTACTGCAATACCCCATAAAGAAGGGCTAGTTTGGCTGGAGGCCCAATTACATATGTTAAGTGTACACAACTGTACTTAAATGTAGATGTTGGTGTATTCACTGTTGCAGTCATTACATTTGGGTTATCTGGCAGGTTGCCCTCAGTTGGCCTGAATTCCAAAGTCTTGGGTCCTGCGTCTGTTGTGGTCTCCTTCCATGACATCAGGTCGTCAGGGGTATAAAACAAGCAGCCAACACCATTTTCTTTAGTCTTTCTTGCCCCAGATGTCTGCTGCCCCCAAAAGGTAGCAAAAATGTGTAATAACTATATACATACATGCATGCATAAACTTTACCTTCATCCACAAGCAAGTGCACCGCATAGGTTGTAGAAGATGGAGAAGGAAAAACTCCAGAATGAAAAGGGATGCCGGGTGGGTAACCTGGACTGCAACAGTGAATACACTCTAATGGTAAGTGTAAACAACTGTACTATGTTCATGTTTCACTGTTGGTCATTACATTTGGGTAGAATCCCAAAGCTATGGTTGGGAGGCTGGAGCTAAACAGCATTAGGTGCGGCTATAAGGCCCTGCAAAACTGCAGTGGCAAAGCCTGCCCTGGACTTTGAGTAGAGAGGCAAATGCTAATGCTTTGTAAAGGTGTGAACAGAACTCCAAGTAGCAGCCTCTAGAATGTCTGGTTGGTGGTACTTGGAGGCTGCTGAAGTAGCTGCAGCTCTGGTGGAATGAGACCTAATGCCCTTGGGCACAGGTTTACCATGGTGTAAGTAGCAGAAACTAATGCAGTGGCTTATCCACTTTGAAATGGCCTTTCCTTCTGATCCTGCAGCATATGTCACTAGTAATTGCTTAGTTTTTCCAGGAGCTTTAGTCCTGCTCCAGTAGAATCTTTAGCTGTTTCAGCAATCCCATAACATGATACTTGAGCGTATGAAACTGGCAAGTTTAAGGCCCTAATTGCCAAGGTTGCAGATGTATAAGCCTTTTTTCCCCATCTATCCAGTGCCCTTGTATCTCTGAGGGGGTAGGATTTTTTGCTGTTGAGGCCTTGACTCCATTTGGGACCCTGTGAGTTTCAGGATCAGCAGCATGGTTTCTAAATGTCAAGGACCCTGTAATATGTCAGGCTTGCTGGGAGCTGGAGGTAAGGAGTCAAGGGTCAAGCTTGACTCAGAAAAAACATCCACAATGCCTAAAACAGGGGGTATGGCTAAAGGCCTGTGCTGAGGGAGAAGGAGATCCCAGAGCCTTTTTTTGAGAAATCTTGACTCCAGTGAAACTGCTCCCTCAAAGTATGCAAGGTTTCTCCAAATGAATAATCCTCAGGAGGTGATGCAGATGGTATAAACTCCTCTGCCTCAGAATCCTCATAGGGAGGTATAGATAATTCCTGATCAGAAGAGGAATCAGAAGAAATGGACACCTGATCTGAAGATTCATAATAAGTGTCTTGCCTAGGCCTCTTCTCTGGAGGGGGATGGGAACCCCTGATCAAGGAGGGCGATGGGAACCCCTGATCAATGTAATAAGGTCTTCAGCCATTTTGATCATCTGTTTTTTAGGCATAGAGGCCTGTGCACATGGTTCATGCATAGTTTTTTAGAAGTTGCTTTTGTCTTTGGTTTTGCAGCTGTCGTTGGTTTGATATAAAAATGTTGAGGCCTGAATACACCCTCAGAAGTCAGTGCCTGCTCAGCGGCTCTGGACCCATCCGAGGGCGATGCATCCGTGGGTCCAATACTTTGAGTATCTTGCGGCATGCCGGACTCCACATGGGTGTCAGTAGGGGCCTGCGACTTGAAAGTAGCAGGTCTCGGGTGCTGTGAAAGCACCTCGCTGAGTACTGGCGACTGGCTTAGGAGACTTGGTCTGTTTTGGACCTAGACTGTCTCTGTCCTTTTCTTTGCATTTTTTATATACTCTGGTAGTCTGCTATCCAACATTTCTGGGTAGTTAAATCTGTTTCCAAAATACTTCGCGGCAAAAATATACCAACGCTTAATAGTGCATTGGTTAAATCTAGCAAAAAACCAGCAGCCAGGCATGTTGTGATCAGGGCCTAGGCAAGGAATACAGTGTAAATGGAAATCCTTATGAGGTATTTGCTTCCCACAAGTAATGCAATTTAACTTTTTCGGACATCGGTATGTAGCAAGAAAATTTTCTCCAACGGGGTACGTTCTGAAACTCAAACTAATATTTCAGGAGTTGGCAGACCGACACTTGCGAAATGCTTCTGCTTCAGGCACCACACTTCAAGAAAGACTGAAGAAAATGGCGTTTGCTGCTTGTTTCCTCTTCCATGACGTTAGGTCATCAGGGATATAAGACTGCAACCGACGCAGGACCCAAGACTTTGGAATTCAGGCCGACTGAGGGCAACCTGCCAGCAGATTTGTAATGACTGCAACAGTGAAACACTAACATCCGGGGTATATGATCGGGATGACTTAACGCATGTAACATTAATGGAAGTGGTTTTACAAAACTATTTTGAAGGGCAGTACTATAAGCAAAGTAAAAGGGTAGTGATGGGGACAGCCTGTGCCCCTGTCTTTGCAAATTGTCCTCCTGGGGAACAGTACATTATGCAAGGAGAATATCATTCCAACATTTTGTATTGCACAAGGTTTTTGGACTACCTTTTCATTATTTGGAAGGGCAATGAGTATGAACTGGGCCAATTTTATAATATAAATCGTACTGAGTTTTTTAAAATGTACATATAAACATGGTGTAACTTCTATTTCATATTTAGATGTAAATTTTATTACTGATGAGAATAGATTGGAATCTGGGATATACAGAAAACCAGCTTTCTCAAATTCATATTTAGAATTCACTAGTGCACATTTTAAGTCCATAGTAAAGGGGACAGTTGGTACAGGCCACCAGGATGGTGAGCTCGGATGACACTTTTTTGGAGGAAATTCAGTTTATTTTGAAAATCTATTTATCCCACGAATTATTGGATGACATTAGTAAGGAGATCATACGTAAACGTAATGGTATACAAGCCAATTTTGAATAATGCTAACAGTGCTAGTGATGTGGCAAATACTTTGGAGCAATATAACAGGACTGCAAACTTTAACATGGGGTTCATCATTTTCAATCAAGATGCATGGAAAGTAGTTGAAACAATTTTAACAACTGGTATATACTACAATTTGACCAAAATGTGGGACAAAAGGTTGGGAAGAGACCAAAAATAATATACAAGATGGGTTATTTAAAAACATTCTGGAAATGGGTAAACATAATCGTAAGAACGCCAATAAAGTAAAGGGAATTTTAAATGCAAGATGTAATTTTTGTCCACATTTTAGAGACAAGGTGACAAGTTTGTTCTGAATGGAAAAAAACTAATCAATGGACATTATAATTGTAACACTCTGAATATAGTATATGTTGCCAAATGCCTGGATTGTCCCATATTTTATATAGGCAAAACTAGTAGGTATTTCAAAAAACGGATAGGTGAGCACCTGTTAGACATCAGACACGGTAGACAGTCTAATGCACTAGCTAGACATTTGAATGAATGTAGGGACCATACTTTCAAATCTTTTAATTCAACATTTACAAAAAGACCCACAGGGTAAATGTTGATGTACATTTAGGTGTTGGTGAATTAAGATGGCAGTTGAGGCTTGATGCCACTATGCATCAGGGATCAATGAAGCTATTCATATAACCAATTTAAAGTTAAATATTTTAGGTTAAATCTAAACATGCATTTTATTTTTTATGAAGCAACCTTTTTATGAATTGTGGTTTGAGTGTATGTTTAATCAAACTAGATTTTAAAGAGCATTTGTTTTCATGATGGGATTTCAATTGATTATCCAATTCTATAACTAGTGATTTATTTGTGTATTATATAATGCTGGGTTGGGGTTTTGGATCTTGCTCTGAAGTCCCTTGCAACTTGGGGGAAGAAAGTACTTAACGTGGCCATTTGTGAATAAAGCTGTTTTCCTTCACTGTGGTGGCTTTGGTTCAAATGTTCCTTGTATGTTTTCTATGTACAAGTACTCTAGCTAAATTGTTATAGCAGATCCATGGTGAAGCACATCCACATGTCCTGTATATATAACTGTCCTTGTAACCTACATCTGGGTGCATCCATCTCGTAAACCACCAGTTTTATCTGTGTACCAACATGGTTTCCAAACCTTTAAGCCAAGTTTGGATACCTAATGGTACAGTCCCTGCACATTAACTATTGGTTGCGTCCCATACTGTCTGTATTTAATAGCGGTCACTGGAATGTTGTCACTGGAATGTTACATTAGGTAGGCCAGCCACTGTTGTGTCTTTTGGCTTGGGGGTCGCTGCAGCAGAAGCACTGTGTTCATGTGAATTCGCCAACTGCTGTGCTAAAAGATTATTCTAGCCTATTCATTGGTGAGATCTTGCATTTGATCTGTTTTTATTCTAGTAGGCCAGTAAATGCCCAGGTTGTGCTTTGTGGATTCCACATGGTTTTCTAAATTTGTTTATCTTTTGCAGGAAAGTTTAATACGGCATGTAGTAGTCCATGATCCAGAGAAAAGAAAACTAAAGGTAAGTATTAGTAAAAGTTAATGGTGTGGAGGGGAATAAGCATGGAAATACCTGAAAAGATAAAACACTGAACTTGGATAATCCTGATGGTTATTTACATTTTTTAGTATCTTAAGTGGACTTTATTTTCAGCCACAAGTTAGGACTCTAGGATTAGATGGTGTAAGTACTGCATTTTCATGTTTTGATTTTATGCAGGTTATACTTGTATGTGACTGCATTACAGGGTCATGGGTATTGCAAGACAATTGAGCCAAGATGTCATTTCCACCTGGTCTATACCCACCCTTTGCCTTGCTTGTTTACTGGAGTAAATTCAGTTATCTGGCCCTAATGTTAGTGGGGCTGATTTTTGAAGATCCAGTATTACTTTGACAGCTGGAAGCCTTATTTCTGTCAAGTCTCTGATCACCCCCGTAAGGAGTCTGCAATCTGATTATAGAGGTATAGCTTTTCAGTTTCTCTAGTAGCTCAGGCCTTTAAAGCACTTAATATTTAGTCCTTTGGGGTATTTCTGTTGCTCTATATGCTTAGTAAGGTGCATCCCAGTTTGGGAGCATTCTATTCAATATGATGGACCGAATTAATGCAGAATACAAGGTGAAGGGGGACTTTTGACCTTTAAGTGTATTTGTATGAGCTGTGCAAGATGAAACTTTTCCTCACCACCATTGCAACATGGTTAAGAGAACAAACCACCCAAGGACACAAGTCCTTCACTACTCATTCTGGAGTGATGTAATCTACACTAATTGCTTACAGCATACAACAGTATTGTGTGTTTGAGCTCTTTCTATACTTACAATGTGCTTGTATGTCTTTGGGGGGGGGGGGACTTAATGACTCACAGCTTTCAATCTGCAAACTCAAACCAA
This sequence comes from Protopterus annectens, assembly GCF_019279795.1. Taxonomy (NCBI): domain Eukaryota; kingdom Metazoa; phylum Chordata; order Ceratodontiformes; family Protopteridae; genus Protopterus; species Protopterus annectens. The sequence goes on along the minus strand of NC_056747.1, from coordinate 1,062,794,803 downwards.
AGATAGTCTATTTGATGCCTACTTGGATCTCTGGAGCCCCAGCACAAATCCCTTTGGGACCCCACTAGTCACTGTCATGCTCTTGAGAATGCATATTGTAATCAGAGTTCTGTCCAAAAGCCAGTCTATCAATCCAGTCTTGTACAGGTCAGTTTTGGAGCTTGTTTAACTTATTTGGATATGGTATGTTATCAAATGTCTAGATACGGTCTGAGTATGCATTAGACTACCTGCAAGCTATCACTTGGGTCAATCTTTTCAAAAGAGTACCAGATCGTCAGGCAAGAATTGCCCTTGACCAAACCAGCTACAGAGGGTCAAGGCTAAGATTTTGATAGTTTAAATTTGTCTGTGACAATGTAGTCTGGCTTTGTATACAAGACTGGGTCTAATTTCCAGGGTCAGTGGTGGGTCCTCCCTTAAACAATGGCATCACAGCAGCTTTGTGCCACACCTGTGGGATAAAGCCCATTGCTAGGCTCTCTTTAAGGAAAGAGTCTGGCAGTGTTTATTAAGCAGTCTGATTGTATCCATTGATCTGTTTTAGAGGATTTTCAGTGAAGGATCTCTTGGTCAGAGTTCATCCACTATAAGCATACTTGGAATAGTTAAGACCAACTTGGAACCAAACCATCAAATACTAAGAAAAAAACACCTGGAGAACAGCAAACCATCCACGTTCTATAATTAAAGTAGAATGTCCACAAATTAAACTTTTACAATAAAGCGTGGACTGGTTTGCTGTTACAAATTTGTGGACATTCTACTTTCATAATAGAATGTGGATTGATTGCAGTTCTCCAGGTGCTTTTTTATTAGTATTTGTATACTTGAAATAGTTGTCTGGAGTTAAGTTGGCACTACAATTTTGCCAGCATGTTGGCAGCATCACCTGTATCAGCGTAAGAAGTACCCTTGTGGGTAAGCTGTCATCGGCTCCCCCTATGGGTAAGCTCTGATCAGTGCTTCCTATTTTCCTGCCATAACTGAAGAATGTGTACCTGTCTTTGAATTCTGTTGGTATGAATATCTGGAATGCCATCATTTTCCTGATTGCCTTTTTAGATTCGGTCACCTGTGATGGGATTTATGTTTTACTAAGTTTTTTTAGTTGTATAGTTAGTGGGCTTACCACACTTGTCTCATTTAAAGTTTCCCAGTTTGGATCAAGTTGGGAATGCCAAGTGAATACATTTCTACAGCTGCAAGTAGAATTGTCTGCATGTATCTTGGCCGTATGGTTTTGAGTATTGGGTATACTTCAATTTAGAACTGTAGGCAATTTTAATGACAAGTCATTGAATTCAGATATGTTTGCATCTGCTGGATTTGGGATTTTAATAGAAAAATATGGTAGAATTAAGCTGTAATATACAAATGCACCACAAAACCAAGGGTTATTTATACTTTCAAAGTTTCCATGGGCTAATGGTATGCTTGTCTACATTTGTCTGAAGTGTTTTTCAGTCTTGACTAATTTTAAATCAAATTCAGAAAAGTTACCCAGTTTGCAGAGCAAAAAGTCCTGAGACAGATTTATACCCATTTTAAAGGGTGGATTGGGCTACCCATGGATTACCATGTCAACTCATTGAATCAGAATTTGATTCTTGCATATTTCAGTGGGATGTCCTTGGGTTAAGAATATTGATACCCATTGCGGTACTGTTGCACATTTTGATGTAGTCTCTCACTACTATACATTTAATGGGGTATTAACATCAAAGTTTGGGAAAACCCCTGTAGGTACATATAAATGTAATGGTTATTAATATGAATACGAAGGGTGAGAGATGTTCTTCATACCACATTGCTGCAGTCCTAACACTTGGGTAGTCCGCTGTCCCAGTCGGCCCGAATACCAAAGTATATGGCTGACGTCGGTCAAGGCGCATTAGTCTGACGTCAGAACGTCAGGGTACAAATGCGCATGACCGACGTCATATCCTCAGTCTTTTTTGCCGCATGGTCCGATGCAGAAGCAGTTTTGCAAGTGCAGGTTGGCGTTCTGAGATTTTCCGAAGTCGGAGTTTCAGACCGAATCCAAATTGGCTAAGTACCCCGTTGAGGATTATTTTGGTTTTTTCTTGCCTCAGTATTTTACCGGATGTCAGAAAAAGTGAATAACTGTATTTCTTGTGGGAAACAGATACCTCATAGGGATTACCATACCTTGTGTGTACCTTGCCTAGGGCCTGAGCACGACGTGGTTGGCTGTCGCTCTTGTGCTAGATTTAACAAACGCACTATAAAGAGAAGATTAGATTGTGCCAGGTTAGTTTTTGGGAAGCGGTGTAATTAAGGGCTCGGTGGAGCCAGGGGTTCAGCCAGAAATTTCTTTGGAATCCCAGGGAGAGACTTTATTACTGCAAGATGTGACCTCTCAGGAGGTAGGCCAGGCGGAAGGGGCTTCTCAGGTAGCTGTTCTTCCCTCCCTTCCTAAGGTGGTTAGGCCCTCCCCTGCTGTTTCCAAGGCTTCTCCCAGGGGCAGGCCAGGTTTTGTTTCAGGAGTTACCCCTAGTTCTTCAGGTTCTGTACCTAAGAAGCATATGCTTAAGATGGCAGAAGATTTGATTACAATGATTAGAGGTTCTATGCCCCCTCCTGATAAGAGGCCTAGGGTGGAACCTGAGCTTGGGAGTTTTGAGCAGTGTTCGGATGCTTCTGAGTCTTCGGCTGAAGACTTGCAGGAGTATTCCCCTTACTCTGATTCTGATGTAGATGATTCTACTCCTTCTGCTTCTCCTCCTGAGGATTTTTCATTTTCAGAGACTCTTCATTCCATGAGGGAGCATTTTAAATGGGAAGGTCAGGATTTCTGATTCCAGGAAAAGGCTTAGGGAATTTTTGTTTCTACCCCAGCATAGGCCTTTAGCTATACCTCCTGTTCTAGATGTGGTTGAGGATGTTTTTGCAGAGGCTTCTCTGAACCCTGACTCTTTGCCTCCTGCTCCAGTTAAACCGGATAGATATTATAGGGTGCCTGAAGCTCATAAGTATCTTTTTAAGAGTCCTAGGGCAGACCCAGAAACTTTTTCACAGGGGCCTAAAGGTGTTAAGGCTTCTGTTAAAAATCCTGTTCCTCCAGATAGAGGCTAGGGCTTTGGATAGATGGGGAAAGAAAGTGTATACTTCCACTTTGGCCATGAGAGCTTTGAATTGCCAGTTTCACATGTTGAAATACCAAAATTATCTCCTTTCACAATTAAAGTCTAAGGTAGATGCTTTGGCGGAAGGTATTGAGTGTAAAGAGTTGCAGGATTTAGTTCATGTTTCTGAACAGGTGGGTAAGCATTCTTTGCAATGTGGTTTTGATGCTGTGCAGGCCTCTTCGAGGGTGGCTGCCACTGGTTCGTTCTTCGAGGCACGCCTGGTTGAGGGATCAGAATTTAGCTGAGCATGTGAAAACAAGGATTTTAGATGCTCCTTTACAATCTGATGTGTTTGGTTCGCCTGTGGAAGCAGTTCTAAAGAAAATGGAAGACAAGGCTAAGTCTATGCAGACTGTTAAAGATTTTTTGCAGGTTCAGCCTCCGAAGTTTAGTAGAAATTGGCCTACCAAGGGGTGGACATATCCTGCTTATGATTCCCAGTCTAGGGGTAGGTCTAGACGTGGTAGAGGCAGAGCTCAAGGTTCTTTTAGGCCTAGAACAGGGAGTTCACCTGCTCAGTCTTCTGGTGAGGGCAGGGGTCAGTCCTTTCGTAAACAGACTCAATGACCTGCCTTTTCAGCTGCCAGAATCTTCTCGGCTGGCAGCACCTTTGGGAGGAAGGTTGGCACTTTTCAAAGAAAACTGGAGTTTAATTACCCAAGACAGATGGGTATTGGATATCATTCACCACGGTTACAGGTTTTATTTCCATACCTTGCCTCCTTTCAAAGGCATGCCAGACATTCCTCCTCAACAAAGGAAAGAGGCTCACAAGCAAATTTCTCTGTTGCTCCAAATAGGGGCCATTCAGCCGGTTCCTGTGCCAGAAAGGGGCCTAGGATTTTATTCTCGCCTGTTCCTAGTACCAAAAAGGGGAACACGTGGAGACCAATTTTGGATCTGTCTATCCTCAACACTTATCTGGACATTCCCAAGTTCAAAATGTTGACGTTACAACAGCTTTTACCTCTGCTGGGCAAAGATCACTGGATGGTAACTTTGGATCTCAAGGAAGCTTACCTTCATGTTCCTATCAGACTAATTTGCAGGAAGTATCTGCGTTTTCGAGCTGGGAATTCTCATTATCAGTTCTCTGCATTGCCCTTTGGCTTATCTACTGCGCCCAGAGTATTCACAAAGGTTCTGGCTCCAGTGATAGCTTTCTTCAGGCTAAAAGGAATACAAATCTATCCTTATTTGGACGATTGCCTAATTCTGGCTCAAGGAAGGGACGTGCTTCTTCAGCATTTGGAATATGTGATAGCAGTGCTAAGATGCCTAGGGTATTCTGTGAACGAAATAAAGTCCAGTCTAGTACCCTCTCAAGACATGTGCTTTCTGGGTGTGAGACTGAAAACAGCAACCCAGATGGCCTTTTTAACCCCGGACAAACAAACTAATCTTTCTCTTTACTTCCATCAACTATCTCATCAGTCCGGGCTGACTGCAAGGACAGTCCTTCAAGCCTTAGGGTTCATGGCATCTTGTATTCTGGTACTTCCCTATGCCAAACTGCATATGAGGAAGCTACAATGGTATCTCAAAAATGTATGGACACAGCACTGCCAGGATTTGGACACTGTCATTCAAATAATACCTTGCATTCAAAAGGAATTTTTGTGGTGGGCTCAGGAATGTCACCTAAACAAGGGACTCTCTGTGACCCGGCCAGAGGCGAGTCAGATTCTAACGACAGATGCCTCAGACACAGCTTGGGGAGCTCATCTGAATGGAAAGTGGATACAAGACAAGTGGCCTGCCAGACTGCAGCATCTACATATCAACATGAAGGAGATGTTAGCAGTCCAGTTTGCATTACTGGCTTTCAAGGATTTACTTCTTCCAGGGCAGGTGTTGATTCTAACAGACAACACGACTGTCATGTGGTACATCAACAAACAAGGGGGAACACATTCTTATCCTCTATGCAGGCAAGCAATGATTTTGTGGGAGACTGCGTTAAGCTTGCAGCTGAATCTTCAAGCAAGGTTTCTGCCAGGAGCACAGAACTCCTTAGCAGATGTGTTAAGCAGGCAAATCATGGATCCCCACGAGTGGAAAGTGGATCTTCATGTATTTCAGACATTGACAGTGTCATGGGGAACTCCAGACATAGATCTGTTCGCTTCTCCACTAAACCACCAGCTGCAAAAGTTTTGCACGAAAAGGTTTCATCACACAGCCTGGAAAGTGGATGCTCTTTCTTTCAGTTGGAAAAATCTTCATGTGTATGCCTTTCCACCTCTGCCTCTCCTCCCAAAGGTACTTCTAAAGGTCAGACAAGACAAGCCAAGGATGATTTTAATAGCTCCGGATTGGCCTCGGCAGCACTGGTACCCATTGCTGAGGAGTCTGGTAAGGAAGCCTCCATGGCCCTTACCTTTGATTCCACACCTATGGTCTCAGAAGGACGGGCATCTGCTCAATGTCAAGCTTCACTCTCTTCATCTAACAGCTTGGCATATTCTGTTTTGAACCATAGCAGGTCTCAGCTTCCTCAACAAGTTTTGAATGTGATTCTGGAAGCCAGAAGACCTAGTACAAGGAAAGTGTACGCAGGAAAATGGAAGAGATTTTTATTTTGGTGTGCAGCAAAGGATTTGATGTTTCTGAGCCGAATTTGAGTGTGGCTCTTCAATATCTTACTGAGTTATTGGACAAAGGTTTGTCTTTCTCTTCCATTAAGATTCATGCTGCAGCAATTTCAGCTCACTATGATTGTGACCCACCATTGTTTTCTCATCCTTTGTTCAAGCAATTTCTTAGAGGGGCAAAGAATATAAGACCCCCACGTAGAGCTCCTACTCCTGCTTGGGACCTCAATTTTGTGTTGGAGAAACTCACTCTACAACCTTTTGAGCCTGCAGCTACTGCTGAATTGAAATATTTGTCATGGAAGACTGCTTTTTTGTTAGCCATTACATCTGCAAGAAGGGTGTCTGAATTGCAGGCCCTTGTGGCGGTTGAGCCTTTCCTGATTTTTCATAAGGATAGGGTATTTTTACGTACTAATCTTCCTTTCTGCCTAAAGTGGTTTCTAGTGTGGCTTTAAACCAAACTATTCATTTGCCTACCTTTTATGCAGATCCCCAAAATAAGGGGGAAAAGATTTTGCACACTTTAGATGTACACAGGCAGTTGCGTTATTATTTAAGCAGGACTAAGGATTTTAGGCAGTCTCAGCAGTTGTTTGTTTCTTTTGCTTTGAGTTCTCAGGGCAAGCCTGTGTCAAAACAAACTATTTCTAAGTGGATTGGGTTTTACATTGCATTTTGTTATTCCCATCATGGCAAGGAGATTCCAGTTGGGATTAGGCCTCATTCCACTAGGGCTACTGCCACTTCTACAGCATTTCTAAGGGGGGTGGCAACTAAGGATATTTTGCAGGCAGCTACTTGGAGTTCAGTGCATACTTTCTCTAAGCATTACCACCTTCCTCTCTACTCTAAATCTAGGGCTGGTTTTGCCACGGCTATTTTGCAGGGCATGTTGTCAGCTCCTGCTTCCTTATGATTTGCCAGCCTCCCTTACCTCTGCTTTGGGATTCTACCCAAGTGTTAGGACTGCAGCAATGTGGTATGAAGAACATAGTACAGTTTTGTACCTACCATAAATGTAGATGTTCGAAGATCCACATTGCTGCAGTCCAATTTACCCTCCCTCCTTCCCCTCTGTGTTTAAGGGTGGTTGTGTGGGTGAGGTTATACTCTTGTAAATTTGTATATATTGTATATATATTTGGTGCAGAAGTGTGTGGTGTTTTTTGGTTTTAGCCTTATCTTTTTAGGGTCTTCTGACATCTGGGGCAAGAAAAGACTGAGGATATGACGTCGGTCATGCGCATTTGTACCCTGACGTTCTGACGTCAGACTAATGCGCCTTGACCGACGTCAGCCATATACTTTGGTATTCGGGCCGACTGGGACAGCGGACTACCCAAGTGTTAGGACTGCAGCAATGTGGATCTTCGAACATCTACATTTATGGTAGGTACAAAACTGTACTTTTTAAGGTGATAAATTACTAAGCTTCCTAAGGCTAATTGTGGCACCAGAGTTGTCAATCTTGCATTTTGCCAGTCTTACATTTGTAAGACTTGAGTGTTCTCTTGGGGGGGGGAGCATATTTACAGGGGTCCACTTTGACCCATAAAGTTTTCAGTCTGTCAAAACTGAAATAACCGATCTCAGTTAAGCGAAAGTGCATTTAAACACACTTTTGCGAAAATCGTTGCACCAAAAAAACTCATCAAAAGCATTTATGCAGGGAACTGCACTCCCACACCCTGTTGCTTATAATGTCGAGATCCCCTACAGTGAGGAAAAGGGAATATTCCCCTATTCTCACTGTACCTTGATCTATCAAAACTACTGTGTAATTCACGAATGTGCGTTTTCATTTAAATGCACTTTTGCTTTTAACTGGGATCAGTTATTTTAGTGTCAACATAATTTAGTGTCAACATAATGAAATTCAATCGGTTGAAGTAGATGCATTTAAGGACATGATTATGCTATTAGAACTTGGTTTAACACCTGTGTGCTAGCATGACACGCCCTGACTTTGCAAGGTTTATGTGCATTGTCTTGGAAAAGATAGTCACCTTTACTGGAAAGGCTCCCCCAAACTCTGCTACAGTTTGCTGTGAGGGAAAGGTTAGTTTGCTTTTTATTTGTTGCATTTTGTATTACTTTATTGCCTTTCTACTTTGTATACTGTGATTTGTTTTCTTTACACTATTATACTTGTATTGTATTTAACTTGTATTCTGCTTTTAACTGCATATTGAAACTTGGAGACCACAGCTATGTCTCTTGTGAGTCTGACAGAAATTTTTCCCACTTTCCTAGCCGCGGTCTTTCTAGTTGCTTGCCCCTTACTTTAACCATACATCTAATATCCTCTCTGCTTTAACTGGCTGGTGAGTAAGCCCAAAATTTATAATTTTGTGAAATTGCTCTCAAACTATTGGCCCATCCTACTGTATCCCATGGTACCAGAATACAAAAGTGACCACCCCCTTTCAATCTATTTTGCTGTTTTAACTTTTTAGACAGGTAAAACGTAAGTTGGACATCTGACTCCTAGTGCACACTGCAGTGTTTAGGATAAACCATTTTTTTCATCTTACCTTTAAGCATCTATTGCAAGACCACCAGTTATTGGAGCCCCCACATTCTGCCTCTCCGGTAGTCATCTTGGGAGTCTTGACTGTTTTCTCCTGGTGAGTGGAATGCAGTTACATTATTTCCTGGAGACTGCTGATCACCAGAAAGCTTAACTGCTTCGTGTTTTGATCCTGGTGAGAGTAAGATCAGAGTGCATGGATTCCTGACTTTCTGGTTGGAGAGTGTTTGTGCTTTAATGTACCTGATTGGTCTGGTTGCTATTGGAGGCATCTGCCAGAAGGCTACATGCCTGCAGACCCTTGCATCATCCGGGACAAGACTGGATCACCAAACAGGCTGTGGCCTGCTTCTATTGTTGGTGCTAACCTTTTCTTTCTGGTGAAAAGTATTGTATCCCAACAGAGTGAAGCTGTGCAGAGACCAGCATTAGCAGTAGCCATTCATGCGACACCCCCCCCCCCTTATTATTCTTGACAAGATTCTTTATTTTTTGTAAGTACTGCTTGATTTTCTTTCTAACGTCAGAATATCTGCTTAAATACTTCATCCTTAAGTTTTCAGGGTCTACGTATTGGTTTCCCCTAAAGTGTTTGGCAGTGCTCTGTATAGGCTCAAACATCTTGAGTGGCCTTTTTCCTGTAAAAGGAATATACAAGGAAACTGCTCCAGTATTTGGCAATAACGGCTAATGGTCAGTTCCTGTGCTTTCTCCTATTAACCTGGTTAACTTGGGCATTCTGAGGCAGTGTAGCAACTGCCTCATGTACACAGACAACCCTGGCCTCTTGCCTCCAACACGCTCTACTTGTTAGATGCACTTGTATATCCAAATTGGAAGCCATACACTCAAGCTAAGACTAGAATGCAACACAGCCCTCCAGAACCACCATAACAGCTCTTGTATAAAAACACATCACACACACACACCTTCGCAGAAGTTCTCAATAGAAACCTACCTCAAAGGCAGAAACTCACTCTACCACCACAGCACAAACCACAAGAGACACTGCTGTGTGCCCCTCAACCTAACCCCTAAGGCGAAACGGCTTGCCCAATACACTAATCATAGGTGACTCGATAGTGAGGCACACTGATGTCCCACTCACTAGGCTGAATAAGAAGGCAACGGCTGTCAGGTGCCAGAATACAACACACACTGTTCACTCCACAACAAGTATGATCTAGTCCACGTGGGTGTGAATGACCTGAGATGCACCTGGACTACATGAAAAGACATGGAGGAGCTCTGATTACATGGTCCAGACAGGTATGACCCTAGTCCTGAGCAGCATCCTACCATCACTCAGAATGATACCGCAGTACAAGCAGAAATTGATTACTTCAACTGGCAAAGTTTCTGTCATTCTAAGGGGATCTAGTATCTTGTCTGCTTGAGATGACATGACTGAAGGGACCTCTATGCTTTGCCAGAGATGGCCTGCATCGGTCACACCTGGGTTTCCAGATGCTAGCTAAGGCTCTTGCCACCCCTATAGTGCCTTTTTCAGGCACTGCTCCAAAGACCAAACTACCACTGTAGCAACTATAAATGCAATGAGGGTCATGCTGCTCAACGCTAGAAGTTTAAATCTCAAGATGTACTGATTGAAGCACTCCTAAAAATGGAGAAAGTACAGTTGTGTACTCTTAACATAAATGTAGATGTTAGTGTTCACTGTTGCAGTCATCACTGTAGGGTTCTTCCTGCCAGCAGCAGCACCCGATCGGCCAGAATCCCAAAGTCTGGATCAGGTGCCAGCTGAGGTCACATTTATCCTGACGTCAATGCGCCGGAAGGTATAAAGACCTCAGCTGGCACCATTTCCCCAGTTTTTTCTTGCCCCAGATGTCAGGTGCCCAGAAAGAAACGGCTAAAAAAGAAACCATGCCAAAAACCTCAGCAGCCAAAATACCTCAACAGACAATACTCAAGGAAAAAACAAGAGGGGATAGGGAGGGAAGAGGGGATAGGGAGGGTAACCCAGACTGCAACAGTGAACACAGTCTAACATCTATATTTATGATGAGTACACAACTGTACTATGTCCTTCGTGGTTCACTGTTGCAGTCACCACTGTAGGGTTGAGTCCCAAAGCTAAGAAAGGGTGGCTGGAGGAGAAAAAGGGAGCGGTCACAAAACCTTGCAAAACCTGCCCTGGATTTAGAATAGAGAGGGAGGTTGTAATGCTTAGAAAAAGTATGTACAGAACTCCCAAGTAGCAGCTTCCAAAATATCCTTGGTAGGAACCCCACAAAGAAAAGCTGCTGAAGTAGCAGTAGCCCAGGTAGAATGAGTCCTAACATTAACAGGAACCGGATTGCCATGATAAGAGTAACAGAACTTGATGCAATGGGCAATCCACTTTGGAAATAGTTGGCTTAGTGATTGCTTTCCCCTAAACAGTAGGAGCATAAGCGACAAACAACTGATCAGATTTCCGGAATATCTTGGTCCTGTCCCGGCATAGACTAAGCGTCTGTGCACGTCTAGAGTGCAAAAGACTTTCTTCCTCAATTTGAGGATTAGGATAAAAGGTAGGCAAATGAATAGACTGATTCAAGGCCACTGCCGAAACCACCTTGGGCATAAATGTGGGATTAGTCCGTAGAGATACCCTGTGCTGATGAAAAATAAGGAAGGGTTCCACAGCCATGAGTGCTTGCAATTCCGAAATTCTTCTAGCAGAGGTAATGGCTAAAAAAAGCAGTTTTCAAAGACAAAAAATTTAATTCTGTGGAAACTGCAGGTTCAAAAGGAGACTGTTAATTTCTCAAACAGTTAAGATCCCAAGTGGGAACAGGAGCCCTTATAGGGGGCCGAATATTCTTAGCCCCTCTAAGAAATTGTTTAAGTAATGGATGAGAGAAAATCTGAGGTGCATATCGTAATGTGCAGAAATAGCAGAAGCGTGAAGCTCAACGGACTAAGATAGGCCCGTATGTAATAACTGTCAGGTACTGTAAAATCAGCGGAATGTTCGGAACAGAAGAATCACCACCTTGGACTTGATTCAAGGAGCAAAATCTTTTCCATTTTCCTGCATAAGATTTTCTAGTGCTGGGCCGTCTAGCTTTAAGGATAGCATCAAATACCGGTTTTGGAAAGGGCAGAGGTATTTACAGACCCTAGATCCGCCAGGCAGCTAGATGCAGAGTCTCTACATGACTGTGCAGTATCCGGCTGTCCCGCTGAGACAGTAGATGAGGGATTTGAGGCAGAATCCAGGGAGGCTCCTGAACAAAGTTCATCAGAGTGGAATAACAGAATTGCCGAGGCCAACTGGGAGCCAGTAGAATCATGTGCGGTCTGTCCTGTTTGATCTTGGAAAGGGAGGAAAAGCATATACTGAGGAGTTTCCAACTGAATGAGAGGGCATCCACTTTCCATGCTAGTTTGTGGTAGGTCCTTGTGCAGAATGTTAGAAGTTGATTCTGAGGGGATGCAAAGAGATCCATGTCCGGACATCCCCAAGCCTTTATAATCATCCTGAATATCCGAACATACAACATCCATTCGTGTGGATCTGAAATGCGTCTGCCAGACTTGTCTTTCCCCGTCAGGAATTGTGCCTGTAAGTCGACACTGCAGGTCAGAGCAGTGTACCAGAAATTCATGGCTAATCTGCACAGGGGGTAAGAGTGAGAGCCCCCCAGTGAGAGCCCCCCTGCTTGTTGATGTACCACATCACTGTAGTGTTGTCTGTCTGTGTCAACAATTGTCCTGGTAGAAGGTCCCTGAAGGCTATCTGGGCATTCTGTACAGCTAGCATCTCCTTCAAATTTATGTGCAGGTGCGTTTGCTCCTTCGTCCAAACACACTGAAGGCATCTTCCATGCATGTGAGCTCCCCATGCATAATCTGAAGCATCAGTTGTCAGAACTTGGATGGTTGGCAGAGGACAAAAAGGCTTCCCCTTGTTCTGTAGACAGGCTGTGGCCCACCAAAGAAACTCCCTGGAGAACAGGAAAAATCATGACCACTGTTTCCAAACTGTGGTAATGTTGAGACCAGGCACTGCAGTTTCCTCATGTGCAGCCTTGCATATGGTATTTGCAGAATGCAGGAGGCCATATAACCCAAAGCCTGCAGAATTTTTCTTGCAGAGAGGTGTTTCATTGAAGCCAGGTGTCTTGTGTGTGTGTGTGGGGGGGGCAGTTGCACTTTTCTGTCTGGTGTCAAGGAAGCCATCTGGGTTGAAGTACTCAGAAGAGCACCCACGAAAGTAATTTTGTTGCGTGGGTACCAGGTTTGATTTCTTTAGATTTACTGAAACAGAGGCACTGAAGTAGACCAGGTTTGATTTCTTTAGATTTACTGAAACAGAGGCACTGAAGTAGTGTCTGTCCGCTTGAAGACAGTCGTCCGGATAAGGGTAAATTTTAATCCCCTTCTGTCTGCAAAATGCCATTACTGGTGCCAGGCACTTCATAAAGACCCTGGGCACAGTAGACAAGCCAAACGGCAGCACAGAGAACTGGTAATGTTTCGAGCCCGCTTTGAAAAGCAGATACCTTCTGCACTCTTGCCTTACAGGAATATGCAGGTAAGCTTCTTTTTTAAAGTCCAAAGTCACCAAGCGTTCTTGTCCAACATAGGCAGCAGCTGCTGCAGAGTGAGCATCTTGAATTTTGGTATATCTAGGAAGGTGTTTAGTACAGAGGTCCAGGATTGGTCTACACGAATTTTCCTTCCTGGGAACCAGGAAAAGTCAGGGCAAGGTTTTTATTCCAATTTCTAAATTTGGCACCAATTTTATGGCCCTCATAGCCAGGAGGGACTGAACCTGCCGTTGTGCCTCTGCCCACTGATTTGGCAGGTCTGGCCAACCGTTTGGTTTTGGCAGTGTGGAAATGGAATCTGTAACCTCTTGAAACTATGTCCAGAACCCATTTGTCCCAGGTTATGTGGTTCCAATTTTGATAGAGATCCTCTCCCCCCCCCCCCCCCAAGGAGCTTCCAGGAGAGGAGCCCCTGTAACCAGAAAGGGAGGGTCATAAAGACTGCTTTCGGTAGGGTTGAGACTTGTCTTCACCTCCCTTGGGAGAGGGGGCACTCCACTGCCTGTTCCTAAAATGGGACTGACTGTCCCCTACCTCTGGAACGCCTGAATCTGCCTCTGAGACCTGTCTGAGCCCGGAAAGGACTAAGGTTTAGTTGGCCAGTGTCTGCTAAATCTAGGAGGTTGCACCTGTAGAAAATCCTTAACCGTCTGCATAGATTTGGCTGTGTCTTACATTTCCTTCAATACCTCTTCAGCTTTGGACCCAAAAGAATGCCTTGCTGCAGAGGGGCATCCAAAAGTTTGGCTTTAATCTGATCCGGCAAGCTTTGATCCCTTAACAAAGCATGTCTTCTAATAACCGCGCCAGTTGTTGCAGCCCTGGAAGAAGCTTCCAAAGAATCAAAACCACAATGCAGGGTATGTTTACCCACTTGTTCAATAGCATGCAATAAATCCTGTAACTCCGGATTATCTGCACCAATAGACACAGCTGACATCTTGTTAAAATACAGACAAAAGGAATTGCTGATACTTCAGTATATGAAACTGACAGTTCAAAGCCCTAATAGACAATGTAGCAGAAGTATAAACCTTTTTACCCCATCTCTCCAAAGCCCTGGACTCGCGGTCAAAGGGAATAGGATTTTTAGCAGAGGCTGCTTTAACACTCTTAGGACCCTGAGAAATTGTTTCCGGATCAGGCGAAAGATTTATAAAAAAATTTGAGAATCTGGAACCCTATAATACCTATCCGGTTTGGCCAGAGTAGGGGGAAAAGAATCCGGAGAGAGAAGCTTCCGAAAAAACATCAACAATGCCCAATACAGGGGGAATAGCCAGAGGCTTATGCTGTGGGAGAAGAAAATCCCTAAGCCTTTTCTTGGATTCAGAGAATTCCTGCCCTTCCCAGTGAAAATGCACCCTCATATCATGCAAAGTTTCACCAAAAGAATAATCCTCAGGAGGAGAGGTGGAAGGAAAGGAATCTTCAGCATCAGAATCCTCAAAGGAAAAGAATAATCCTGCTCAAGGGAAGAAGCAGAAGAAACAGAAATTTGGTCTGAAGAATCATAATCTGACTAATCTAGGCTTCTTGTCAGGAGGGGGATGAGAACCCCTGATCATAGTTGAGAGATCTTCAGCCATCCTAAGCATCTGCCTCTTAAGGCTTAGGACCCTGATCAAAAGGTGCCTGCGCTAGCCACTTCACTTTAGCTGGAGCCTTAGACTTGGCATGTAAACCCGAATCCACATTTACAGGAAGCTGTGAAGGCTTGAGAACTCCCTCAGAAGCTGGAACCTGCCTACCAGCTCCGGACCCAACTGAGGGAGCAGTATCTGAAGGTCCAGTCCCCTGGCAATTCTGAAGATCCCATCAGCTCCACACCGGAGTTGGTACAGGCAACTGGTTCAAAAGAGGCGGACAACAGGGGCTGCAAAGGCACCTCACTGACTACTGACGAACCAGCAACTGGCAATAACTGAGTAACATCCTTTGCTGTGGACCTCTGAGGCCTGTTTGCATCCCTGTGCCTCTTGCACACCCCAGAAGCCAGAAAAGAGTATGAAGACATGTTATAATTGAACCTTTTTCCACAATAGTAAAAGGCAAAGTTATATCTACGCCTAATAGTACGCTGATTAAGCACAAAACACACAATTAGCAACGTCGTGGTCAGGACCCAGGCAGGGAATAGTTAGTAAATCCCTATGAGGTATTTTCTTCCCACAAGAAATACAATTAACTTTTTCTGACATCTGACCTGGAGCAAGAAAAAGACCTCCCCAACGGGGTACTTTATCTGTAAAAAAAAAAAAAAAAAAAAAAAAAAAAAAAAAAAAAAAAATCCTGGGATTGGATCCAAAAATAGGAACAGGCCGACCGGCATCAGTGAATGCAAGGGGCACTGCATGGCAAGAAAAGCTGGGGAAATGGCATCAGCTGAGGTCTTTACCTTCTAGCGCATTGATGTCCGGATAAATGCGACCTCAGCTGGCGCCCGATCCAGACTTTGGGATTCTGGCCGATCGGGGGCTGCTGCTGGCAGGAAGAACCCTACAGTGATAACTGCAACAGTGAACCACAAAGGACATCATGGACATTTGTGCTGTAACAGACACCTGGTTTAAAGCAGCAAAAAGCACCCTTGCGCTACCAGGCTAGAACTCATTCCACACCTTTCAGCCCCAGAACATGGAATGAAGCTCCAAAGGTGGTGGTGTTTTGATATGCACATCTCCAGACTAGTAGCCCAGCATAATGCATCGGAGATGCTTCAGGTACAACCTAACATTAGGTAAGATGGTGATTCAGGTTGTAGCCTGCTATAGGTCCCCAACCATGCCCCAAGACTTTCTCTCCACGTTCCTAAACACCCTGGAAACTATTAGGGTGCAACCCAACACACTTAACTACCCCTCCAACTGAGAATTATTCTTGCACCAATACACACTGGCCCAACACTTCCTGGAATTCAATTCTAATGCCCTGGACCAGCTCCTTCTTATCCCCACTAGAGGAAGCAACATCCTTGACCTGACTACTAACATGGGCAACCGCTGCTCTACACAAATGGTCAATTTCTCCTGGCTAGATCTGACCACAAACTAATAACCATGGAAATCCACATCTCTCCCCCACCCCCCACAAAGGTAACCACCATGAAAAACTTCTCCAAAGCTGACTGGGTGCCTAACTTCATGCCACCCTTGTCAATGGAAAATATATGCATGACTGCCAAATCATACACCAATGCACTGTACGAACACGTACGTAAATGCATAGAACTAGCCATACCCATCTGAACCAAGATGCTCTCCTCCAAAATAAATCCATCTGGTGGTCCCCTGCCATTAATAAACTACAACAGAAGGAAATGAAGAAAAAGGTGAAGTCCCAAGACTAGAAGAACTCCCTTACTAGCCACAACAAAAAGCTGTGATACCTCATCAAAACCTTTAAAGCCAGCTATAAAGGCAGAATTATGGCACACTATAAAAACCACAAAGCCTTCTATAGTTACTGCACAGTGGTACCTCCTATACTGAGCCAACAGTTATCGCAAACCTACTGGCTGACAGATTCAGTGCCAACTTTGGTCCTTTAAGGGGGGAGAGGGGTAATCACAATGCCAGAGGAATGCCAGGAACCCAGCATTACTGCAGCACAGGTTAAAGCTGCATTCTCCAGGGCAAGAATACAGCTTCCATGGGTAATATCCCTGGATGTATTCTATATGAACTACAAAGTGAACTGGCACCACATGTATGCCCTGTTCAATCACAGCCTCACCTCAGGCTTTGTCCCATGGTGCACTGCTAGTCATCCCTCTTCATAAAGGGGGAGTGACTACAGACTCTGGGAATTATTGCCCAATTAGCCTGATCTATGTAAGGCTATGGAGCACATAATCATGGACCTAAACACGGATATACAGAATCTCCAAACTCTAGATACCACACAATTTGATTTTGTGAAAGGTAGATCATGCCTGCTCAACCTGTTTGACTTGTCACCAGAGCTGTGGATGAGGGCAAGGCAGTTCATAAAGCCTACCTTGATCTGTCCAAGACCTTTGATACCATTCCCCACTCAGAAATTGAAACTCTCCAAACTAGGTGGGTTGCAAATGGGCTCAAAGAACCCAAGTCAGACTGCCGACAGTCATGAAGAGTCCAACAGGGATCGGTCCTGGGTCCAAAGTCTACTTCTCAGAAGTCCAGGCCAACACAGATGGACTCTGGCTAACCAAGTTCACAGGCTACTGCAAGCAGGGAGACCTCTACTGTCCAAGTGATGTAGACATCCCTACAGAAAGGCCTCACTGAGGTGTTGAAACCATGGCCTTAAGCTTAATGCCAAATGCGTAGCCAACCCCTTTGGGAAAAACTCCATTCCCAATAATTACCACATCGAAGGGAGCCCACTGAAGATGTAAGAGATCTGGTGATACAGGCTGACAGCAACCTCTGACCACGTTGTCACTGTGGTCAGTCATATGTGGCACATCTCATTGCCAAGGGTTTTGCATCCAGGAAGAGAGGTCATCCTCTCTACTCTTCCCTCATTAGGCCAGTTATGGAGGGTAATGCTCCATTTGGCATGTACCTAACTAGACACATGGAACAGCTGGAAAGACCACAAGTGCCTCATGAACGCATGTCCTACATGAACAGACTCTCAGCTATTCGGTTATCTACTAGGGCAATCTCTGCTTGACTTGCAAAGCCACGTCAGACCCAGCTTTGTTAGAAAAGCTACATCTAAAGAAATTCCAATCCTTCCTCACCACACACTCGAGACCTCAGCCTCATTACCACAATCGGTAGAACATGCTTGAGGGACAGTCTCATAACCCAGAGACTGCCCATGCTCTGGAATAGACTTCCATGCATGTCGAGCAGAGCACCTCACTTGCCCTCTTCGAGAAATCTTGATGAGTGGATGGGAAATAAAGTTCCCCCCGGGGATTACTCCATTGGCTGTTCTTAGTTCCCAGTGCCTCTAACATCGGGTGTCATGATGCCAGGGCACTTCTATGGGCTAATCTTGTAAAGGCTCCAAGGCCATTAGCCTAGTACACACCTATGAACCCCGTGTCTTGGAAAAGATGGTGCCCTTGTGGCTAAATGGAATACCCAGTAGAATGCAGAGGACTCTAGGCAGGTGAGGTTGCAAACCAGTGTCTTTACAGGTATCTGTGAACATCAACTCTGTTGAAAAAGCTTATAAATTTATGTATTATACGTGCATAATTTTTATTAAATTCATTATGCATAAAATTACCATTTATGGCTCTGGTAAATCTACCTCAATCCAGGAACTCATGTTCCAGTGAGTTGCAGGATGAACAAGTACAAAAACCACAACAGACTGAGCAGATATCAAACTCCAGAGGACTGACTTCACTTGTGTGAAAAATAAAGAATAAAACACATTGCAATATTAAGGTACAGCAATGCAGTCAAACTCAAGATTTATTCCTTTTCTATGAAGGTACTGAAGAAACTCTCGAACGGGCTTAGTCAGCAGAACAACTCTGCTTTTAATTTGGTAAGTGCTTTCATTTACAGACTGGACTTGGGTTAAAACTGTTAAAGCACAAAGGCTCCTAAATCATGATTTGGCAACCTAAATAAGACCATGCAGTTGTCTAAAATCAAACAATAGATGTCCTCTACTGTTTTAGTATTCTTCACCTAAGATTTCCTGCCAAGGATAGCCCAACATTTGGCCAGTATACCAAAGTCCTAGACTCTTACAGGCTCCATAGGTCACATATGCACCCTGTGCACATCATAGGGTGAAAAGGTGATGTATGGCCACAGTTACTCAAAACTGAAAGCCCCAGGAGGAACAGAATACCCTCCGGGACAGAGGACGTGCCTTCAGAAGGAAAGAATGAAGGGATGGAGGGGAAAAAAGCCTCCTGGCTAGGAGGGCAATCAGAACGTACCTCCTTTTGGAAGAATCTTAACTTGGTGCCAAACAGCTTTTAGTGAAGGGAGTTTTGTGACGCCTTGTTTAGAGACCAACTAGGAGTTGCTAGTTCTGCACTTCAGTTTATTTTGACTTGTCAATACTTTCTGTTCCTCTTAGTTTGGATTATTAAAACAATGACTAGTGTTAAATCAGACTAACTTTTAGTTGTAGGCTAGGCTCATTACAATGTATGAGGTTTTCTGTCATAATTTATGATCCTGTGTGCTTTATATGTGTATTAGTTTTTCATGGGTTAAAACTTAAGTTGATAAGTGGAGTTGTTTGTGACTGAGCCTGTTGAATTTTTGCTCCATACCTTTATAGAAGAGCAACAGCCATCTTAAAGTTTGGACTGTATTACTGTTGCTTAGTCTTGGTGTTTCTATTCATTTTTCACAAGAACTATTCCCTTGCATCTCTGTTGTGGTTGTATAGTTTACCAAAGAGGGATACCATTTGAATAGTGCGTACAGATGCTAGGTTTGCAAGGACCAGGTTGAGTCTTGTTTTCTAATTAGTTCTTTAACAGTTCTTATCTAGGGGATTATTTAATCCAAAATTGTGCCTATTCTATACTGGTATGTTTTCCATTTTATCATTGGATAGTCGGTCTCTGATAAGTTTCTTCCAAAGGGGAGTTCACGCATTTAAAGTTGATTTTTGGGGGTCACAAGAGGAGGTCTGTAGCACACAGGTCTGGTAGCTGATCTATTTTAGTGCGACTTTAATCCAAGTTCTACTTGAGTCTTGGTGCATCTGGAAATGTTTCAAATATGGATACACCACATTTCCCTGCAGATCTGAATGACTGGTAAACACAATCCAGGCAGTGAGCTTTCTGATATTGAACCTGATCTCCATAACCACACACATGGACACGATACAAATGCAAGTGGGCCTCAGTCTGACTGTTTTGGACTAATAGTTTTGTTCAGAGGCACTGTGATACATGGTTCAGTGGTTGAAGTCAAGATGGGAAGTCCATTAGGTGGACCCTGCCTAAAAGGCACAATAGAGGTAGCAAAAGCGTTTTCCCATATCCTGAAGCTTTGTAATGAGATGCCAGTATGGCTGTTAAACATCTCTTCTCATGCTCATACTTTCTAGAAAGCAACCATTTATCTTTATACTTTGGCATAGTTCCTCTCCATACTAAGGTCTTTTCTAGATTTGCGGCATGCATGGAGTGCCTTGCCAAGTCTCTGCATATCCTTCCGGGTTCTCCATGCCAGGTAGTTTACCCAATATGGACCCAGCACCACATGGGGCACAGTCTTAGCTGCTGAAAGATGACTGTCCCCCTGCTCTTGTCCAGTCTTGTAAGTGCAGAATCGGTATGCTTAAGGAATCGCCAATCACTAGTATAGTTTTGTGTCTTTAGATTGTTTTGGTGTACTGTATTTAGGATCACCTGTGTTCTGGAGATTATCTGCAGTGTTGGCGTAGCTGTGTGGTTTACATTGGGCCCTGTTAAGGCTTGGGTAAAGAGAATTGCCTCCGTGTAAGACCATTTTAAAATGGTATGTGTGGGGGTGTGGTAGAGATGAGTGTTTTTTTTTTTGTTCTTGATATGAGTAAGGTCTCCAGTATGTTCCAGGTACTTGCATCTCTCTCATGGTGTCTGATCATTTATCAGATATTTGCTACATTGAATATACAGACTAGCTGGATGACTTTTTCATTGTGGGCTGAGGGGTGTTATGGTAATGTGTATGATTAGTAAAAACTGGGATTTGAAATGTTCTAGTTTAGTGGGGAGATTTGACAAGTGGCACAGGAAGTACTGACTAGTCCAGTATTTAATGAAATGGAATAATTTGAGTTTATATAGTATAGTCTGCTTTTATAACTTCAAGGACTTCTGTCATGGGCTTTCTTGGCAAGAATACTGGAGTGTTTCCATTACTTTCTACAATGATATGTTTAACTCTGCCATAATCTCCCCAACTTGAGTTCTCTGTGCTATAGCTCGTAGTTCACTGAGCATTGTCAAACTTATGGAACTGGGTATAATCCCCTTAATGCACTGGATTGCTAGCTGGCTCCTTGATACAACCCAGGTTGTTAGAATTGTGACTCCACCTCCACAGAGGCTGGTCACTTTCCCAGGGCTCTGATGTTCTTACTCTCCCATTGCTGCAGTCCTTACATATGGGTATTCCGCTGTCCACAATCGGCCCGAATACCAAAGGGCTAGAACCGGCATCGGTCATCGGCACCCGAGACTGATGTCAGTACGTGCCAGTACAAATGCGCATGACCGACGCCATAACCTCAGTCTTTCTTGCCGCGTGGTCCTAAGCAAAAGCAGCATTTGCAAGTGCCGTTCGGCATTCTGGAATTGTCTGTTTTCGAGTTTCAGACAGGAGACCAAGTTGGGCTAAGTACCCCGTTGGGGACACTTGTCTTTTTCTTGCCTCAGTATTGACTGATGTCAGAAAAAGTTAATAACTGTATTTCTTGTGGGAAACAGATTCCTCATAGGGATTACCATTCACTCTGCATTCCTTGTTTGGGGCCTGAGCAAGACGTTGTTGGGTGTCGCTTTTGTGCTACTTTTAACAAGCGTACTATTAAACATCGGTTGGACTGTGCTAGGCTGGTGTTTGGTAAACGTTGTAATTACAACATGCCGTCTGATTCTCCGACTGGTTCTTTGCGGTCCAAACAGGATGAGTCGTCCACTCCGGACGCCGGTTCTGTCGAACCACTGACTACTTCAGCGGCTCCTTCTGAAAGTTTACCTGAGTCTCAAGGGGAGCCTTTGTTACTACAGGAAGTGGCTTCTCCTGTGTTAGGCCAGGCTGAGGATGCTTCTCTGATGTCAGTGGTTCCCTCCCCTCATAGGGTAGTTAGGCCTCCTCCTTCTCAAAGCAAAGCCCATTCTAAGTCTAAGTCTGCCCCTGCTGGTGCTAGTCCCCAGGGTCCAGCTCCTAGGAAGCACATGTTAAAGATGGCTGAAGATTTGATTACTTTAATTAGGGGTTCTATGCCCCCCCCTGCGAAGAGGCCCAGGGTAGAGACAGAGTTGGAGGGTTTGGTTCAGTCTTCCAATGAGTCCGATTCCTCTGTAGAAGAACTTCAGGATTTCCCTCCCTATTCTGATTTGGAGGCTGAGGACACTACTCCCTCTGCGTCCCCTCCAGAAGATTTTTCTTTCTGAGACTTTGCATTCCATGAGGGAACATTTCAAATGGGAGGGCCAGGATTATTCTGATTCTCGTAAAAGGCTAAGAGAATTCTTGTTTTTGCCTCAGCATAGGCCCTTGGCTATTCCCCCTGTACTGGATGTTGTTCAGGATGTATTTTCTGAGGCTGCCCTTAACCCAGATTCTCTGCCTCCTGCCCCGGTTAAACCAGATAGATACTACAGGGTTCCGGAAGCTCACAAGTACTTGTATAAGAGTCCTAGGGCTGATCCAGAAACTATTACTCAAGGTCCCAAAGGTGTTGGGGCTTCTGTGGTTAGGAATCCAGTTCCTCTGGACAAGGATGCTAGGGCCCTGGATAGGTGGGGTAAAAAGCTGTATACCTCTTCTACTTTGGCTATGAGAGCTTTAAATTGTCAGTTTCATATGCTCAGGTATCAAAATTATTTGCTGGGCCAATTGAAATGTAAAGTAGATGCTTTAGCTGAAGGTATTGAATGTAAGGAGCTTCAGGATTTAGTGCATGCTTCAGACCAAGTTGGTAAGCATTCTTTGCAGTGTGGTTTTGATGCTTTACAGGCTTCTTCCAGGGTGGCTGCTACTAGTTCAGTTGTTCGCAGGCATGCCTGGCTTAAAGATCAGACCTTGTCAGAGCATGTTAAGGCTCGAATTATGGATGCTCCTCTACAATCTGATGTTCTTTTTGGTCCTCCAGTAGAATCAGTTTTGAAAAAAATGGAGGAAAAAGCTAAGTCTATGCAGACAGTTAAGGACTTTTTACAGGTTCAGCCCCCTAAGTTCAGTAGGAATTGGCCTGCTAAGGGATGGTCTTTCCCCTCTTCGGATTATCAATCTAGGGGCAGGGCGAGGTAGAGGTAGGGCTTCCTCTCAGGGCCCTGTTACTTCTAGGTCTTTGAGTTCTTCTACCCCTTCTGCTGGGGAGGGCAGGGGTCAGTCCTTTCGGAAACAGACCCAATGACCTGTGTCTTCAGCTGCCGGACTCTGCCTTGCTGGCAGCTCCTCTAGGAGGAAAACTGGGACTTTTCAAAAGGAATTGGCATTTGGTTACCCAAGACAAATGGGTATTGGACATAATAAATCGAGGCTACAAATTTTATTTTCACACATTCCCTCCTTTCAAAGGTATGCGGATGTGCCTCATCAGCAAAGACTGGAAGCACAGACACAAATTTCTTCTCTGCTTCAGTTGGGAGCAATACAGGAAGTACCTTCTGCAGAAAGAGGCACTGGGTTTTATTCCCGTCTTTTCTTAGTGCCAAAGAAAGGAAATACTTGGAGACCAATTCTGGATTTGTCCATTCTAAACACCTTTCTGGAAATTCCAAAATTCAAGATGTTAACACTGCAACAGCTGTTACCTATGCTGGGCAAAGATCACTGGATTGTGACTCTGGATCTCAGAGGCCTATCTTCACATTCCTATCAGGAATTCCAGAGATTTCGGAATGGGAATTTGCATTATCAGTTCTCTGCATTGCCCTTTGGCTTGTCTACTGCGCCCAGGGTATTCACAAAAGTCCTGGCTCCAGTAATAGCTTTTCTCAGACTAACAGGAATTCAAATTTATCCTTATCTGGACGACTGTTTGATTCTGGCTCAAGGCAAGCACGAACTTCAACATCTGCAGTATGTAATGACAGTTTTAAGATGCCTAGGGTATTCTGTGAACGAAATAAAGTCCAGTCTAGTACCCTCACAAGAGATGTGTTTTCTGGGTGTAAGACTGAATACAGCTGCTCAGATGGCATTTCTTACCCCGGACAAACAAAGAAATCTTCACCTATACTTCCAACAGCTATCAGTAATGTCCAGGCTGACTGCAAGGACAGTCCTTCAAGCCTTGGGGTTCATGGCATCTTGCATTCTACTACTTCCCAATGCCAAACTGCATATGAGGAAGCTACAATTGTATCTCAAAAGCGTTTGGACTCAACACAGCCACGATTTGGACACTGTCATTCGGATTCTACCTTGCATTCAGAAATAATTTCTGTGGTGGGCTCAGGAATGTCACCTAAACAAGGGGCTCTCTGTGACCCAACCAGAGGCAAGTCAGATATTGACGACAGACGCCTCTGAGTCGGCCTAGGGAGCTCATTTCAGAGGAAAATGGATTCAAGACCTTTGGCCCCCAGAGCTACTTCACTTGCATATCAACATGAAAGAGATGCTGGCAGTTCAATTTGCTTTGGAAGGATTCAAGAGCCTACTTCAACCAGGACTGGTGTTGATTCGAACAGACAACACAACTGTCATGTGGTACATCAACAAGCAAGGGGGGACTCATTCTTACCCTCTTTGCAGACGAGCAATGCTGTTATGGGAAACTGCATTGAATCTGCACATCACTCTTCAAGCACAGTTTCTGCCAGGAGCACAAAATTCTTTAGCAGATGTTCTGAGCAGACAGATTGTGGATCCTCACGAATGGAAATTGGACCCTCAGGAATTTCTTCAGTTGACCATGGCTTGGGGAACTCCAGACCTAGATCTGTTCGCTTCTCCTCTGAATTTCCATCTGCCACTGTTTTGCACAAGGCTATTTCATCCAAAAGCCTGGAAAATAGATGCACTATCCTTCAGTTGGAGCAACCTTCACGTGTATGCTTTTCCTCCTTTGCCTCTTCTTCCAAAGGTGCTGTTGAAAGTCAGGAGGGACAAACCTTGCATGATCCTTATAGCACCGGATTGGCCTTGTCAGCATTGGTACCCTCTGTTGAGGAGCTTAATTCATGGAACACCTTGGCCATTACCACAGATTCCTCACTTATTGTCTCAGGAAAACAATCATTTTCTCAATGTCAGGGTGCAATCCTTACACCTGACAGCCTGGCGCATTCTGTTTTGGAGAAGGAGGACCTTCAGTTCCCTCAAGTTTTGGATGTTATTTTGGAAGCCAGGCGTCTTAGTACTCAAAGTTTATGCTGGTAAATGGAAGAGATTTTTTCTTTGGAGTTCAGCTAAAGGCTTTGATGTCAAATTGCCTAATTTGAGTTGTACATTGCAATATTTGACTATTTTATTGGACAAGGGTTTGTCCTTCTCTTCTGTAAAAGTGCATGCTGCAGCTATTTCTGCTAACTATGATTGTGACCCTCCTTTATTTTCACATCCATTGGTTAAACAGTTTCTTAGAGGGGCAAAGAATATAAGACCCCCACGGAGGGCTCCTACTCCTACCTGGGATATTAATTTTGTTTTGGAAAAGCTGACTCTGCCTCCTTTTGAACCTGCAGCTACAGCTGAATTGCAGTTGTTGTCTTGGAAGACTGCTTTTTTATTGGCTGTTACTTCTGCTAGAAGGGTATCTGAATTACAGGCCCTCATGGCAGTGGAACCTTTTCTGATTTTTCACAATGACAAGAGTTTCCTTACGTACTAATCCTACTTTTCTGCCTAAAGTGATTTCTAATGTGGCATTGAACCAATCTATACATTTGCCTACTTTTTATGCTAACCCCCAAAATGAAGGGGAAAAAGTTTTGCATTCTTTGGATGTACATAGGCAGTTAAGGTATTATTTGAGCAGAACCAAAGAGTTCAGAAGATCTCAACAATTATTTGTTTCGTTTGCTTTGACTTCACAAGGGAAGGCTGTCTCGAAACAGTGGATTGGCCATTGTATTGCTTTTTGTTACTCTCATCATGGCAAGGATGTTCCAGTTGGGATCAGGCCTCATTCTACTAGGGCTACGGCCACCTCTACTAGGGCTACGGCAACCTCTACTGCTTTTTTGAGAGGGGTAGCTACTAAAGACATTCTAGAGGCAGCTACTTGGAGTTCTGTACATACCTTTACAAAGCATTATCATTTACCTCTTTATTCTAGGTCTAGGGCTGGGTTTGCCACTGCAATCTTACAGGGCATGTTAGCAGCCCCTAATGCTATTTAGTTGGCCAGCCTCCCTTTTTTCCGTTGCTCTGGGATTCTACCCATATGTAAGGACTGCAGCAATGGGAGACTTAAGAACATAGTACAGTTTTGTACCTACCATAAATGTAGATGTTCGAGGATCTCCATTGCTGCAGTCCAATTTTCCCTCCCTCCTTCCCCCCTTTTCTTTTTAGGTTTGGGTTTGGGTGGTGTTTTTTGCATTCTGACGTCTGAGGCAAGAAAGACTGAGGTTATGGCGTCGGTCATGCGCATTTGTACTGGCACGTACTGACATCTGTCTTGGGCGCCGATGACAGACGCAGGTTCTAGCCCTTTGGTATTCGGGCCGATTGTGGACAGTGGAATACCCATATGTAAGGACTGCAGCAATGGAGATCCTCTAACATCTACATTTATGGTAGGTACAAAACTGTACTTTTTGGCCAACCACCCTAGGTAACTACATTTATCAATAAGACACCCTTAAGTTGATTTGCTAGTCTGGAATCGAAACTTGTGTAGATAACCTAGCCTTCAACCATGTCCAAGGTAGTAAAGTCCTATATTGCTCCACTTGTAAGGAAGGATATGTAGTTTAGGTCCAGAGTGGTACTCATTCCACTGTACAAGGCCTTCATCAAACCCAGCATATAGTATAAAATCCCCTTTGGTATATATCTAACTAGGCACATGCAAATGTCCACAAGGGTTCCTTACAAAAAATAAAAGGACTAAATGCAATGTCCTAAGCTGAGACTAAAAGCCCTGTCTCATGTATGAGACTTCTGAGGGGTGATCTTTACCTAGCATACAGAGCATCCCTGGACCCTTTCTGATTTGCTGTTTTGCACATCTGCAAAACTGCATCAGAACTACTAGATTAGACCTTAAATTCTGCTTGTGATATTAACAGAACATGTTGGAGGGACAGATGTCGCACGAATTCCCATTCTCTGGGACAGGTTTCCCCATCCAGGTGAAGCAGTGGTCCTCCCTGCCCCTTTTAAGTTCAAACCAATAAAACCAAATTCCACAAGTTCAACCTGGGCCAACAAATGGATAATAGGAAACTCTCTCCTGGCCTGGCTTTCCCTCTGGACAGAGGCAGGCAGTAAATCACCTATTTAATTTCAAATGAGGGTCACATTTGGGTTGTACGGCTATGCTTATAAGTGGCCCTAATGATTATCTTACTGGTTCATAGGTGTATATTGGGCTAATGTAGCCAGTCAAGTAACATGCCTATGAAGGGAAGAAAATATGAATACTGGATTTTGCAGGCAGAGTAAAATCCAAATCAAGTCGGGAGTGGACACAGGCAATTGAATGTGCTGCTCATTGGTCTTTTGTCTGAAGCAGTCGCCCACTCTCGTCTAGTTAATGCTTATGTCCTTCATGTTACTGTTGCAGTATTCTTTATGCAAGGATCTCCTGCCAAAGATAGCTCAACTTTTGGCTAGCATACCAAAGTGTTTGGATCTTAATTGTATGTCGCACTATACTCCTTGCACAAGGTGAAGGGCATAAAGGTGACATACAAACGCAAGCACTCAACTTTGCTGCCAGTCTGAACATCTGTCTGAATGCCCTTCTGTTGTGCTGGCTGTCGAGCTACTTTCAGTAACTACACCATTGAGGTTCCTTTCCTTTATACAAATTTATCTTTTATTTATCCCCTTTAAAAGGGAAAATGTGTAGGAGGTAGCAATCTCAAACTTGCCCTGGTGCTTCCTGTGACCATGTTCTGTCAAGCATTTGCCCCAAAGACACTAGTCTATACCTTAAAAGCCAGCAACTTAAGCTTTTTGCTCAGGGTGCTATGGTGGAATCTGCCTGGTCCATGGGCTAGCTATCTGCCAAGAAGTCTTGGCCTGATCCAGTTGCTCTCCAGCCTCCCCAGATGTCTCTTGAAGACTGTCCAGTGCTTACCTTGGATTCCTCTGCCATGACATTGTCTGAAGCCAGCATGGATACAAACTCTTGCACATCTGCTCGGGGAGTAGGATTTCTTAAGCCTAGATTTCCCCCTGGAAGAATTATCCTTTTGGGAATATTGCCAGTATGATGGAGTATTTTAAGTGGGATTGCTCCCAGGTCTGACATCCTCTACTCCTGAGTCTTATTTCCAAGAAACCTGACTGGTTCTACATGGTGTCTACATGGTATCTGAGTATTGCACATTTTTGTAAGTGCCATTCTGCTGGTCCTTCAGGGTTTTTGGCTTTCTCAGGTAGTTAAGGTGGTTTCTGACCTTGCTGATACTAATGGGAAGGGGTCTGCTCTTCCCTGTTTGGGTCCACTTCTCAGGTTGCCTGTCACTCTAAAAATGCAGCTGTTGTGGTGCTGCTGCCACGTTTTTGGGTCTGTAACATGATCATGTGGTTACTAGGCTAATGACTCTAAGGCTCTTACAAGCCTAGCCAAGTTTTACCCTTTCACAATCTACATTCACTGCTATCCAACAAGAGCATGGGTGGAACCCCTGGAGTGATTTACGGTTACCTATCCAGTTGTCCAGATTGTTTGAAGAGGCCAATGAGGTGCTCTGCCTGACATGAAGCGGGAGTCCAAAGGTGTGGTAACCTCTGGGAGACAAACTGGCCCCTCCAGCAGGTTCTATTAATGTCACATACAGGTTAAGGCCATGGGAAGTAACCCATGTACCATTCAACTTGCAGATATGCAGCATTTCCAATAAAGCAGGGTTGAAGATTGCCTTGTATGCAAGGCAGAAATCTGTGTAGTCTGTATGAAACAATAAAGTGACAGTAATTTTCAAACTATCCTAGGGCAGACGCTGAAGACTTTCACTTTTCCTTGAACCTTTGTGGTCTCTCCAGTTGCTGCAGGTGCTTGGACAAATGCATACCAAAAGGGGAATTGTGCTCACTGGCCTGATGAGGGAAGAGTACAGGGAGGTTCTAACTTTTTTTTTTCTGGAGGCAATGCACTGTTGAGTATATCATGCCTGTTAACTTGGTCGACTTAGAGTGCTGTGGATGAAGGCAAGGTGGTTCATACAGCCTACCTTGATCTAGCCAAGGCCTTTGATACCATTCCCTACTCAGGAATCCTAGAAAAACTCTCTAAACTAGTCATCGACCCTTTTATCACTAGATGGGTTGCAAACTGGCTCACAGAGCCCACAGTGTGAAAGTAGCTGGCTCAGACTGCCAACCAGTTACTAGGGGAGTCCCACAGGGTTCAGTCCTGGGTCCGCTCCTGTTTGGTATCTACTTAGTCCAGGCCAACAGGAAGCGACTCTAGCTGAGAGTTCCCAGACTATTGCAAGTTGGGACTATTAACTCCCAAAATGTTGACGTCCTACAGAAAGGCCTCCGAGACCAACGACTGGTGTCCAGAACCATGGCCTTAAGCTCAATAGCAAAAGTGTCATCCCCTTTGGGAAAAGCCCAGTTCCCATGAATTACCACATCTATGGTAGTCCACTGAACACAGAAGGCGTTGATCTGAGAACACAGGTTGACAACCTCTTTTGACCACCACATTGCCACTGTGGTCAAAGTGCTATGTGACTCATCTCATTACTAAGGGTTTTGCATCCAGGAAGAAAAGGTCATTGTATACCTCTCCTCTTCCCTCATTAGGCCAATCGGAGTACAATGCCCCATGTGGCATGTACCTCACTAGACACCTGCAGCAACTGGAGGGGCCGCAAAAGTACCTCCCAGATTATCTTGGGACTTGTTCTGTATGGACAGACTCAACTCCAGCTATTCTGTCTCATATCACCTACTCAGAGGCGGTCTATGCTCGACTTACAAAACCATGTCTGACCCAGCTCTGTTAGAAATGCTACATCTAAAGAAATCCCAATTCCTCCGCACCACATGCTCCATAGACCTCGGCCTCTTTACCACAATCAGCAGAATGTGCTGAAGGGACAGGTTCATAACTCTACTGCCCATGCTATGGAATAAACTTCCCATACCGGTCAGAGCATTTCCTTGGTGGGATCACTCCAGTAGCTCTACTCGGGCACTGCGAGCTAAGGTCTGGTGGCATGATGCCAGGGTAATCCTATGGGCTAGGTTTAAGGCTCCAGGGCCATTGGCCTAGTACACACCTATGAACCTTGACCAGCAATATAGAATGCCCTTACCACTGTGGAGACATGATCAAAGATAAGGTTGCTGTCAACCTGTGCCCAGGTGTCTCACCACTAAGTGCGTTAGGATGTTGATGTGGTAGCAGGAACATCACTCTTAATGAAAGGGTTGATGCATTTTTTTTACATAGTTTGTCCATGATTTTGGCACTAGTCATTTAAGACCCTCTTGTATGATGACATTGTTGGGAGATTGACTACTCCCAGTTTGCAGTACTCTGCAAACTTAGTCAGCCACATACCTCAGTTTTAGCTTGTATTTCACAGATTACAAAACAGCAGAGTTCCCAGGACTGATCAATGTGGAACACCACTGGTTTACAGGTCTGTTTGGAGGTGGATTCTCTATTTTGACTATATGGGTTCTATCAGTGAGCCAGTTAGCGACTCATCTAATGATCTACAGGTTGATAGCTGGGTGAGTGTGTCAGTTGAGTTGGGGATGCTGTAAAAAGCCTTTGCTAAGTCTAGGTAGGCTGTATGCACAAATTTCTCCAAGGGCCTTGGTAACAAGTCTCCAAGTCACTAGGTTTAACAGAAATCTCCCTTTGACTAATCCAAATTGAGTAGGGTCAAGTGTTTGGAGGTTACAAATGTCTTTAAGGTCCATGATTCTCTCCATGGCCTTGCAGATGAGGCTAGTCAGGTCTGTAGTTCCTGGGGTCAGTGGAAGCACCACCTTTTGTACATGGGGATAAGTGGCCTTTTCCCATTCAGCTGGGACAAAGCTAGTGCTTGGACTATGAAGAGTACCCAGTGGTGTTTCTAATTCTTTGAGCCCATGTAGGACGCAGCCTAGGATTTTATTGGGTTCCATGGATGCTGTTTTTTACCTTGGAGAGGGCGTTCATAACCTGCTCTTTAGAGATAACAGGGCACAAGACAGGTGCTAGGGATGCCTTTGGATTAAGTGTGGTGGGAAAAGGGGAGTGAAGTTTTCACAGAACTTGTCTAACCGGTTTGGTATACATGATATGAACTACCAGTTGGGCTCAAGATTTTTTCCGTTCTAAGGTTAGATGCAACTAAATGCCTTATGGTTGTCCTTAAAGTTAATTTGGATTCATAGCTGGCTTTGGAAGACTTCGCAAGGAGTCTTATTTGCTTGTTTAAACTAAGGGAGTGTGTCCAGTTTGGGGCTTGCTCTTACACAGCAATTACTTCTCATTATGGCAGCTGTCCACCAGACAAGTTTGCTCTTCCTTAAGCTTGTTTTGGTCCTGTCAAGTACAGCCATGTCAATGCATTGTTCAGGTGTTTGTATAAAGCAGTTGTAGCACTCTGCATAGCTGCCAGTTCCATCTGAGGGAGGAGGTGCAGTGAAGCTATTTGTACACTCCCATAAGAAGTAATTTGTTTTTTGCTATGGGGGATCAGGTGTGATAGTAATAAGGCATGGACTGTCTTCAGGCTGTACCTGACTATATATTAAATCCAAGCTTTTGGATGCCCCTCTGGGTAAAAAAAAAAAAAACTTTTGGGACAGCTGTTTCTGGCCAGTTAAGTCCCTCTTGAGTTCTTGCAGGGCCTTACCCTAAACATTCGTCTCCCTTATCCCATGTTCGGTTCTGCCTTAGGCAAGCCACCCTCTTATGGGCAAAAAGGATCAAAGTGCATTTCTCCTGCAAAAGTCTGTTTCAGCCAGTCTTCATTTGACATTTGCAGCCTTCCTCTTACCCTTGGCAAAGTCCCTTTGTCTCTTCCAAATTGGCATTGGATTACTTTAGACACCTGGGTGCAGGACGCTGCCAATCTTTCTGGTGACTGCCTTTTGGCCCAGGCAGCAATTTTTCCCTTTTTGATTTGGCCAGGGGTAATCGCAGGTTACCTTATTGGCTGGATCGTCTTGCACAAGAGGGGATTTCTTATCCATCCTCTCCTGTCCACTCTTAACTGACACTGTAGTGGGTAGGGTTTTGATTTCTTTTAAGTACCTGTTTTTTGAAGACTTGCACTAGGTTCTGCAAACCCATTACCAGAAGTGTCCAAATGGAAAAGGTGCCTCTCATCAGGCTCTCCTGTCTGTGGAGGTTAATCTGGTTCTCTCGTCTGTGATCTGCTCCATGTTAGGTTGGTATATACAGTTAAGCAGAATTTGTCCAGAGGTGTGCTTGATCTGCCCATTAATCATCCTCTGGCCTTTTGGGCCTTCTCTGACCTTTTTGTTTGAAGTCCAGTATCTTAAAGGCTTCCTTGATATTGGGTTTCCCAGAAAATGTGTTCCACTTTCTTGGGACCTCTCTAATTTGTCCTTGGAAAATTGGCTTGGGCTTTTTTTTTTTTTTTTTTTTTTTAAGCCTGCTGGTTCAGCATCCTTGCAATGTTTTGGCTGTTACTTGCCCAAAAAGGTGTCTGAAATTGAGGCTGTTATCTCTGTTCCTTGGTTTTCAGAGACAGGGTGTCTCGTCTATTCGTCTTTTATGGCAAAGGTGGTTGAGCTGGCACTTGGTCGGTTTCCCTTTCCTCCTCTCTTCCTTCCCTGCAGTCTGCCAGTGAGAAGGTTCTTCACACCCTTTGATCTGCATAGTTTGGGTGCTATTTAGATAACTCAATTTTAGTCTGGGCTAAGTTTTCTTTTCATACTAAGACTTTGGTTTGGCTGCTCATCCTGAATTTAAGGCCATTTCCTTGTTCCTTTCATGGCATAATGTTCCTAGTCTGCAAAGGTGCATTCTAGTAAGACAGTTACTGCCTCTGGTGCAGTTTTTAAAGGTTTTGGGTATAGATTCCATCCTTGAGGCTGCTACTTGATCCTCTTCATACATTCACAAACCATTACAAATTGGATGTTTCCAAGGGCAGATTTTGCAAAAGCTATTCTGCAGGAGTTTGTAAAAGGTTTCTCTCTGCCTTCCTCCTCCCAGCTTTCTTTGCTCTTGTACACTCCCCTTACATAAACAATATTGCAGCAGTGATATGGAAGGGTACAGTATACTGTGTAAAATCGTACCATAACAGTAGGTGTTTATCTAGCTCTTTCCCAGAGTGTGTTGCACTCCTATAGAGGCCCTATTTTCCTTTTCCTGCAGTTTTTCCTTCTGGATGTAAATGTTCTCTAGTCCCTGAGGGTATTCTGTTCTGCCTGGGGCTTTTCAGTTGTTGGAATCAATACATCATGTTTATGCCCTACTCCTTCCATGGGGAGCAATAAGATCGAAGGGCTTTTGTATACAGCTCAGATGTTGGGCTGCCCTTGGCAGGAAATCCCTTGTGTAGAGTACCACAACAGTGAAAAGGATGTCTAATGCTATAAGTTTTTACATAACTGTACTTTTTTAATGCATTCAAGCACTTGTAGCAAGTTCATTGGTATGTACTAGGCTAATGGCCCTGGAACCTTTACAAGCCTAGCCCATAGAAGTGCCCTGACATCGTGCTGCCTGACATTGGTTCCCAGTGCCTCTATGAAGTAGAGCCACTGGAGTGATCCCAGAGGAACTTTCGATCTCTCCTGAGGAGGGACAGCAGGGTGCTCTGCTTGACATGTATGGGAATTCTATTCCAGAGCATGTGCAGTCTCTGGGTGAGGAACCTATCCCTCCAGCATGTTCTGTTTGTAGTAATGAAGTTGAGGTCTCTGGAGCATGTGGTGCGGAGGGATTGGGATTTCCTTAATT
This sequence comes from Protopterus annectens, assembly GCF_019279795.1. Lineage (NCBI taxonomy): Eukaryota > Metazoa > Chordata > Ceratodontiformes > Protopteridae > Protopterus > Protopterus annectens. The sequence continues at coordinate 1,062,761,247 of NC_056747.1, read as the reverse complement.
TCTAACAAAGCTGGGTCAGACATGGCTTTGTAAGTAGAGCAAAGATCGCCTCTAGGTTGTTTAAGACTTGATAGCTGGAGTCTTGAGTCCATGTAGGACGTGTTGAATGCCTAGGATCCTCTGTGAGGTTACTACTGTGGCGCCTCCAGTTGTTGCAGGTGTTTAGTGTGGTACATGCTAAATGGGGCATTATACTCCATGACTGGTCTAATGAGGGAAGAAGTCCTTGGTAATGTGCCACATAGGACTTTCTGACTACAGCTGGCAATGTGGTGGTCGAAGGAGAGGTTATCAACCTGTGTCCCCAGATCTCTTAACGCCTCCAGAGTTCAGTGGGCTCCCATCGATGTGGTAATTGGTGGCAACTGAGTTTTTACCAAAGGGGATGACTACACATTTTTTAGCATTAAGCTAAAGGCTGTGGTTTCGACAACCTGTCATTGCTCTCAGGGAGGCCTTTCTGTAGGATGTCTGCATCACTTGGGAGTTAATGGCTCCCAGCTTGCAGTCATTGCGAACATGGTCAGCCAGAGTAATTGTGTTGGCCTGGACTTCTGAGAAGTAGATCTCTAATAAGCGGACCAAGGACTGATCCCTGTGGGACTCCACTCATAACTGGTCGGCAGTCTGACTTGCAGTCTACTACTACCACACTGTTCTGTGAGCCAATTTGCAACCCACCTAGTGATTATAGGGTTTGATGCCTAGTTTGGTAATTATCAATGATTCCTGAGTGAGGAATGGTTTAATAGACCTTAGCCAGATCAAGGTAGGTTGTATGCATTGCCTTACCTTCATCACAGCCCTGGTGACTGACTCGAAGTCAACGCCCTTTCACAAAGCCAAATTGCATAGCGTCTATAGACTTCAGAGATTTCCTATCTTTGACCTGTAAAGCTATGGAGCACATCATGGACCTGATTAACAAACTTGTCAGGCTAATGGGGCAATAATTCCCAGGGTCTGTAGTTGCTCCCCTTTATGGAGAGGGATGACTAGCACTGTGCCATTTGTTGGGAGCAAAGCCTGAGGTGAGGCTGCGACTGAACAGGGCACACAGATGTGGTGTCAGTTTACTTTGTAGTTCAAGTAGAACACAGCCAGATACAGCTCGTCCCATGAAAGCTGTATTCTTGGCCTTGGACAATGCAGCTTTAACCTGTGCTGCAGTAATGCTGGGTGCCTGGCATTCTTCTAGTATCGATTGCCCCTTTAGGGGGGGGGGGTGAGAGAGGGGTAAAGTTGGCACTGAATCTGTCAGCCAGTATGTTGGCTCTGTATAGGAGGTACCATTGTGCAGTAACTCTGAGCAAATCTGGGTATTGCCAGGGGACCACCAGCTCTCCTTTCTTTTTTTGAAGAGTGTCTCTGTTCTGTTTGGTATGGCTAGTTCCATGCATTTATGTACATGTTTGCCAAATCATACACCAATGCACTGTACAGTCATGCAGCTATTTTCCATTGACATGGGCGCTGTGAAGTTGGCCACCTCTTTGAGCCCAAAGTCAGCTTTGGAGAAGTTTTTCAAGGTTACCTTTGCGGGGTGTGTGGGTGAGATGTGGATTTCCATGGCGATTAGTTTATGGTCAGATCTGACCAGGGAGGGATTTGACTACTGGTGTAGAGCAACTGTCGCCCATGTTGGTAACCAGGTCAAGGATGTTGCTTCCTCTAGTGGGGGGGGGGGGGTCAAAATGAGCTGGTACAAGGCATTGGAATTGAATTCCAGGAAGCATTGAGCCAGTGTATTGGTGCTGGAGTAGTTCTCCCAGTTGAAGTCTCCTAGTATGAGTGGCTGGATCTTGATAGATGGGTGCTTGGGAACATGGCGTGAGTCTAGGGACATGGTTGTACCTATAGCAGGCTATGACCTGGATCATCATTTTGCCCAATGTTGTACCCAAGTATCTCAGATGTGTTATGCTGGGCTACTAGTCCGGAGGTGTGCATATCTTTTGTTAATAGAGAGACTTACCGCCTTTGTACATCTTTTGGCCACAAAACACAGAGACCAGCTCCAATGAGTTGTAACCTGGTAGTGCAGGGTTGCTTTCTGCTGCTTTAAACCAGGTTTCTGTTACAGCACAAATGTTCTCCATTTTGAGTGCTTCGAGCGAGTGCATTTTGCAATTTAGACTTCATGCATTGAGCAGCATGACCCTCAGATTGCATTTATTTATAGCTGTTATGGTGGTCATTTGGTCTTTGGAACGCCACCTAAAAAAGGCACTGTAGGGGTGGCAAGAGCCTTGGCCACTACCCGGAAGCCTAGGGGTGACAGATGCAGGTCATCTCTGGCACAGCATAGAGATCTGTCAATCATGTAGTCTCGAAAGGTAAACAAAGTTTTTTTCCATATCAAAAGTTTATTGGTTTTATCATACATTGCAAAAACAATTGCAGTTAAACATATTTAGCAGTAATACAGGGGAGAACCTAAAACTACACATTGTATACAATATGTACAATTGTGCTGCTTTAATAAAACCATTGGGAGCAAAGCTTGAGTAATCTAGATGAGGAAAGGGGTAAATACAAGAGCTGTACACACTGTTGCCTTTAAGTCAAAATTTATATAACAAAGGGGAAGATTTGATACTAGTCTTGAGCCATGGGGGGAGCATTTGGTAGTGGTGAATTACCTTAGTTTATAGAGTTGTCGGTCAAGAGCTCAAGTATGGTACTCCAGGATTCAGTAGTAAGGATGCTTGCAGGAGTTTAAGTTTTTTGTGAAGTAAAACAGTCAAACTCCTAAATCCTCTTAAGACCTAGTATGGTCCAGCCAATGTTTGGTAATGTAGAATTTAATTAATAGTGTTTAAGATATGTAATTTTGATATTTTAAGACTAGTTATGTAGCGATGCCATTTTCCATGAGAGGGTTGATTTGTGATGCCCCATTTTGTCAATTCTAACCTTGGAGCACCAAATACTGTGAGTATCTACAAAACCATAATATATGTAAGATGCCTGCTTGGAGATAGGAGCAGCAAGAGCAGAAAGTGGGCACATTTGGGTTAAATTTAAGTGGACTGGAGTGAAGTAGCTGTTGGTAATCCATAAATGGCTTTCAAGTAAGCTCTTTGGATTTGATAGCTGAAAACTTTTTGATCAGGTTCGACCCTTGTTCCAGTAGTCTGCATATACAATTCTTTCTTGATGTAGAATCAGTTGAGAGGGACAGCAATGCTCTTCTTGTTAGCTAAGCTTTGCAGTAGTTTAGCAACCAAGCTGAGGTCAGATTCAACAATGGTGATGCAGTGACTTCCCTTATTTGCCTCAAAAGATTTAGGATAGCTCATAGTGGTGTTAATGAGGAATTGTGAATATCCCTTAGTGTGTAACCTTTTATTAAGGGGGTAGTCTAACATCAGTTTTGTCAAGTTGAGATTTGGGTTTAGGTGAATGGGTTGAAATAGAGCTTTTCCTAGATTCAGGGATTGGAATAAGTCTTGGAAAACTTTAATTTTAGTCTTTAGGATATGATACATTTTCAAATTGAGTCGATGGGCCTAAAAAGGGGAGAGCTTTGGGGTTAAATTTATTATTCATAGTGGGATTATGCCACATTTTTACCCAAGGATGGGTCCATGCTATATAACTTGGCTGGTAGTTGGCAATTGTGATTAATCTATTGGCGTGCAGGATTCTGTAATAGAGTTGAAGGTCAGGCAAACCTAGGCCTCCCTTATCTTTTGGAAGTCTTTGGTACGACATTCTTACAGATTTCTGGGTGCCATATGAACTTCGCAAAGGCTTTGTGAATTTTAGTGAAAAATGTATTGGGAATGGAGGAAAGATGCATGAAAGTGGTAAGCTTTGGGAGGGATATTCATTTTAATGGATTTTTAGATGGCCTAGGAAGTTTCATCTGTTGCCATCTAGACATGTCTTGTGAAAGTGTCACCCATATTTTAGATTGGAATGTAATGTGGAGGAAGGAGTGGTCGTAACAGACCCCTAGATATCTCGAGTATATTATGTGAAAGGAAGATTTTGCTTATGGGCTGAAGGATTGATCGGGAAAATAAGAGATTTATTTTGGTTGATTTTGTAGTCTGAAATATGAACAAAGGTATTCAAGGTAGTGACTATTTTCTTGGGGTCAGATAAGGGATGTTCAAGCTTCAAGTAGTCTGCAAACGCAGTCAAGGTGATACTAGTATTTAGTATTTTGGGGGTTGAGTGGTATGCTTTTTCCTATTATGGATAGGAAGAAAGGTTGTAGATGCAAGTTGGAGGGGACAGGGGGCACCCCTGGCTGGTGCCATTTGAAATATTAATCTGTTGTGAATATTGCTTATTTATATAAAGGTGCATGTAGGAACTGTTGTATAAAATTTTGATGGTATTGATGAACTCTGGAGGTATATGAAAGTAGGATAGCACTGTAAAAGTTCCAATTGACTATCGAATGCATTGCACGCATCCAGTATCATTGCATATATTGGATTAATATCCTTTGAAATGTTAGTCATGGTTTCCATAGAGTATTGTCCTAAGTGTGTCTGTTGGGATATGAAACCTGCTTGTTCTGCAGAGATTAGGGAGGGGATTATTTTTATTTCTGCTAGTATGGCTGATGGGATTTTAATGTCCACATTCATTAGGGAAATCTGCCTATAGTTTTGAGGTTTGATTTTTATCCAGGCTATTTTTAGGGATTAGTATAGTCTTTAAGTGGTTAATATAGAAGTCAGATATACCATTAAGGATATACGGGTAAATAATTTCAGTAGCATGGGGGCTAACTTGTATTTAAAGGTTTTATAGAAATCTGGGGAATACCCATCTGGGCCTGGAGCTTTACCTAGTTTCAGGTTGCCAATAGCCTGTATTACTTCATGATTGGTCAGTGGGGCAGAGAGGATTGCTTTCAGAGTTTCGTTTAGCTTTGGGGAAAGTGAGAATTTTTGGGGTTTGGTAATTGCTACTAGCAGAGATATCAATGTTTGATGAAATAACTGAATAATTTTGAATGTCTGATTTGTAAAGTGTACCTTTTTATGACAGATTTAGGGCTATTCTGGGTGATTCAAGCTTATTTTGATGGTCTAGCTAAAGCTTTGGAGGGGGTTGAATCCATTCGGAGTAATTGGTTATGAATCTTAGTTTTTAGAGAATAGTTGGATCTGTGCAGGTCAAATAGCTCCCTTTGCTGATCTATCCTTTCATTTTCCATTGCTAGAGTGAAATTTGGAGTTTATCATCAAGGTTGCTAATCTGTTAGGCAGTCCTCTCTACTTTTTTTTAAAGGTAGGTTTTTGAATTAACCATCCCCTAAGAACAGCTTTACATGCTGCCAATCGGACATCAAATGGGATATTTGTGTCACGAGGGTCAGTGATAAACTCTGTTAGAACATTAGTTATCGCATCAATAACTGCTGGGACATGTAAAATATTATTGAGGGACCAGTTAAAAACTTTTAGTAAAGAACTGAAGAAGTGTTAAGTCCATCATTAAAGCAATCCTTGAATGATCTAAGAAAAATCTGATTTCAGTTATGTTTTATATGGCAGTTTGTTAGTATGTCTGACATTAGATAGAAATCTATGCGTGACCAAGGCTTGTGACATTTAGAGATGTGTAGTTTTTGTTCTGGGTGTCATTGTTAAAGGATATAGTGTCAATTAATCCAGTCAAATTAACTCTTAAAGCAAAGGAGGGCTTGCATGTTATATGATTTGGACTTGCTAGAACTGTCAATGTTGGGGTCAATTACTGTATTCCAATTTCCCCCCTCCCAGGATATAGAAGTGGTTGGGGAAATTAAGCAGAGTGTTGTAAATTTTTAGAATGAATTCCTGCTGTCCTGAGCATGGTTTATTTATGTTTAGGAATTCCTGCTGTCCTGAGCATGGTTTATTTGTTTAGGAATTCCTGCTGTCCTGAGCATGGTTTATTTATGTTTAGGAACAGAACTGGTTTAGCAAACAATGGGGTTAGGCATGTGAAGTAGCACCATCTTGTCTATTAATATCAGTTAGCATTACTGCTGTTTCATGCTGACATGTCTTGTCCATTTCCTCTTTTCCTTGACCCAGTCTTCAGCTAGCATGTGATTCTTGCAGACATCTGCTTCTGCTTTTACCAATAGGTGCATTAGAAGATTCCTTTTATTTTTGTCCTGGATCCCTCTGACATTCCAGGACAATATTTTCCACACCTTATCTATATTTATGGGGGCATATAGTTATTGATGATGAAGTGTTCAAGGCGGGGGGAACTATGATGTGGCTCAAGATTAACTCGTAGGTTGGGTATGTGTGTAGCAACTGCTGATAAAGCAGCACTAAGCTCTCAAATCTACTCCTGTGCCTACCCACTTAACCTCTATTTGAGAGATGATTTTAAAACCATTAGGTAGACAAAACATAGTTTTACAAACTATGTACATTAATCCAACTCCAAAAGTTGCCATCCTGTACCTTACTCAGCATATCCAACTAGATCTTAGTTGAAGGTTCTACTAATTATGGCAAGTGTAAGCATCAACCAGTTAAAGTTGTAAGCATAAAGTAAGGGAGGGCTATAATGCACCATTATAAATGGTTAATGTAACCATTGAGGTGATGAGAGAAAGAAAGCCAAGCTATATAGTTTCCCATCTCCCTTCAATCTTACTTTGAGAGAATAGTACCATTAACAGCAGTTAAAATACAAACCGGTTAAATCCTAATACTATGAACAAGCAACTACAGCAAGTAGAAAATACTGTATATATGGTTCATGCTCAAGCCCATTCCTTCATAAATCTTGTTTTTGATTTTTCTCCACCTAGTTTAAAATGGTGAGCAGTATATAGTGGAGTAGATTGCGCTTACCCCATTGGCATGAATATTTGCAACCGGAGTGCAATTCAGTCAGTAGCTGGACAGCTTTACTATCCGGAGGGTTCATATGGAAGTACCTTGGTTCATTACCAGTATACTAGGCTGACAGTCAGATCGACCAATTTGGATAAAGGCAAAGGTGTAAAGCGCACAGTGAGGTTTAAGACCAAGATGCAAGTAACTACTAGCTAGAGTTCTGCTAACCTAACTTTCAGCAGGGGAGCTGACTGAAAGCACGATCTTTAAGGAGTGAGAGTGTAGAGCGGAAGGGCATACTTCAGTTGTTGGTTCCGACCTGAATGATGAGGGTAGCTCTCACCTTAGTCTTTTCCGAGATGTTGCAGAGCATACATACATTCTTTTGTATTGCTATTTTCTGCAGAAAGTAAGGTTTCAGTGTAAGGAGCCAAGTAAGTGATTACCGATGCAACATAGCTGGTTCGCTATGAATCAGTAATGCTAACAGGAAGCCCTGACTTCTTTTTCCCATTGCCTTCCTGTGTATGGCTGAGGGTCGAGCATGGTCTCAGCTCATACGTCCCCCTGGCTGCAATAGTTGGAATAAACCTTCCTGGAATATATAATAGCAGATTCCCCTTATATTAAATTTACTATATTTGCAAAAGTTGTGTGGTCCGGCTAAGGCTGAGGTCTTGGGACCGGGAGACCAGAAGCAACCAGAAGTGATTTTTGAGGTATACATCATTTTCATGCCTCCGGAGCCGATCCAAAGCATTTTAGAAAGATGGTTAGCTTCCTTAGGTGAAGCCATTGTATATTTTATGTCCTTGTGATAGAAAATTAGGGTGTTTGGAAATCTCATCTGGAATTTCTTTTGACATTTGAGATCTGTACAGTATGGAGAAGTTTGTGGCACTTATTTCCTGGTGGAGATCCTGGGAGATTGTGTACATATTCCATGTGAAGTGCTTTAATTTTTAAGCAGATAGGATTGCTTGCACATCTTGATGGTTTAGAAGTTTCACAAACAGATCTTGGGAGTTGTCGTGACTTGGTGTTTTTGGAGAGCTTCGATTATGCATTCAGCCAGAGGTTCTCTTGGATGTAGCAGAGAGCTGAATATTTGAGTTTGGAGCAGTTGAGTTCTGGTAAGCCCCTAACAATTAGGTTATTCCGTCTGCTCCTTGCTTCCAGGTCCAGAATTCAGGTCCAGAATTCTCAAATGGATGCCGGAAAGTGCCTTGTCTTTAATTCCACTCCGAAAAGTTCAATTTCTGTTTCATTAGCTTTGGATCTTCCCTCTACTTGTTTGAGTCATTCAGCTATTTGGTTGATTGTGCCATTCAGCTATTTGGTTGATTGTGCCTCCGAAGGTATTTAGTTTGAAGCCTTGGATGGCGGATTGCAGAGGTAAAAGGGCGCTTTTCAGATCATCCATATGTATGGCATTATCGGCGTTTTGTTTTGTGCATTTCTTACTTGCTGAGCTTTGGATGTTCTTTGCCTTTTTGGGATAACCTCTTTCTCTGGGGATGATAAAGCTGATAACTTGGCTTTTGTGGTTTGTGTCCATGCCTTCCATTTCTTTGGGCATTTTCTTACCTTGGCTTTGCTTGATTTTTTTCACCTCGTGGTTGCGGTCTGTTGCTGAGGTGCTGAAGCCTTCAGGCCTCTCGCATGCAGGCTCGTTCTGGTACTTAGAAAGTAAATCTGTGTTTACTTGACAGATTTACCAGATTTGGAGCTAAAACAAGTGGATTCAGTCAGTGCAGGTATTTCCCTTCTAATGAATATTTTTATTCCACAATTTGCTAGCAATTGCAGTAATTCAAGCAGTTGGGGTAAGCTATTTGTGGAGATGATGCTATTCAGACGACCACCAATTTGGAACTTTTTTTTGTTAGTCATTCAGCCCCTGGAAATGTGCATCAGCTGCAGCTGATGGTTTGTGTACTTAGTACCATTGTGCAGTCTCATCATAGCTGTCACCATCTTTTGGGTTTTACTACATTGGTTAGATGCCCTGTCAGGATACATGTGCTATTTTTGGATAAGTACCTATTTCTGCCAAGGGTGCCAAGTCTGTATGCCTTGAAAGGAGGGTTTAGTCCCACAGTTTTCAGGGCTGATGAATTGCAATGATGCTTATTTTTGACTTGGGTCACTTATAAAATTGGTGAGGTAATGAGCAACCAAAGAAATATGTATTTTAAGGGTGCATAAGCCACTTTGATCTAAGCAAGCTTTCAGTTTGATTTATTTATAGGGAAGCAGAATTTTGAAATGTGCTTCACGATCATATAGCCACCGCATGCATGAGTTTTTGTTCTTGCCATCACTTTCAGCATGGGATATACTTAACTGTGCTAACATGATGGAACTGAAGCTACTTTAAAAAGAAAACTGGTGTACTATGCAGCAATACTAAGGTTCTGCCATTCAGATATTGCTTTGAACCAAAACTAGGCTTTTGCCATTCAAAGTTTCAAGTGTTTGCCACCAAGTGCTGTCTTAAGCATACTAAAGTAAAATAGACCAATAGCCATGAATTCATACTTCAAAGCTAAAAGCATAATTTTAGAAAGGTCATTGCAGTAATGAAATGGCAGTCGACCTCCACATGTCTCTTTAAGCAAGCTTTTCTTTTTCCATCTAGAAGTCAGCCTGTTAGTAGAACCTCTGGCATTTTACTAGTGTCAAATGTTCCCCATACTGAAGGAAAATGATTTTTAGCTTTGTCGCCCCAACCGAGTTCCTTATTTGAGGAAGCCATATAAATCATTGGAGCACTTGGGTGGTCTGCAAGACCTGTACCTTTAAGGGTCCACAACACAATTCAAAGGAAAGGTAAAACTAATACATGAGGAATCTGTCCCAGTTTGGATTTTTCATTTTCAGAAGCTATTGAAAGAAATGGCAATTTCACTCTTCTGAAAGCTTACTGCGATAAAGAGAAGGCTGTTAGAATTCAAGACACGGGACCAAAAGTAGGGTGAACATTTTACTACAAGTGGTCCTTAAGGTAGTGAACTCTGCTCCATCTTAATGCACATTTGGCTTTTTCTGAATGCCTGTAGTGCACTAACTCCCAGTTGTGCCCTAGACCTCTTTCACCCAGTGCAGCTGCCCCCTTCACACCCTAGCTCTACAGTTCTAGCACCTCAGTAAATAAAAGGCTTTTCTTGACAACTCGTCACATTGGAGTGATTCCTCCAGGTGCATCTGCAGTTGACTCCTACTGGCACCTCCAGGCATCAAATATTGCTTGTTCATATTTGCATAAATTCCAAAACCATGCTATGTTACAAGGTTAGGATTTCATCTTAAAGCTTACACAACAGCAAACTCAACTGCATTACCATCTGACATATGTCTAATGCAGGTACATGGATATTAACTGTTTTTATGATTTATAATTTTCACATTTTCAAAATCTCAGCCAAGTAACTCTTGCTCATATGAAAGCACTCTGCAAGATGAATAAAATGCTGCTGGCAGGGTGTGTAACTTGAGTGGTTGCGGAGATATTGCAAGTTTACAAAATATTACGCAGTAGTTGCTGTGTTTACTGTGACCTATAAAATTTGGTGTGTTTACTGTGACCTATAAAATTTGGTTTAAGACTTTGAACCTACAGTACTACCACTATAAAAATAGCTTGTGCTGAAGTTTGCCATTTATAATTCATAATCCCCATGGTTCCAGAGATACAAACATTTGTTTGAAAATTCTCATCCAGGAAAAGAGGTCATTGTTCCCCTCTATTACTCATTAGACCCATGGAGTAAAACACCCCTTTTGGTATGTACCTCACAAGATGTCTACAACTGGAAAGGCCACAGAAATACCGGAGGATTACCAGCCTCAGATGCCATAAGCAGATGTGTTGAACTCAAGCTTTACTCTGTTGCATATTGTGTACTCTGAGGTGATCTCTGCCTAACATTCAAAGCTGTGCCAAACCCGGAGCTGTTAGACATGCTCCACTTCATGAAATCCCAATCCCAGCTACATACTCTAGGGGCCTAAACCTTGTCGCCACAATAAACAGAACATGCTGGAGGGATAGTCCTGTCCCAGAGGCTTCCTATACAAACTGCCTGTCTGTATCAAAGCGCATTAGCATTCAAGAAAAATCTTGATTGGATGGGAAATAGGAAATTAACCCCTGGGGATCACTTCTGTTGCTGTGCTGACAGGGGCACAGGAAAATAATTTTCTTGGGTGGTGAAATCCAGGGTACCTTTTTGGCTAGGTTTGTGTAGGCCCTAGGGCCAATAGCCTAGTACCTACTTATGAACCTATATTTGTCAAAAGGCTTAAGCTCTGCCCATTGGAAGCTACAGTACAAACTTCCTGAGCTCCATTGGAGTGAATGAGTTAAAGGACAATAATGGGATTTTGTTAAATGCTCAACTTCTGTCCCCCCCCCCCCATTTGCCATCCCAGCTATTAATAACAATACAGCATTTAAAATGTTTTTAAATTCACTTTCTCTCCAGTATAACAGTACCTTACTGTGCTGTGGTGGTTTCACTTTCAAAAAAATTGTCCCACCCTGTAACAGTTTGCTGCAGTCTCCAATTTGCTGATGTAATCAAGGCCACTGAATGCGGATAGTTTTCTGGCCATTTCCCCACCCAAACTGACCTCCACTACCATCCTAAAAACCCACCCATGCTGTGATGCCACAGCTCTCTGGTCCTTCCCCTATCCATACAGAAAGTAAAGGCTAGAACAACAAGGAAACTGTAAGTTGTCTCCTGCACAGCAGGCAACTGCTTGGATTACCCTTCGCACTCTGACAGCTAGGGAAGTTTGGTGTGAAGGGGATGGGAGAGTTTAAGTTCAATTCAGGCTTCACAAGACTGCAGCAGTTTAGCCATTCTAAAAAGGAGCAGCAAAAAGCACTTTGAAAGTCTGTTCTGTGGCATTTGCACAGTTTTAAGTAGTCTAACAGAATGAAATCTTTCTTAAAACTGGAAAGACACCAGTGTATGCATGTAAAATCAATGCAGTCACTAACGTTAGAAAGGACTGCATGATGGGCTTTTTTAGACTAGCAATGCATTCTGGGATGCCTAGAGGCAGGCTAAACCAGAATTACTTGATGCCAGATCCCATGTGGTCAGACTCAAATTACATATAAATATAGTTAAACTGTAAATATTCCCAGAGTGGTGTTAAAAATGTAGGAAACACCAAACCATGATGAAATAAACATTGTTAGTCTGTGGGTGCAGATCTCCTTTAAGAAATGCACGTGCATGTTTATGGAGGTACAGGTTATTCAGCAATCATATGGACTATGTGCTAAAGGAATTTACTATTGTTTGGATGCAATCACTAGTATGTTGAAAGCTCATCTAGAAATGACAATTATCCTGAAAAGTCACCAGTCCAAATTTGCAGTCTGTTAAAGGTTAGTAGTACCAAACCTGAAAATGAGAGCCACCATGGAAGTGCCTCAGCTAAAAGCTTAGTCGAAAATTACAGCAAGACTCCATTTTTCATCCAGTAAGCGGGAAAGTGCATAGGCCCCATCTTAAGCAGCTTTGATGGGGTGTTTTTTGCAGGTTTCTTTGAGGTTCTAGCTAGCATTTGAAGTTGTTTGCACTGAATTTCAAGTAGTTAATGTGCCATTAAGTGAATTAATGAATTTTTCTGCATTTGTTTGCTGTGTTTAGTCGCGTTTCAAAGTTACAGCAAGCAACCAGTTTTTTGCCAGGAGTATATAATTTTAGAGCTTGTGGTTATTTGGTGGCAGGAGGGTAATGCTGGGAATGATGTACACTGTTAGAACTTTAGCTGTCATTGTTTTTCCCTGTTTGCACAGAGTTGAGATTTCTGCATCGGTGATGAAATGTGCATGCACTTTGGTTATACTATGTAAATCATATTAGTAAATAGACCGCTACATACAAGTAGCCACACAATGAGCAGAGCATGCATGTAGCACTGCATAAGTAGCTTGTAACAACCGCTAATGGTACTGCTGCTGCATAAGTGTGGCTCCCATCACACACGCATCAGTCACTTATAAACCCAATTTATCCATTTACGTATTGACATAAGTAACCACACCGTCCACATTAACTGTTTAAATGTAAATCTGTCTTGATTTATGGAATTACAGAGCTTGAGTCTTACTCATGCTGGACTATATGGAAGGTCAGCCTGTTCCCCTCTTGTCAACCTGGCATTGGGTATCCTAAAGCAGTGCAGCAACATCCTTGTGCTCCGACATTTTCTAAATGCAAATAACCGAGGGGTGCAAATATGAGATGGAGTCTTTGCTCTCTCAAACTGCACATCGCACTAACCTCTAAACCTGATGCAATGTAATACTGTATACTGTCCATGTAAAGAAATGCTTACCTAGGCCTCCTAGACTTAAGAATTGTCTCCGCTTAGAAAACATTGCATCAATATCTTTAACAGTCACCTGAGATAAAGGATATTCCAGTACAATAGATTACTCCACAAACATGTTTTGTCTGTGCCACAGTGAGAGGTTCCTGAATAATTAGCTGAGCAAAGAGGTGATTGTTGCAATTGACTAATGCATCTGACATGGTAGTTGTGTATGTGGGGTGAATGACTGGGGGTGGGGCTTGAGGTAGATGCAGACATGTCTCACCTCCAAGTCATTCAGTGTACAGCTCAAACTGGTAACTCCCTAGCCAGCTGCAAGATCATAAGCTTAGTAACCTTTTCCTTCAAATCATCTAAGCCAACCAAAATCAGTACACACCTCATCCTATGAAGTCTCAATTAGTTTATAATATTGCCTTGGCAGATAATTCACAAGTTTGCCTACATAAATGCATAAAACTGGCCTGTTTATGAAGCTCCTGTGGAAATGCAATATGTAAAGCAAGCCACTCTAATGGACCACTGACAAAATATACTACAAGGAAAAAGTGAACAAATCTATAAACCCACCAGTCAAGGAAACTATTGTGAATTTCAAGCCAGCCGACAATGAACAGAGTTTGTTGTTTAATGTCAGTGTTTTTCATCCGGCTAGATATGCAGGAATTTGGCTTTGTAAAAAGTAAATCTGTTTAATCAACCTGGTAAACCTTGACAAGGTAACAACCTATTGATAGCAGTCACATTGTGTACACAGTTTTGATTAGGCAAAGACCCGTCACTATCTCCATAATTTAACTAAATGTGCTTCAGACTAAGATGGATAGCAAATTGGCTAAGAACTGCATACACTGAGTGGCAGGCATAACTGAGCATGCAAGTGACCCCTGTTGTCCCATATGATTCTATGCTAATTGTGATAAAACCCAAGACCTATGGCTAACTGCAGATGACTACAATCCTGATTCATTGTCCAATCCTCCTCTGATAAAATCCCTCCAGAAGGCACTTGAATGCTAAAAAAAAATGATCATTTGGAAGAAAAGCCATCCTTCAGCACATAGCACCAGCAGTATCCCACATAACGATGAAAATCTAGCTAGAGACCAGGGAACCTAGGTTGATCACCACATGGCAACAGTTGTCAAAGTACTCTGATTGCAAAGAGAATACCCTCCAAATCGGAGTGTTGTACCCTTGAATTTAGTACTGACCAGACCAATTATAGAATGCAGTACCCCCTTTTGTATGTACATCAGACATCTCAAACAGTTGGAATGACCACAGAGGTTCGTAACATCACAGGTTTAAGACTAGAATCACTGAACCTCTTGTTTAGACTTCTTGGAGGAGACCTGTGCCTTTCCTTCCAAACAATCTGAAACCCAACAGTCCAAAATTTTTATACCTTAAATCGCAGTCCCACAAATACCAGAAGTGATCTAAACCCATTTCAGCATATCAAAACTAGGTGGAGAAGCATTTATAGTCTACTCTGTAGATGCATTCAAATAGGAGATGGATAATTAGATGAGTACAACCAAAATCACCTCAAAAGGACACCACTTGGAAGATGATTACCTGGTCCTTTTTGATGTGATTTTGGTTGTAGTTTTATTCACTCACCGCAAAGAGCATTAAGAGTATCCAGAGTCACTCTGGGCTTGACTGGACTAGCCCTCCTTGAGGGGTGGCTCAGTCTAGGGTTGGAATTGGCAAGGCATAATAGAAGAAAGACTCTCTCTAGCATTGAGCTTCCTATGATCTTCCAATTTGAGATTGTTTTATCCTGGGGAGATTACCTGAAGATATGCATTCAGATGTCAAAATTAGTCTCCTGTAAGCTCCTCACACTACTGTAAGCCACATGTCCCAAAGGGTCTGCACAAAGCCATACTTGAACTATACAAGTCCAGTGATTTCTGTACCAACCACAAAATGCACCTTTGTAGCAGCTAACACCTGCAAATCATTGAAAATGGTAAGATTTGTTTTTTTGCAGAGCTAGAAAATCCTGCTGCTAGTCATTCAAGTACTGCTGTAAACTGAGAGAAAAGGGAATTGGACAGTAACCGTGACCTGTTTTGTTGGGGGGAGAGGGTCCTTACTAATGGCTGAATTTGAATGCAGATCTCTAGCTGCATAGCAGTTTATTCAAGGAGGCAAGTCCAGTGTAAGCCATATCTAGAGAATGCTCATAGGTAATTACTAGGCTAACAACCCCAGGAGGGACAAAGCCTAGCCATACTTACCAAGGTGTCAAACGCAATACCCTGTAAGGTAAACACTAACATTTTGTCAACCCTGCGATTAAATAAATCCACTGAATAAGTCTGATCTTGGGTAAAATTATTCTTCACTCAATCCATTACTAGACTGTGCTCTGTTTTGTTCCCAGAAAATGAAAGGATGATGCAGATTTAGACTTCCAAACTGAAAATATTTAATACCTATGTGACTAAACCTCACCTCTGCAGCCTTGCATAATCAGTTTTAAGGTATCTTGTCTAGCACTAGATAAAAAGCTAGAACTTCCACTGAGTGACCTCCCAAACCTCTTGTATCAGATGCACATGGGATATATGCAAATGATCCTTATGAACATTAGGCGTTTCAGCTAATTGGCAATTCTGAATGCCCATGCCTTGTCATTTTAATGGACAATTTCAGGCTGATAAAGCCAAACCCAACTAGCTGTGGATATGCATATTTCAGCCTTATGACCTCGTCAGAACAGCACAAGCAGTGTTTGACTAAGCATAAGAAACCAGTGTTCACAATGGGCATCCTGTGGTGCAGCTGCAACAGGGTGGACGCTTCCCATGGTAAGGGTACTGGGAGCACAGTTGCAGGCAGGCTTTTTGTTGAATCTCCCTTCTCTGATGACCCACTGAAATTTCCTAGTGCTCCTGTCTTTAGATCCTCATTCCTCTATTGCCAAAGCTTTCCTTTACTGCTCCTCACACGCACACAACTGGGACGAAGTAAAGCAGAATTAAGTCTTCAAACATCTAGTCCTTTAATCATATTTTTCGTAAAAAGCATTACACTTCAGGTACATATTACAACAGCACTTTCACTGATATACGCAGGGCTACATAATGTTTTATTCCATAGATGAGGTAGCCTTTGGGATACAAATCTCACTTCAGCAAGATGCCCTTCATATCACTATTGCAGTATTTACCAAAGGGATTCTCTGCCAAGGGTAGCCTAATGTCTGGCCAGAGTAAAAGTCATATGATTCTATAAACTTGTCAAACGTATGCTTGTCCCCCCAAGAGGCATAGGACATAGAGGTGATGTATATACCTCAGAAGTTTGCAGTCAATCTGAACATCCATCATTGATCTGTCTGAATGCTCCTTATGAACAGGTCCAAAACACAGGCTCACAAATGGATGCTTCAGATGTTCCTGGACATTTTCCATTGGTGGGGGTACTAAAGTAGATCTTTACCTCCCTTTTGGACAGACTGCTTCCTCTATATTTTTATTTATTTTTTTGCACGAGTCCCACGTCTTCTGGCGTGGAAGGTGGATGTCCAATACTACAACCATTCCAAATTCCTCTACTGGTTTTGAGGGAAAAATAATGGGGTGCTACCGATTTCAGAGTGACTCTTTAATTTCCGTTTTTACCATTTTAAGTAATGGCATTACTCATTTCTAATGTGCAGGGGCATGCATGACATCAGCATTGACTGCCAGCCTGACTCATGAGAGAGAATAATGCAAGTACGTAAAGCTTGTTATCTATGGGAACATTAATTTGACTGCCATGTTGCAACTTGCAACTAATATGCTGCATCAGTAAAGTGAAGAACACCGAGGATATGTTGGAGCTTTAGATGCCAGTACTTCTGTCACCACTCCAAAACTTTAATTTTATTAGAGCTGGATTGACTAAGGGGAAATCTGAGCCTGAAACAATATTTGGTATTAAAGGTAATCTTGCATTTGTCCTGATTTTATTTATTGGCTACTTTGTAGTATCATACCTCTAGTGTACAGATTTTTACCTCCTATTTTGGGTCTGTTTCTCATAAAATTGTAGCTTTCTAGGAAATCACTGGAAAATCATTGAGGGTCAAGTCAGAAAATTAGATTCAGTTTCACACTGAATACCCTTCAGAAAATTCATACGAATGCAAAACCTTTTTCTACTTTCGAAGTTTGTGTTTCTCTATCCATTCCCTCCCCTTCCTTTGATTCAGAGGCTCCTTTGATTCAGAGGCTCCTGCTCAAGAGAGCAGGACTTCCCCCAAAATTCATTAGCGACTCCCTTTTGAATCAAGACAACACTAGTTCCCTGTTCATCTAGCGATTGGAATACTGTAAAAAAGACACGCACTTTAATACAGCAAAGCGTTTGGTTAAACAACCTTTCTTAATCCTAGAACAATGTACATCATGACAACACTTTTTTAAATAAGAGCAATAAGGGTAACTTGCGACCACAGCCAACAAATCAAATTGTACCATTAATTGTGTGTAACTGAAAGCTTTGCTATATTAGTGTTTCTGACTGGACTTGTGTTTTTCCTTGTTTACCTAGCCAGGACAATTGCCACAAGTTGCATCACAGAATGAACCTAACACAAGAGGAGTGGTTGTGATCCATCCTCCCTTATCTAGTCTACAAATGACTGCATGGGTGATGGGATTTTTGACTCCTTTTTAGCAAGATGTGCTTAGGATTCCGCAGGTCATCAGGAAATTTTGTATCCAAATGGAAGATATTTTGTTTGGTATCTTGCTTGTAACCAGGATTCACTTTGTCAAGATCCCTCTGGTTCTCTTATGTACGTGAATTGCTCTAGACTGGGTTAGCATTTTCTTAGCTGGCATAAGGGCCAAAATAATATCTGAACTCCAGGCTATTGTGGCTGTTCTCTTTGCTTTTCATAGGGAAAGGAACATCTATTCATACTAAACTTCAGTCCAAGGAGGTTAAATTTGCTTTGCCCTCCTTTTTCCTTCTCTGCAGTCTGCTAGTGAGGAGGTTCTTCACACCTTGGATTTTCAGACAGCTCAGATGTAAGGCCATTTGCAAGTCTCGACTTTATTTCCTTTCATCCCTTATCTGTAGGTTTGGCTATTTCTAAGCAAACCATATCCTCTTTGTTCTCCAAGGTGTTTTCTTTGTTGTTGGTCCCTCACTACTAGGTTTATTTTTAGGTGTGTCCTAGCAATATTATAATTTGCAGGGATATCTGATTTACTAAAGGGTATGATTATGCATTCTTTTAGCATTTAGTCTGACCATGGTTTTGGCACTGGTCATTTGTCATTTTTAGGCCTGTTTGTAAGATGCCAGCATCATTTGGGGATTCACTGATTGCTCCCAGCTTAGACATCTGCAGACTTGGAGAGCTGGAGACCCCAAACATTGGCTTTCTCTTCTGACAAGTATATACCAGAGGAAAGGTCCCAACATAGCCCTGTGGGATATCGCTAGTAACAGGTTTCAGAAGTGGTTTCACTTGTCCTGAGAATTTGTCCAGTCAGTGAGCCAGCTTGCTATCCATCTGATGTTGGGGATTTATGCCTAACTCAGTAAGTTTATAATCCCTGAGTGGGGGATCAAGTTGAGAGCTTTGACTGGGTTTAGATTGGCGGTGTACTGTTTTACATGGCCTTGCAAAGAAGTCTACCAGATTGAGCAGGCAAGACCTCACTTTCACAAAGACAAATTGGGTCTGGTAGTGTGCAGATTTCCTGTCATTCTTGATCAGGTTCATAATTCTCAACGGCCTTGCAGAGAAGACTGGTTAAGCTTATTGATCTGTAGTTTGTCATGGCAGAGGGATGACTTGTTGCAGTTATCCATTCTTCTGGGGCAAAGCCCCATCTGGAGACTGGTTAGAGGGTTTTCAGTGGTCTTGATTCCATTTTATGCTTAAACCTCTTGGAATGCTGTCTGGACCCATGGAGTCTGTTTTTGGCTTTAGCAAGCGCTGTAACGACTTGTTCCCTTATAATGATAAGGGGATGGTTGTGTATTTCTGTGCATGTAGTAGGTCATTTTGGTGGGGATTTTGAACAGTTTTAGCCAGGAGGTTTACTATAGTTTTTCAGGTTGGGTGTAAGTGTTGCCATTTACCAACTCTGCACATTGCTGAGTTTCCTCCAAGGTTAAGAATGTAATTAAAAGCCTTGTGTTTTCTCCCTTCTTGGCTTTGGAGAGGTTTTCCTTTTATTTGAATAGCCTGTTTATGCTAGGGGTCCACCAGGATCTTTTTTGCCAGTAGGTTTGACTAGGACAGGTACTGTCTCTATGCAGTTATGAATGTGGTCGTACAGTGCTTTTGTGTACAGCTTGAGTAGGTCTCAATGTAAGTGTGGAGGGGATTGGAAGTTTTAATAAGCTGTCACTTTGAGGTAACCGACCCTTAAAGTTCTTAGCTTTGGAGTTTGGGGGTTCTAGCCTAGTTTTAGTACTGAAGGAGCCTGTTTTGTCGCATCTTGCCAGGAAATAGTTAATGCATGGGAGGGAGTATCATCCTATGTCCTAGAGTATTGGGTCTAGGATATTTGCACCTCTAGTTGGGAGCCAATTAGTTGCGCCTCTAGTTGGGAGCCAATTAGTTGCGCCTCTAGTTGGGAGCCAATTAGTTGCGCCTCTAGTTGGGAGCCAATTAGTTGCGCCTCTAGTTGGGAGCCAATTAGTTGCGCCTCTAGTTGGGAGCCAATTAGTTGCGCCTCTAGTTGGGAGCCAATTAGTTGCGCCTCGATGTTTAAGTCCAAAAACCTCTGAGCAAGTGAATTATGGGTTGCACAAGTCTCCCAGTTTATGGAGGGGTAGCTGAATTCACCCATAAGTATGGTATTAAGCTCAAAGTCAAAACGGTCCAGTAGGTTTAGGTACTTGGAGTAGCTTTTCAGACTTGTGTTGGGGGATCTGTATCTAGAGAGATATAAAAAGTGTTGCACCAATGATTAGTTTGGCATGGAGCAGCTCAAGTGAGTCAAGTTTTTTGACCAGTCTGGGAGTGTACTTGTCCCTTATAAACACTGACACCACCCTTTTGTTTTATCCTGAGCTGAAGGGGATCAAAATGTGTAAAAGGCATTGTAGCCTTTGGCCGCTCTGCTTTCCATGATTCTGAACCATTACATGACTGTACATAATGTCTGCATTCTCCAGGGTGAGGGTGCTTCCAGGGAATGCAGTTTAATATTTTAGTATTGAGCAGCCGTACATTCAGATAATGACTGATTTTTATGATGAGGGGGGGTGGTAACTTGGTACAGCCCTAAAAAGGCACTCTGGGGATAGTTTTTGCCAGTGTCTAGAAGCAAAGTGGTAACAAGTGCAAGTAATCTCTGGCAAAGCATTGTGGCTGTTTTGTCATGTCTCCCCATGCTGACACATTGGATCTAATTGTTGAAGTGTCATTTTGTTGCTGGTACTGTGGCATTTTATGAAGGTAGGATGCTACTTCAGGCTAGATTATACCAACCTGGGACGCTTGAGAGCTCCATGTCTCTAGTCTAGTTTGGTTAAGACCCATGTGAACTATGACAGTCATACTAGTCCTTGTGGTTTAAAGACCTAAGTGCATGTGTGATCTGGCAGATCTGGCTCCAGATTGTTCAATGTGATCTTGTTTAGCCTGGTAAGAGGGACATCCAGTATGTCTAAGTAAAATCCCCAATAACTAGAAAGCTTGGCTGCATGGTGTTTCCTTATGGACATGGAAGTGAGGCTACTATGACTCAAGTTGAGGTGCTGTGTTTTGTGCATGTGGTGCCACTGAGAAATACTTTTAGGAGGTCTTGGAGGTTTGGGTAGATTACATGCGAGTACCTCCACATATGTCTGTCAGTCTTAGTAGTGAGCGTTTTGAGTGTAATGCTTACAATCTGGTTTGCATTTTTCATGTGTAAGTGAGCTTTGTCTCCTGTGCCATTATGTATCCAATTCTCTCCCATACTTGTAAAATTGGCTGTCTGTGATAAGGCAGTTACTACACTGCTTCAAGATACCCATATGCACCAGGCCAGAACCAGATGACAGGCAAGTGCCTAGCCTATTCATTATACCAGATCCTTAGATGGGAAGGAGTAGGGGAGTGTCACTTAAACATCTAAGTAAGAGTTTTAGTAGTATACTATAAAATGACTTGCAGTGGTGCTGCTGAGCAAGTTGGCAGCTGTATAAGCAGCTATGAGCAGTGACACTATGGAGAGTTTCCTATAGAGGACTCCAAACTAGAGGTCTGCTTGTACACAAGACACTGGTAACAGCATTTGTGCAAATGTGAAGTTTTATACAAACGGGATGAAAGACATTTACACAGTTAAGCCCTCAGGCCAACCAGTGGTTTCAAATTTGGTGGAAGCAGAGTGCCAAATTAACCCATCAGTGCAGAATAAAACCCTCAATGTCAAACTGGTTTTTAGCTCAAGTGCAGTAACAAATGCTTTACAACAAAAGACAGCACTCCCACAGTATTGGGAATCCTTGAAATGAGTTCACACATTCTACAAATGGAGAAAAACTTTGGAAAACTTAAAATATTTTGGAAAACACATGAGAATTTTGTTAATCGGAACGAATTTTGCAATATCTGAGGAAGTTAAGAAATATCACAATGTGCTACTTAGGAAGTTTTAACTAACAAGCGGGTAGAAAAAGTGAAATTCAACCAAATCAAATGCAGCACAAAGCTTAAGTTTATTTTGCGCTGGTCTACCATCTTTGTAGGTCCACAGGTGGTTTCAGATGCAAACCAAGGTCTTTCACAGGTGCTCAAGCCAGGTGGTTTCAGATGCAAACCAAGGTCTTTCACAGGTGCTCAAGCCAGGCACAGAGAAGTTCTGAATAAATGAGCAGTCTCAAAAAGCTGTAAAGCTTTGCCAGCAGGATGAAAGTCTTGCACAGTTGAGCCCTTGGGCAAATCGGACAAATGCACAATCTGCCTTCCACCTGCAGATCCCAAGTTGGATGGGTTGAATCAGCCCTCTGATTTCATCAGAGTGCAGAATAAAACCCTTTTAATGTAAACCAAACTGAATTTGAGCTCAAATGCAATAACCAATGCTATAACTGATCAAGCTGCAAAAGCCTACAACCTATATCCCTTACCATGCTGACTGTGCTACCTGCATCCTCTGCTTACATAATACAATCACGTTTGCTTCACTTTTTTTATGCTTCAGCATCCATTGTAGTGCATGGTACTCCTACAAATAGTTGTAAAAAGAAATGACCCCAAGTATATGGTTTATAAGCAGGTAAGTCATCCCCTCTAACCATACATCTTCATATGAAAGATGCATTTTACCAAATTTAAAATTACTCTGGTGCATCTGTGACACACAACTGCAGTACTAAGGCCTAATCACTGCTTAAGAAATGCATCTGAGTTGAGCAGAAAAGTTGAAGCTACCACACTTTCAATAACTAATCTATGCAATCCATGGTGCAATGCTATCTGGCATTGTTGTCAGAGGACTGTAGTGTAGGCGGATTATATCAGAAAAATGGGTTCGCTTCCAAATTCATGTTGGTGTGATTGGCTCGAAAGTATGGGTGACCAGTACTGAACACACTTTGTAAGATGTACAATGGGCAGAACCAATGTTACAAAATTTCCATTCCATTGACATCCATTACTATTGTACTGCAGGCGAAAGAGTAACAGTATCAGAAAAAAATGCTAATGCAGGCAATAGCACAAATGAATTTTTTGACATTTTGTTACTGTAACGCAAAAAGATTGAAAAATGACCGTGACCAGTAGGCAAATGATCGTCCCAAATTGGTGTGAGACACCAAAATTGGAGGTGATTCTCTGTATATTCTGCACAATTCTCCCCCTTTTGTTCCCTCTCCTCCCAAAATGTGAAGCCCAGGTATTGAGAGATTGCTATTAAAGGCCATCTGGAACAGGTGGCTGAAGTCTGAATCAGTGGTTGGGCAGAAAGCCTCCAGGTTTGAGGCACATACTAAAATGAGGCAATAAACAAAAAAGTAGATATTCCCAAAATTATCCCCACTTTCATCACAAAATCAGCCAAAATTCAGGAATGCAGTGATGGAATGACAGGCAGTGCACAAAATGTAGAACAGTTTCATTAACCTACCCCTGCCTCTGTCTCTATGCAAGATTTTGAACAAATCTAAATTTGTTGAACAAAGGCATAAAATCAGGGACAAACTTATAGAATGCTAAAATTGGTCTTGCAATTGCATGCATTTTAACAATATAGTCAACAATTTGTTAGAAAAAACTGCATTTATGACAAAGTATCGGGAAAACCTCTGTACATTGTATGACATCCCATCAAACCTCTTGGCACAAGAACTCTGGAAAATAAAAATACAAGTCTAAAGCATTTTCTAAAAGATCTTTTTAGTGACTTTTTAAGAAGGAAAACTGCAAAAACTGATTTCAGAAAAGCATTTGAGGCTGGTTTAGTTTCTTCCTACTGCTACATCTGGTACCTCATCACAATCCGCAAAACCACCCTTGAATGCTTTTCTGAAATCTGCTTGTCTGTTTCTTTTGCAAAGTTTTCACTGTTGGCATTTTTTTTAAATCTTGCTTGTATTTGCTTTTTACTTTATACAGATTTACTGTTTTTAATTTTACTATGTGCAGGAAATGTAGGGAGATGCACAAGTACATGTGGAGGAAATGATCATGTGTTTGGGTCTGTCAATCGCCAATGCAAAGCTCTGCATTTTTTCTGCTGTCTCAAGACCGTGACACAACCACAAAGGTGATTTTTCAGTAAAAAGCATTCTAAATTCTAATGCCCTAAATCTTGGTCTCAACATCTTTCCACAGATTGAGATGGCTTTGTGATCTGAGGCTTTTGGTTCCTAAGGTCCTGAACATGAAAAAGTTGTAGATAATAGATATGCCAAAGCCACATTTCTCTCCTTTTTTAGACCCCCATGTCTCTGTTCAGATCCACCATCACTGCATTGTGTTGTATACATTTCTGGAAACGTTTAGTTTCTATCCTGTTATGATTTGTACATATGTAGCTAATTCAGATATGATCACTGGAAGTAAATGCAGATTAGACAACTGGTACTGCAATTCATGCAGTTTGGCATCCAGCAAACACTGGATGCACATCAGTCAGTGATGTATGTAATCCATTTTCTCTAGTAGTGCAGTTTTGTCTCTCATTGCTGTATCTCATTTACTTTTGGTCTGCTGCTGTTCTACATGTAAAGTCTGTTATGGGCAGCAGAAGGATATTTTTAAATACAAACGGTCTTGTGAGCAGGACTAATAAAAAAGACTTGTTTTAAATCTGAAAGTGTGATGAGCGATAGTATCCCCAATAAGACTGCTACATCATGAAGCAAACAGTCACAGCAGTTTGCATGCTATCGAGCACAAATACTTGCTGCAGGATAAAATTCCCAAGAACATTTTTCATTTTTACCCATCTCATCTTAGTGGGCTATGACCAAGGCCACAGTCATGAGTATAAGGAGCTTGGCTCCGTGGGTAAGTGTCTGTCTTGCAGTCCATAGTCTTTCCCTTGTTCAGTTGAGTATATGCAGACAAACTCCAGTAATCAGTGCAGTGAATTGAAGATCTGAGCTGAAAAAATTCTGTCTCCACTGTATTTTGCCTAATGCGAAACTCTGAACAAGAGACAAGTATTCTCAGTTTCTGAGGACGTGCACACTATGCTGAAAGGTTGGATAGGGTTTGGCTCAGATGGCCCCTGTTATCTGCAGAAAAATCTAGTCTCTTGCTGGCAGCTTTCTGCTACCAATGTACCATTTTCAGAAAACTAGATTTTTTTTTGTGTAAGAAAATGTAGGGAGATGAGAGGGTTTACATGGCTGTCTCTTGTTCGGAAGCTCTTGTGTGCGTATTGTCACTGACAAGAGGGGAAAATATTTTACTCCTATTCCTCTTTAGTGAGATGGAGGAAAAACACCCAAGTGAGTCTCTCTAATGAAACAAGATTTTACTTTGACTAGATTACTCATTATTAGAATGCTTTTTATTGAAATTGACTTGGAGACAACCACAGAGGGACAAACAAAAGCATTCTAATAACATAAAACCAGGGAATTTACTATGCATTGTATGAAGGATATAGTGTTCTCAGTACTGTGCAACAAAGCCACATTTTTGCAAGACAAAATATCAAGCAAATATTCTACAGCATTCTCACAGCCCCAACCTCTCTGCATAAGAATTCTGAACAAAGCAAGAATGTATAGGACAAATGCAAAAAATTGCTTTTATAAGCTTAGAAAAATTATAATGCTTTTTACAATAATTTGGTATTACTGCAATCCTCAGTTTGGAAAAAACATTTTTTGAGGCAGACCGAAAATAACCAGTCAGCAACATTTTCACAGCCCATACCCACTACCAACTTAGCACATTAGCCCATCAGGGATTTATAACTCTTGTAAAGATGCTAGAGTAACAGGTTTTATAATATGCATTGCATGACCCCACATTTTTTTTATGAAGGACAGATTAATGTTCACACAGCCCCTACCCCCTCCTAACAAGGGCATGACATCAGGGATAGCTTTAAATATCGCTATTATAAACTTAAAATGTGCTAGAATAACAGTTTGTATTAAAACCACACATGTACATTCTGCAACATTCTCACAACCTCTACCCCCCAACCACTACCAACCTTTCAGCACAATTCTTGACAAAGCAAAAAGAATCGCAGGATTGTAGGACAAGGGCGTAAGGTCTGATGCAAAACACTGGGTTTTGCAGTAGCATGCGTTGCATGAACTCAATTCTCATGACGGATTGAGCGAAAATACCAGGCAAACCTCTGTAAAATACCTAAGTCCCTAGGCTCCTCCCAACTTCCAGCACAGTAATAGTGGACAAAGCAAAAAATCATAGAACCAAAGCTGTAGCATTGGGTGCACTTTTCCACAACATTCTCACAGCCACTGCCCTAGTACTCGACTCTTCAGCACAATAATTCTGGACAAGGCAACAAAAGCTCAAGACAAGGGCATCCCTTTAGGGAAGGGTTTGAAATGCTGCTTTTATAAATCTAAAAATTACAGAACAGGCTTTACAACCTTAAACTACAATCAAAGTTTTGCTAAGAAAAGAAAATTGAGGGACAAACAAATTTGCATACTCTTAACCCCCAACCTCTTGGTACAGAACTGGGTCTTGGGTAAAGTTTAGGCACGATGGTGCTTTTTTTTTGGTCAGGCGAGGGGGGGGGGGTTACCATACATAATACTGCGGGGACATGACCTCAGCGCTACCTTTCATTCACTGCAAGTTGTCCTTGTATTTTCTAGTGAACTATGCTGTTATGAAATTTAGTAAAGCTTGTGTTGAGGTTAAAAGTGAAGTAAAGCTTTTATGGTAATGAGTATCCAGTACTCAAAAGTATGTCCTCCCATTTTGTTCATTTTTTTTGGGGGGGGGTCATAACCAATTCCTGGATTATAGGATGTGCTTCCAAATTCTGCATTGGTCCTGCATTACAAGGTCTTCGAAAATGTGCTTTCATATATTGCCACTACTTGTAACTCTGGGACCTTATTTTAACAGATTGCAGGAAGTTAGATTTTTGTATTTATATTTTGCTTTTGAGTTGACAAGTGATATTTCTGCATGTCAATTTCTTGGAGACACCAGAACAGGCATGTAGTGACCTACTTGGTACTTTTCACCCCCCTTACCTGACTTTGAATACATAGAAGCGGAGTGTATGTTAGCTTTTATACGTGATCTACTTCACATAGTTGGAGGAATTTTATTGTGAATAGCATTTACTGCCCAAGTGCTAAATGGTGGTTGCAGACGTGCTAATGATTCTCTCACTACTAAAGAGGCTAGTGCTGAGAAACGAGGGACTGGAGTCCAATCCTGGATCACAGCAGGTTAAACAAGTCAATTTGCAGCGAGTCCCGAATGGTCACTGTACAGTCCATACTTCAGTTTATAGAACTGGATGATTGGATGTGCTTGCTAAATCTTCAGGATACGTACTAGCCCATAAAGATGGGCAGACACTCCAGAAGATACCTCCATTACAGCTGGGAGCCAGCTATCAGTTCAGAGCACTGCCCTTTGGTCTCACTAACGCCCCAAGGGTGGCAGTGGTTGTGGCTCACCGAAGACAAGAATTCCGGGTGTTTCCTTATTTAATGACTGGCTTGGCTGCCCCAACCAGGCATCTACTTCATACAAGAGACTCTGTTCACCTTTGTTCAGAGTTGGGCATAACCATAAATCACAATCTAGTCTGGATACCACTCAATATTGAGTTCCTAGGGGCACTGGACACCAAGCAGATTGCCAAGCTTCCCCCTTCCATTGTTTTGACAGAAGGCAAACCTCAAGGCTAATCAAACAAGATGGTGGCTGCACCTCATGTTCTACAAGCCTTAAGATCCATGGCCACAGCAACTGGTCCCCCTAAATGGGTACCATACATGAATTCTGCAATGGCTACTGGCTTTTCAGTGATCAATTTGTCAACCAATGTCTCATCAGATTCTCGTAATGAACCTATACAAAGCAAATCTCATGGTGAATTTGCTTAGAACAGGTGAATAAAGGTGGACTATTCTCCCTCAATCACAGGCTATGGTTACCACAAATGCTTCCCAGATGGGGGGGGGGGTGTCATTATCTGGTGAAGACTCGCAAGGTACCTGGGCCACAGATGAGGCCAAGCTCCACATAAATATCCTGGAGATGACTGAGGTGCTTCTAGAGTTGCGGGCGTTTCAGACTGATGTCCGTGATTCACTGTTACAGTCCTAACTAATGGGTTATCTGGCTCCCGGTAGCTCTGTCGGCCAGAATACCAAAGGTAAGTAAAAAATATTGTTTGCTGTTGGTTGTAAAGGATGTCGGGGCATCTAATACAAAAGGGGGCAGCTGACGTTTCATGCACGAATGCCGGTCGGCAGTTTACCTTTGGTTTCAGACTACAAGACAGCTAAGTAACCCTGTTGGATCTTCTTATTTTTGCCTTAATGAATGTCAGAAAGTTAACTGCCTTACCTATGGAAAGCAGATTCCCCACAGAGGTTTTCATTCCTATTGCATTATTTTAGGTCTTTACCATGGCGTTCCCAATTGTGATCTCTGTGCCTCCTTTAATCCACGTACTATCTGTTGTCCAGCTAAGATTTTGGCTAGGCATTTTGGAGTCTGGCCAAAATTTGTTGTGGCATCAGCCGGTCTTCAGGCTTCAGATATTCCGAAGAAACACAAGGGATAAAGACCGCGACAGGTCTCTGAAAACAAAGTCCTCTGATAAGTTGGTTGTGAAGTTGGGCAGTAGCCAGCGAGACGCATTTTTTTTTTTCAAAACAAGTTTATTGTTTTAACATACAAGAGAAATATCATAACAATTTTATACAAATAATTAAAAATAGGTATTATAATATTCAACAAAACAACTAAAGTATTTACAAAGACATCCACTACAATCAGATCAATTAATTAAACTAAAATACTGTGCTATTGAAATTAGAATTTTTTTAACAAATTTTGTAAATTATCCCATACAATAAAATGTGATGTTTTTCTAGTTCTCATTCTAATTGTGCTTATTTCCATATGACACATTATATTCATAACATTTTTAAATTCATTGAACGAAGGAGGTGTATCTGAAATCCAATTTCTAGTTATTTTCCTAGCCACTGCTAGGATAGACCATAACAAGGGAAGCTTAATCTTTTTAACACATTGAGGTACAGGTGTGTTGAATAATATAAGAGACTTAGAAATAATGAAATTATCTGTAAAAAGAGCCTGCAAAAATTCATTAATTGACTTCCAGTATTCTTTCAACTTCATAGTCATAAAACATATGAGCCCAGTCAGCATTAATTTCTACATTAAATCTCTTACATAGATTATCTTTATTATTAATTTTATTCATCATCAAAGGTGTATAAAAAGATCTATGTAAAAATTTCCATGTATAAAGTCTCCAGACAATGGAAGATGTAGTTCTATAAGCAGATTCCAATATATATTGTTTATCTTGTTGAGTTGGTGGGTCCCCATTAATAGAGGTGAAATAATTCCAGTATGAATCTACATTGTAAAAAGTTTCTTGTCTGATAATTTTATGTATATATGAAAGTTTACCTTTATCAGAAACTTTATGCTGTAAATTTATTATCAAGTAATCAATCAGTTTTGGAATAGATTCTTTAACTGTTATAGACATTAGATCTATTCTATCAATGAGATGTTGTCTAAAGATCTGAACCTCTAACCAGCAAGTTTCTCTTAGATCAAATTCTTGTTTTAAGAAATCTAGATTTTTAACTTTATCAGATATCAGCTGATACCAGTACTTTAGATTATTATCTATAGCTAAATGAGCTCCTTCAGAAGTAGATGACATAAGCATACCCTGAGTATAAATTATAGGGAATACAATAAAATT
Source organism: Protopterus annectens (assembly GCF_019279795.1). NCBI lineage: Eukaryota > Metazoa > Chordata > Ceratodontiformes > Protopteridae > Protopterus > Protopterus annectens. The sequence goes on along the minus strand of NC_056747.1, from coordinate 1,062,731,666 downwards.
CCATTCCCTATACTTAGGGTGCATGAATATAAAGTTACAATAACTAATAATAATATTTAATGGGTAACAGACCATATGTTTAGGTGTAATAGGTGAAGTACAAAATTCCTTTAGCAACCACAACATGGAGTTATTTATAATCATATTTTTATGTATTAAGGAGATTTTCATGAAGTGCATACTAATTAGCTCCCAATAATCTTTCCATTTTGCGACATATGACCGATCTATTAAAGTAATAACTTTTATAATAGAAGAGATAATATATAAATTAAAGTCTGGAAAAGAAATACCCCCTTGAGACCAGCTATTAGTATGTTTCTTTAATGAAATCCTAGGTCTATTAGGTGCCCATAAGAAATTTAACATTAGTGTATTCAGTTTCTTGATAGTTATTTTTGTAGGTGAAAGTATTATTGATTGTATTAAGTATAAAATCTTGGGGAATATTATCATTTTAATAACTAAGTCTCTCCTCCATAGTAAAAACATATTCCAGGTATTAAAAAGATTTTGTATATTAAGAAAACAGGTATAGTTATTATATATAATAGATTTAATATCTTTAGATAGTATTATACCTAAATAAGTTATCTGACCTGAGTTGGGTACATATTTAGTAAAATCACTAATGAGAGTATTTTTTCGTGTATATATAGGTAGTATTTTAGTTTTTTCTTCATTTAATATTAAACCAGAAATACTTTTAAAATTCATCATTTTATCAAATAAAGACTGCATAGAAGAATTAGATCCTGCTGATGTAATTAGAACATCATCTGCAAAAAGTTGAATTTTTGATGTTGTATTTTCTTCTATTTCAAAACCCTCTATGTCAGTACTGTTTCTAATCAAATTAGCCCAAGGCTCCATTACTAAAGTGAATAATAGTGGAGAAAGTGGACATCCTTGCTTTGTACCTTTAAGAATGGGTATTTTTGTGAAACATATGTTCCTACCTTAATATAAGCCAGCGTTCCTTTGTATAAATGCTCAATTAAATTTACAAATGCATCAGAGAAATTTGTGCATTTCAGTAAGGTAAACAGTCCCAACTTACTGAATCAAATGCTGAACCTATATCAAGACTAATAAGTGTTAAATCTTTCTTTTTCCTATTTGCAAAATCAATTAATGTTAAAGTTCTTCTTATATTATCAAAAGTATTTCTATTTACAATGAAGCCCGTCTGATCTATGTCTATAATGCCGGGGATATTTGTCTTCAATCTATCAGCAAAAATACTCATAAACATTTTATAATCAACATTAAGTAATGAGATGGGTCGATATGAAGAACATCTAGTTGGATCTTTATTAGGTTTTAAAATTGGTGAAATAAATGTATATTGCCAAGATGGGGGGGTTATTAACTCAGTTTGGGCCAGAATAAAAACCTTATGTATTAATGAATATGTAGTTTTAGAAAGGATTTTATATATCTCTGGTATAATACCATCATTACCCGGTGCTTTGTTTGATTTAAGCTGTGTAATAACTTCTGTATATGAAATACTCTTGTCCAATAGTTTAATCTGTTGTTTATTAAGCTTTTTATTCATGTTTGTGGTTATAAACTCCTTTATTATCTTTAGGTTCCATGTTAATGTTATGGTTAATCTTGTGAAAGTGATTTCTAAATTCGTCCAGTATTTCTGGTATACTAGAAACTTCTTTTTCCTTAGAGAAAAGATTTCTTTGATATGGTTTTGTTTATTCAATCTTTATTTTTAAGTCTATGTAAGTATTTGGGGCTTATTGAATAAGACAAAAACTTGTATTTCTCTAAAGTTATTTTAACTTTGAGTTAAAATTTCTTTATTTCTCATTTAGTTTATTTCTTCAATAACTTTCTTGTCCATAATATTTTCTTTATTATTATGCTTATAAGAGTCCAGTTTACTTTGAATATCTAACAATTCCTTATCCCAAGATTTCCTTTTGTTATTATACCATCTGATACTTTGTCCATATAGATATGATTTTAAGGCATCCCAAACATAGACAATGGAGACTTCAGGAGTATTATTTGTCTAGAAAATGTTGTACTTAAAGTATATATTCTTTATAGTCTTTTAGCTGAGTTAAGTATGCTGGTATCCTTTTGATCTGAACATTATGAGTATTTTTTATCATGAATTCAAAAACAATTGAGTTATGATCAGATATAGGACATGAAATGATTTTGGAATTAATTAAATCTGTTACCATCTGGTTAGAAATAAAGACCCTATCTATTTTTGAATAAGTTTTGTATCTGTTAGAAAAAAAGGTGTATGGTAATGATTTTGACTCTAT
>NC_056747.1:1062534369-1062724369 GCF_019279795.1 Protopterus annectens | reverse complement strand
CCGGCCAGAGGCGAGTCAGATTCTAACGACAGATGCCTGACAAAGCTTGGGGAGCTCATCTGAATGGAAAGTGGATACAAGACAAGTGGCCTGCCAGACTACAACATCTACATATCAACTTGAAAGAGATGTTAGCAGTCCAGTTTGCATTAATAGCTTTCAAGGATTTACTTCTTCCAGGGCAGGTGTTGATTCTAACAGACAACACAACTGTCATGTGGTACATCAACAAGCAAGGCGGAACACATTCTTATCCCCTATGCAGGCAAGCAATGATTTTGTGGGAGACTGCTCTCAGTTTACAGCTAAATCTTCAGGCAAGGTTTCTGGCGGGAGCACAGAACTCCTTAGCAGATGTGTTGAGCAGACAAATTATGGATCCCCACGAGTGGAAATTGGATCCTCATGTATTTCAGAAATTGACAGTGTCATGGGGAACTCCAGACATAGATCTGTTCGCTTCTCCACTAAACCACCAGCTGCCAAAGTTTTGCACAAAAGGTTTCATCCCACAGCTTGGAAAGTGGATGCTCTTTCTTTCAATTGGAGCAATCTTCATGTGTATGCCTTTCCGCCTCTGCCTCTCCTCCCAAAGGTACTACTAAAGGCCAGACAAGACAAGCCAAGGATGATTTTGATAGCTCCAGTTTGGCCTCGACAGCATTGGTACCCATTACTGAGAAGCCTGGTACGGAAACCTCCATGGCCTTTGCCTTCGATTCCACACCTGTTGTCTCAGGAGGACAGTCATTTGCTCAATGTCAAGCTTCACTCTCTGCACCTAACAGCCTGGCATATTCTGTCTTGAACCATAGTGGGCCTCCACTTCCACAGCAAGTTTTGAATGTTATTTTGGAAGCTAGAAGACCTAGTACAAGGAAAGTGTACGCAGATAAATGGAAGAGATTTTTATTTTGGAGTGCAGCAAAGGATTTTGATGTTTCTGAGCCTAATTTGAGTGTGGCTCTTCAATATCTTACTGAGTTACTGGACAAAGGTTTGTCCTTCTCTTCTATTAAGGTTCATGCTGCAGCAATTTCGGCTCACTATGATTGTGACCCACCATTGTTTTCTCATCCTTTGTTCAAGCAATTTCTTAGAGGGGCAAAGAATATAAGACCCCACGAAGAGCTCCTACTCCTGCTTGGGATCTCAATTTTGTGTTGGAGAAACTCACTCTACAACCTTTTGAGCCTGCAGCTACTGCTGAATTGAAATATTTATCATGGAAGACTGCTTTTTTGTTGGCTATTACCTCTGCAAGAAGGGTTTCTGAGTTGCAGGCCCTTATGGCGGTTGAGCCTTTCTTAATTTTCCATAAGGATAGGGTATCTTTACGTACTAATCCTTCCTTTATGCCTAAAGTGGTTTCTAGTGTGGCTTTAAACCAAACTATTCATTTGCCAACTTTTTATGCAAACCCCAAAATAAAGGGGAAAAGATTTTGCACACTTTAGATGTACACAGGCAGTTGCGGTATTATTTGGACAGAACTAAAGGGTTCAGGCAGTCTCAGCAGTTATTTGTTTCTTTTGCTTTGAGTTCTCGGGCAAGCCTGTGTCAAAACAAACTATTTCTAAGTGGATTGGGTTTTGCATTGCTTTCTGTTATTCCCATCATGGCAAGGAAATTCCAGCTGGGATTAGGCCTCATTCCACTAGGGCTACTGCCACTTGACAGCTTTTGAGGGGTGGCAACTAAGGATATTTTGGAGGCAGCTACTTGGAGTTCAGTGCATACTTTCTCTAGGCATTATCACCTACCACTTTACTCTAAATCCAGGGCTGGTTTTGCCACTGCTGTTTTGCAGGGCATTTTGGCAGCTCCTGCTTCCTTATAGTTTGGCCATCCTTTACCTCTGCTTTGGGATTCTACCCAAGTGTAAGGACTGCAGCAATGTGAGATGAAGAACATAGTACAGTTTGGTACCTACCATAAATGTAGATGTTCGAAGATCCACATTGCTGCAGTCCAATTTACCCTCCCTCCTTCCCCTCTGTAGTTAGAGGCGGTTGTGTGGGTTGGGTTGTAAATAGGGTGTATATTGTATATATTGTACATATTTTTAGTGCTAGGATGGTTGGTTGTTGGTTTGCTGTCTTTTGGTTTTGGCCTTTATTTCTAGGGTCTTCTGACATCTGGGGCAAGAAAAGACTGAGGATATGACGTCTGTCATGCGCATTTGTACCCTGACGTCCTGATGTCAGTCAAATGCGCCTTGACCGACGTCAGCCTTATACTTTGATATTCGGGCCGACCGAGGACAGCGGACTACCCAAGTGTAAGGACTGCAGCAATGTGGATCTTCGAACATCTACATTTATGGTAGGTACAAAACTGTACTTTTGGAACACAAATTTTTAACACAGATTATTATTCTGCTGTTAAGTAGATTTTCAAAAACATTTAAATAAATGTTTCATTTTTTATGCCTTCTAAAATAAGACATTTACTTACTACAAGAAACTACATCATTTAAACTCATAACTGACATATTTTATGAACAGAGTATTTTTCCTGAATCTGTGGTGTCACTGTGATAACCTTGTCAATGTTTATACTAACTGCTTTCAGTTTCTCTGAGAATTCTGTGATTTGAAGATTCTGAGGTAACTCAAGGACATTGTGCATAAGACAGCCCACATCCCAGATTGTCTCTCAACATTTTGGCGGGAAACTTATTAAAAACTAGTGACAAACATTCATTTAGCAGTGTAAATGCATCTAAACATGACAGAACCTCCACAATGTATTCCACAGATCATCACAGCCTCTATGCAAGTGAAATTAAACTCAAAATTACCAACAAGTAATAAAACTCAGCATTCTTCTCCCAACTCAATTTTCATACAAATCCTATTCACTGTGCCCACACAGTCAAAAGCATTTCTATATATTAATAAAGAAAAGAGAGTAGAAAATAAAAGGGAGTGAGGCAGAAATAAAAAAATGTAAGAGATAGCTGTAAGAAGTATATACAATGGAATGTTACTTACTGTTTATATTAATAGAGTTAAAAATAAAACATATTTACTCTTATTTAGTTCTGATTATTATTAAAGCATGACAGATTATTTACAAACAAGCATAAGCAGTATAATCAAGAAAGTATAATTAGAAATAGCATTTGAAGAACTTATAAACTTTTACAAGAAATAAATATGTTATTATTCTATTAATGATATTTTCATTACTGTTCTCTCCCTGCCCTCCCCCACCCTTTACCCACTACATAATCTAAATAGAATGTCATTGTTTAAACAAAGAAAATAATAAAAGAAGGAAAAAAAAAGGTAAAGATAAAAAAATGTATCAAATTACTAACCTTACTTTTTTCAGAAAGAAAAACAAATCTAGTCACAGCCTGCCATTAAATCCTCAGGCATTTTGACTGGTTATGAAACAAAACATTTCTTTGCACATAGAGAATAACTTTGATTAAATCTTTTCCAAAATATTTGTGGCTTTCTGGAAAAGCGAGACGCATTTTGAAGTCTGCATCTCAGCCGCTGCCTCCTAAAAGGAGTAGGGATGTTTCTCCTGAGGTTTTGTCCTGTTCAGATTCTTTTCTGCTCATGAGGAATTTTCTCAGGCTTTTTCTTTTGAGTATTCAGATGCAGAGTCCATTCCTTCGGCCTCTCCTCCAGAGGATTTCTCTTTTGGTGATGCTTTAAATATCCTCGGGGAACATTTTAAATGGGGAAAGTCGGGATTATCCCCAATCTAAGAAACTGATTAGGGAGTTTCCAGGTTTACCTCTGCATAAGCCTCTTGCTATTCCCCCTGTGGAAGTTGATGTTTTTCTGGAAAATTCCTGGACTCCAAATTTGGTTCCTCCTGCTCCCAGGAATCCTGACTGGTACTACAGTGTCCCTGTTTCTTTTCAGGAACCCATTGGTGGATCAGAGGTTCTCGGGGCCATAAAGGAGTTAAGGCCACTGTTTGCAGGAATCCTGTTCCCTCTGACAGGGAATCTAGGAACCTAGATAGGTGGGGCAAGAAAGTTTATACCTCTGTCACCCCTAGCTATTAGTGCTACCAATTGTCTTTTTTTCATATGCTGAAGTACCAGCAGTACACCTTTGAAGCTATTAAGTCTAGGATAGCAAGTGTACCTCCTGGCAGAGTAAAGAAAAGCCAGACTTACTGAATTTCGCCAGTCTGGTCAATAAGCATTCTTTGCATTGTGGTGTTGACATCCTTGAAGCCTCCAGCTGGGCTACAGCTACTGGATCTGTTTTATTAGAAGTCATGCTTGGCTCAGAACAGCCTCTTCCAGAACCTGTCAAGGCTAAGCTTTTGGATGTACCTTTGCATAAAGTCTTTTTGGCAGCAAAGCAGAGGAGGTACGATGGAGAATAAGGCCAAGTCGATGCAAACTTAAGGATTTTCTGCAAGTGCGACTCCCTCGCTTTAGCAGGAATTACCCTCCCAAGAGTTAGACCTTTCCTGATACCAGCAGACAGAGCCATTCAAGGTCTAGAGGTTACAAATAGAGGGCAGGTGGCTACCCCTCAAAGGTCTAGGCGTTGGCAGGCTTCCATTCTAAAGGGGGAAGCTCCAAGCCTGCATCTCAATCAAAACACACTCTGACTTTTTACAACTTCTGCCTGTTTGCCTGGAGAGTTTTTTACGGGGAACGTTGTCCCTTTTTTGCAGATGTCTGGGCAACTATCACAGGAATGGGTGATCAGAACAGTGTCCCTGGGGCACAAGTTTTCTTTCCGCACCTTTCCAGCTCCCAAGCGATTCCCAGACATTCCTCCAAACCAAAGGGCAGAAGTAGAAAAATTCCGTCTCATCTGGGAACAATAGAATCTGTTCCTGCTCAGCAGTTAGGCCAGGGCTTTTATTCCAGGCTTTTCCTAGTTCCAAAAATGGCACCTGGCGTCCTATCCTAGATCTTTCCATTCTGAACTCTTCTAGTAATTCCAAAGTTCAAAATGCTCACTCTGCATCAGTTGCTACCACTGCTAGAAAAGGATTCCTGGCTGGTAACCTTATCTTCACATCCCTATCAGGGAAAGTTGCAGACTGTATCTTTAATTTCAGAGTAAGATTATCATTTCAGAGCGAGTAAGCAACAACATCAGTTCTCTGCACTGCCCTTTGTGAAGACTCTGGGAGCAGTAGATAAGCCAAAGTGCCTGGCCCCAGGCATTGCTTTTTGCAGGCAAAAGAAACTTCAGATTTACCCATACCTGGAAGACTGATTCAAGCAAGTTCTCAAGAGCAGCTATTAAAGAATCTGGAATTTGTAAAGACTCTTTCCTGGGTTACACACGAGGGGGAAAAAGTCCAAGGAGAACATTCCTGGGAGTGAGTCTGAACACAGCCGCCCAGATAGATCTCATCCAGGAGAAGCAGGCAACTCTTTCAGTTTACTTCAAGGACTTGGCAAGCATGTCCCCAGCTCCCTGCAAGGAAATACCTGCAAGCTCTGATTTTAATGGCATCTTGTATTCTCATGATTCCATATGCAAGACTGCATATGAGGAAATTACAATGGTACCTCCAAGAACATTCTGTGTCAACACAGAGGACCTGGATGTGGTGATTTCTCTGCTTCCATCACTGCAGATGAGTTTCTATGGTGGGTAACAGTCTGTCTACAAAACAAAGGCATGCCTTTTCGAACACCACCTGCCACTCAAGTTCGGACTACAGATGCATCTGACTACACCTGGGGAGCACATCTGGATGGCAGATTCATACAGGGATGTTGGAACACCCAGCAGATGCACCTGCACATAAATCTGAGTTGATTGCAGTTTAGCAGGCCTTACTAGCTTTCAATCATCTTTTCTCCAGGGACCCTGCTTGTCAGAACAGACAACACCACAGTAATGTGGTACATCAACATGCAGGGAGGGACTCTCTTACCCCCTGTGCAAACAAAGCATGAATCTTTGGTCCATGGCAGCATTCCTGGACCTGCATCTCCTAGTTCAGTTTCTTCCAGGAAGGCTGTTTTTGCAGACCAGTTGAACAGGCAAACCCTGGATCCCCACGAGTGGCAGGTGAAAACAGCAGCCTTTTATCATAGGTTCATAGGTTAGTACTAAGCTAACTGCCCTTGTGAGCCATTTTAAGCCTAGCCAATTATCCCTTGTGAGACTCAAACCCTGCACCTTGTGTTTGTAAGGCAAACACCTTAACCATTAGGCCACCCTCCCAACCCTGAATCTTGTACAGCATTATTCAACATTGGGGCACGCCTCAAGTGGATTTTTCTCACCAGACAGCAATACAGCAGAGCCTGGAAAGTGGATGCTCTGCCCTTCCCTTGGATGCTGCTATCCGTGTAAGCCTTCCCTCTTCCCAGAGTATTAGTGAAGATCCGGGATCGGGAACAAACTACCAAGGATTAGTCTCATAGCTCCAGACTGGCCCAGACAACATTGGTATCTGCTGCTTCGCAGTCTCTCCCTTTTTCCTCCTTGGCATCTTCCTCTGAAACCCAATCTTTTGGTTCAAGAAAGGGGAAACATTCTACATCTTCAGTCTCTCCATTTGGCAGCATGGCTCATTGTATGACTCCTTCCCTTTCTTCCTCCCCTTTCCCAACAGGTGGTTGACATGCTGAGGGAGGCATAGTACTAAAGTCCTACGCTGGCAAATGGGAAAGGTTCTCTCAATGGATGCAGGCTAGAGGGGAATCTGCTTCTCTGCCTTACCCTTCCTCTGATCCTGCAATACCTGGCTGATTTGATTCATGGTGGTCTTTTTGCTCTATCAAGATTCATGCTTCAGCCATTTCTGCTCATTGTTCTCTTGAACAGCCCATTTTCTCTCATCCCCTGATGAAAATGTTTCTGAGGTGCTTGCAACCTAAAACCTCCAAGAAGAGCACCTACTCCAGCCTGGGATCTTTGTTCTAGAGAAACTCACTCTTCCTCCTCTTGAGCTAGTTTCCTCTGCAGATTTATGTTTCTCTTGGAAGACCACCTTCCTCTTGACTATAACTTCAGCAAGGAGGGTTTCATAGCTGAAAGCTTTGACAGCCGTGGATCCTTTTTTCCATGCAGATACTCTGAGAACTAATCCCTCCTCTATGCCTAAGGTGGTTTCTAGCCTGACTCTTAATCAGTCCATGCACCTTCCTACTTTCCTAATTCTCGAAATAAGGGTTAAAGGATCCTACATTTTCGATGTGCACAAAGCTCAGGTTTAAACTGGACAGGACTAAAGACCTTCGGAAAACAGCACAGTTGTTCAGTTTTGCCCCTGGAGCTCAGGGCAAGGCTATTTCTAAGCAAACCATTTCTAAACTGATTGCACATTGCATTAATTTGTGTTCCTTTTCATGGCAAAGCTACTCCTCAAGGGGTTAGGGCCCACTCAACTAGAGCGGCTTCCACTTCTGCAGCCTTTCTAAGGGTTGTCCCTACTAAAGACATTTTGGAGACTGCCACATGGGTCTTCTGTTCACACTTTCACAAAACATAATTTGCCTCAGTTTTCCAGAGCCAGGGCAGGGTTTGCCACTGCTGTTGCAAGGCATTATCTCCAGTGCTGTTGGTTCCTCCCCTTTTTTCTCTGGGCTTTGGTAATCAACCCATTAATTAGGACTGCAACAGTGAAACGCATATTACAGTTGTCTACACTTACCATAAGTGTAGATGTTCGAGTGTATTCACTGTTGGAAGTCCTGGTTTCCCTCCCTCCTTCCCCCTTTTTGGTCCTCTCCTATTCTCTTTTCCTGAGGTACAGGCTGATTTTATTTGCCAAATTTATTTTTGGTTTAAGCCTTATTTTCTGGGGGGCTCCTGACTGTTGCGGCAAGACTGAAGTGGTCTGCTGCCTCCTTTTGTATCTGATGCCCTGACGTCCTTTTATAACCAAGATTTTTACTTACCTTTGGTATTCTGGCCGACTGAAGGCTACCCAGGAGCCAGATAACCCATTAGTTAGGACTGCAACAGTAAATACGCTCTAACATTTACAGTAAGTGTACACAACTGCACTTTCTACATCTGGAAATGGTAGAGAGCCAGTCAGACATGTTGGTAGTATGGTACATAAACAGGAAACTAACCAGATCCTACTGTCACGTGCTCAGGGTGTGGCAATAATAGCGATCCCATCCAACAGCTTTCTGGCAATGCACATTCCAGGAAGGTCCAACGTCCTATGGGTTAAGTTGAGTAGAGCGATCCTCATGCCTTGAGTGGTCCCTCAACCAGAATGTAGCGGAGAAGGTTTTCCACGTGTGGGGCCAGCCTTGCTGCAAACTTTGCCTCTCCCTTAAAAATGCAGCAGTTTCTCTGCTCTAATTCCCCCATGGGGGGCAGTCCCTGAGGGACAATTTAATGCACAATTGGCCTCCCAGACTATTGTATGCTGTTCACCCATTCCATTGATTCCAAAGTTCCTTCAGAAAGTCAGCAGTTTTGAAGAGTGCAGTAATCCTTATTCACCTGTATTGGCCTCTTACCAAAGAGGCCCTGAATTCTGGAACCCTTGCAGACCTGTCACACCCAACAGGAATGCTTCATCCCAACATTCACAACATCAAGCTAACAGCTTGGTTCCTCCAGGTCTGTTTGCCAGACAACCTATGCTTTCCTGCCCGGTCCATTGTATTCTAATATCCTCCCATAATTATCCACTCAAACTGTATACGAACAAATGGAAGAGGTTTATCTGCCACAACACAATATGGATCCCATCACAGCTCTCATTCACTTTGTTCTGGAATTCTAAAAACAGAGCTTCAACATCTGCTATTAAAGTCCACCATTTCAACTTTTCACATTGGGATAGATTGATTTCCCACAAACATTACAAAGCTTTCTTATAAGGGACCATGTTAACCCCCACCACCATAAGGATCCCTCTCCTTGGGATCTAAATATGGTTTTAAGCTTGATTGTCCAACCACCCTTCGAACCTGCAGCATCTTGTGATATTAAGTTCCTTTCATGGAAAACATTTGTGGCAAGACTGATATCCAAAATTCAGGCACTTTCTTCACAGCCTCCTTATTTGGATTTTCATGGACTCTTGCGTACCAAGCCCTCTTTCTTGCTTGTAGTTTCTCTAACTACATATCCATTTTCTTCACTAATTTTATTGGTAAGGGTGAATATGTACTACGTTTGGATGTTCACAGACTTTCTATTTACATAGAGCTAAAGAGTTCCGGGAAACAAATTGTTGCATTTGCAGGCCCTATGAAGGCCTATCTGTTTCCAAAGTCACCTTATCAAAATGGCTTTCTAGTTGCATTTCCTTACACTTCAATATCTCATTACAAATTAGATTTGGTCTCCAGGGGAAGAGCCTCCTTTGCAATAGTTCTGAGGAATATTCTCCAAAGTCTCCAACCAGGGTAGAGGTAGCTAGGGAATCTGTCCCATATCCGAGAATGAGCTGAAATGAAGTTATGTACTTGCCATAAAGTTCCATCTGTATTGTCTATTTTTTCATCTCTCTCCATCCCCCTTCCATGGTTTTCTTGGCTGAACAGGAGAATTCCAAAATGGTTTCGATTTTCCTGTGTTCTAGAAATGGTCTCCTTTTAAGATCTCCTTGTGTTAAGTACCATTTTTCTGCCTTCTCTACATGTAATAAACGAGTTTTGAGGTAGAGTAGAGAAGCATTGAGGGTAAGGGAAGTTATAATTTTTGTTTGCCACAAGCTTGCTAATGGCAGTCTGATCCGATGGATCAGATCTGGACCCATATGAAGAGATGAAAAAATCGATAATGCAGTTGGAACGTTAACTCCCCCCCCCCCCCCTAGAAATATGAATGTATGGCATGTGTTCATAATTGTATTTAGACCAGAAGGTGTATATACAATACTCAATGTTATCAAATGAAAGTATACAGAATGCTGAAAATGTACTGATTGGTGTTTTAACATTGCATGGCAGATATTTGCCTATTTAATATGCAAGTATTCGGGTCCCCTTTGGTAGATCAAACTTAAAAGTTTGAACCTCATATGGCCGGTAACATATGTTCAAACTTGTAAGTTAGCACTGAATGGAGATATCCGTACAGTGTGGAACGGAAAGATTTCCCTTTTCCGCAATGTAGTACGATCTGAGTTGGTGTGTGGGGGGTACCAGGGGCAGTTTTACATATGGTCTCAGCCATATGTGGTTTGAATTTGTAAAAGTTCGATCTACTGAAGTAGACCTGCAAGTATTCCTATCTTTAGGCAAATATCACCAAAATGTAATGGCATCTACAAAACTAGTTTACAGCAAAATGAAGATCAGATCTGCCTGAACAAATGTCGCACTGATTGTTCTATGATGGGTAAAGATTATTTTATTTTTTATTTATTTAACATTTATTTAATTTATTTAACATTTGTTGACCGGGAATGTCTGACTAGGTTCCACTGAGCCTGTTTTCAGCGGAGGCCCGGGGAGAAATGCTCCAGATGCATGTCTCATCTGATTACAATATAAAATTTACTGGCTGACATTAATATCAAAGTCGTAATTTTCATGGCATCTCCCATTGAATTTCATGCTTTAAGTTGCATGTAAGTTTTTAGAACTTATTTTAAGCTGAATTGGGTTTTTTAATTGTGGGCTTTTAGACATAAATTAGAACACATTTACAAATCTCTAAGGCTTAAAGAAGAACATTGCTCAAGTTTGGACTGTTGAAGCTTTTAGTGGCCAGTGTACATACCAGGAGTGGCCTTAAGTCAACTGGTGCCCTAGGCAAAAGGCCTCCACTGTGCCCCCCCATACTTATCTACCTACACCAAATAAATAATGGAAAAGCGCCCCTACTACAGCGGCGCCCTAGGCAGCTGCCTAGTTGGCCTATGCCTAAGGCTGGCTATGGTATCTACCTGTGAGTTTAACTGATATGTGATGGCCAGTAATTGTATTCCTTCATGATAGAGATAGTGAATGGTATGGTAGAGATGCATTTTGGGGTAAAGAGGCAGTAATTTACGTTTTTCAGTTTTTTAGGTTTTAGTGAATTTAGCCACATTTCAAATTATTAGGTCTTGTTGAGAGAGTTGGCAAATCACAGTAGGGCGAAGTCACTAGACTACTGAATTAGGTAGCATTTTTGTAGCAGTGTAGGTCTTTGGAGTATGTAACCTTGCACAGATCCTTGGAGACCAATTGGTTACTGGCAAGAAGATGGCAAAATCATTTTTTCCATTTCACTGACATGCTTTGAGAGGTAGCTATTGGGAAGATGCAAAATAGGCTGCTGGCATTTTCATGTTTGACTGTATCAAAATTTAACATAGCAGTAGTGCTGTGGTAAAGAGGATGATAGCCATGTTTGGTTGAAGACTTAGGCTGGTTTATTAGGTATTTGAAGTTGCGTATGAATACATTTTTCTAATTTTTGTTAGGTGTTAGTGGAAATTAGCCAATAGCTTGGAAGTTTTGCAGTGCATTTTTTCCATAGTGAGGGGACTTGGTTTCAATTCTAAAATAAGTCCATATTTGAAAACATCTGCAGTAGCTTCAACTGCCATTTTTAAGATGCTTGCCAGTTATTCATTGGCAGTTGTAGGCTTTAATTTTCTAAGGTATTTTTCTCATCTCTTTGGGAACTGCCTGGAATGGAGAAATGCCGAAGGTGATTTGAGAATGTTTAGCAAGAGCTTAATTTGTCACCTAGTTGGTTATTGGCTGTACTGTATGAAGGGGGTACTGAATTTGGTTGTCTCTTGTGTGGTGGTGACTTTGAAGCTTATCCTGGTTTAACAATTTGGGGCCCAGAACAGTTTTGGATTAGTGTTTTGGCTGAGTAATTTTTCTTTGGTAATAAGATATTTAGATTTCTTAGTTTTATATGCTAGTAGCTTATTTTATGTCCAGACATTCCATTTTTGTTTCATGAGTTTAGTTGCGAAGGATAGCCATGGATCAGGGTGGGATTTGACTTTATTCTAAGTGGGCTAGGGTGTTCAGAACTCTTTAGGAGGATAGTGTATGTGGAGAGTCATTAGTGCACCCCCCCCCACCCTGGTTGGAAAACTTGACTTCATGAAAAGTAAGCTTTCTTACCAGACTAATGTGTTTGGTGCTGCTGCTTTTTACCTTTATGATGTAGTTTGGTAAGTGATCACTTTGCAGAGTTGCATGGGTTAGGATTCAATTATGGGTTGATTGGATTGAAGAGTAGATGTCTTCCATTTTATGGAATGTAGTTTACAAACAAATTGTGTGGGCAGGAGGGGAGTTTGGATTTGATGTATGAAATATGAATGTATCTAAAAAGGAATGTGGAATAAAATGGAAGAGATGAGCAGTTACAGGTGAAGTTCTAATTTTCTACTGTTGGCCAAAGAAATTGAAGTTTTGAAAGGTTAGTACATGAGATGGGAGACTTTGGAAACTTTAACATGTTTTCTGAAAGTATTTTTATTGGATTTTTAAACTAGAATTATGGAAAACATAAGCAATAAAGGAAACTAACATTTCAACTTCATAAACTAAGCTCTGCTCAGCTATTAATACTTTTGCACTATTGGTCGGTGTTCTAAAAATTCACTGGGCCTATCTTCCATATAGGCTCCAAGTCTTCAAAAGTAAACAGTTTCATTTGCATCCAAATATAGCTTTGCAGGTTAACTGTATTGTGCACTAACTTCCAAACAGTTGTCAGTCATTTTCGTAAGACTAATCAGAACCCAGCCTACCTTGACCATCTTGTTTAATTTCAGTTATGGTGCCAGTTAATGCATAATTTTTGCAATAAATTTAAGTAGCCACATTTTAAATAGTGACATGAGTGCACATTAATAGAAAAAAAATCGCACTAACATTTTTATTTGCCTCAATTGAGTTTCATTCAAGCATTGCATAAATTGCTCAAGTTCGTGCCTTCCATAAAACCTCACTCCTATTTCTAAGCATATTTCTACAGATTCCATTTATTTCCATGGAATTTTCTCTAAGATCCCACTTCATTTTCATCCCCTTTACAATATTCAGTGCTTGAATTACAATTTGTTTTTCTAGTAATTGCTTTTTTGTAGCTAATAGCATTAAACTTATTGCCGTACATCTCAACTGTACCTGATTTTGACACATTTTAGCTGTGTCCCTCAATCCCTTTTAGCACTGGTGCCTTTTGGACAAAAGTGAATTATGCTTAATGACTAAGCTGAATTCTTTTACTTCAAGAAATGTATTAATTCACATTCTGTAATTCTGTTAATGCCTTAAGTTAATATAACTAATATTTTTAAAGGTGTCCTTGATTTTTTTTTTCTGGATTTGTCCCTGATTCTGTTGAGATTTGTCCCTGATTTGTTGAGAGCTATTCTTATTGCTGTACTATTTCTAGCAATTTAGATACTGTCCACACTCAATTCCATTTTTGAATCATTCTCAAACATTTTTGATAAAATATTCTGCTGCAAATTTTTTAAATCTGTACTTCATCCGTTCCTCAAAAAAAAAAATCCATTTACCTGCCTTTCTATAATACCTCCAACAATAAATTTAACTTTAAAGTCTAACATCCTACTAGCTGCCAGCTGCTTGGGCAGATGGAACTTCAGATGTTCGTGTTTCAATGTTGCAGTCCTTACAAATGGGTTATCTGGCTCCCGGTAGCCCACAGTCTGCCAGAATAACCGTCTTTGGTATATGACTGCTGCCTTTGGCCATAAACCTGATGTCTGGTATTAAGGCAGCCGATGCCATCTCCACAGTCTTTCTTGCCACGGAGCCCGAAGCAGAATTCGCCCGCCGGTTGGCAGATTACCTTTTGTTTTCAGACTGCTTCAGTTAGACCTCAGCTAAGTACCCTGTTGGATACTCTTTTCTTGCTTTAACGAATATCAAAGTAACTGTCTTGCCTGTGGAAAACTATTCCGCATTGTGATTTTCATTCTTACTTATCACTTAGGCCTTGAGCACGACGTCCCTAATTGTGATCTGTGTGCTGCTTTTAATCAGCGTACTATAAGCTGTAGAACTAAAATTTTTATATAAGCATTTAGGAGTTTAGCCTAGGTTCTTCAGTATGGTGTCTTCTGGTCTCCCAACTTCTGATCCTAAGAACCGAAAGGATAGACTGCAACAGGCATAGGGTCAGATCAGCCGATGACATTCCAGTTAAGTTGGTCAGCCCAGCAGTGCTTTTGCAGCCTCTGCAGATGTTCAGCCGCAGGCCTCTGCTGAGACCCTTTAGGAGTCCTCCATGCTGCAGGCTTCCATTTTGTCTTCTGACCCTTTGCAAGTCACTACCTTCGATTGGTCCGGAGCTGCTAAGCAGGCCCTGGCTTCTGAGGCCTCTTTGGCCTGAGACCAGACCGACCTCAGTTCAGACTACTGCTGTGGCTAGGTCTCCCGAGTCCCTCCTGCTTTCTAGCCGACCTTCCAGCTGCAAATCTCCTCAAAAGCAGGCACCGGCCTCCCCTCACATTCCTCACTCACAGATTAAAATGGCTAGTGATCTTTTGACTCCTATCCAGGGCTCTCCAGTTCCTAAGAGGGCTAGAGAATTGCCCCCCTCGAGTTCTGATGTTTCCAGCAATTCTGCTGATGAGGAAGACTCAACTTTATTCTGGTCTTGAGGATTCTGATGCAAAAGAATCTATCCCTTCTGCCTTTCCTCCAGAATTTTCTTTTGGGGATGCTCCTGAATTCTCTTGGAGAGCATTTCAAGTGGGAGAGACAGGACTATCCTCGGTCTAAGAAAAGGATTAGGGAGTTCTTGGAATTACCACAGCATAAGCCTCTGGCTATCCCTCCGATGTTGGAAGTAGTTGATGTCTTCATGGAGAATTCTTTTTTTTTTGTGTCCTAATTCTGTTCCTCCTGCTCCCAGGAAACCTGACCGGTTTTAGAGTTCCCTATTCTCATCAGTTTCTTTTTAGGAATGCCGCTGATCCAGTGACTATTTCTCGGGGCCCTAAAGGTGTTAAGGCTACAATTGCAAAATAATCCTGTTCACTCTGACAGAATCTAGAGCCTTGGACAGGTGGGGTAAAAAGGTTTATACCTTTGCCACCCTTTTTGGGTCTGTTAATTATCTTTTTCATATGCTTAAGTTTCAGCAGCATACATTGGTTATTAAGGCTAAAATTGCTAGTGTTCCTTCCCTGGCGGAGAGTAAGAACATGCAAGATTTTTTTAATTCTGCCACTCTTGTGAATAAACATTCTTTACACACTGGTTTTGACAATTTGGAGGCTTCTTGCAGGGCGGCAGCCACTGGATCTGTTATCAGAAGACCTGTTTAGCTCAGGGAACAGCCCCTTTCTAAGCCTGTTAAATCTAAGTTACTGGATGTACCTTTGAATAAGGACTATCCTTTTTGGTAACAAAGCAAAAGAGGTCTTGAAAAAAAATTGGAGGATAAAGCCAAATCTATGCAAACTGTTAAAGATTTTCTGCAAGTTCAGCCTCCTTGTTTTAGTAGGCATTACCCTTCTAGGAATTGGACTTTTTCTGATCCCAGTAAACGGGGATGAACTAGGTCTAGGGGTTATAGGTCTTCTAGGGGACAGACCTCTACTCCTCCAAAAGACTAAATAATGGCATGCTTCCTCTTCAAATCTGGGAGTGTTATGAGCATCCTTCCCAAAGTAAGCATTCTCTTTGACTCAGTCCTCCCCTTGCCTGCCCCTGCTGGCCCAGGATTGCATTTGTGGGGAAGGTTGGCCAATTTTGCAGATGTATGGTCCACCATAAGACTACAAATGGGTACTCAAAATAGTATACCAGGGCTAAAAGTTTTCTTTTCACACTTTCCTTGTTCACCAAGGATACCCAGATATTCCTCCAAATCAAATGGTAGAAGCAGAAAAGCAAATTTCTTCTTGCTGATCCTGGGAGCAATAGAGCCAGTTCTGTACTTCAGATACTAAAGGGGGCACCTGGTGCCCCATTCTGGACTTGTCCATTCTGAGCACCTTCCTGTTGATTCCCAAATTCAAAATTCACTCTTCAGCAGTTGCTGCCAGTGCTAGCCAAGGATTCCTGACTGGTGACTTCGGATCTCAAGCTTATCTGCACATCCCAATACAGGAAAGTTGCAGGCAATATCGTTATTTCAGAGCTGGAAGACTACCAATTCTCTGCACTGCCCTTTGGCAAAATGCCTGGCTCCAGTCATTGCTTTTTGCAGTCAGAAGAACATTCAAATTTACCCTTGGACGATTGCCTCATTCAAGCAAACTCTCCAGAACAACTTCTAAAGGATTTGGACTTTGTAAGGAACCTTCTCACCTCTTTGAGCTACTCTCTCAATGAAAGGAAGTCTACACTCGACGAAAGGTAGTCAAGACTGGTACCCACCAGGGAGATTGTAATCCTGGGAACGCGTCTGAACACAGCCGCCCAGATGGTATTCCTCCCTCAAGAGAAACAAATGTAGCTTTCGACTTCAAGGATTTGGCAAGCATGACCCAGCTCTCTGCAAGGCAATTCCTGCAAGCCCTGGGATACATGGCTTCATGTAATCTGATGATCCATACTCCAAACTGCATATGAGGAAAATACAATGGTACCTCAACCTGTGGTGTCAACACAGATGGGATTTAGACTTGATACTGCCTCTGATTCTCTGTTTGCAGAAGTTTTTTGTGGGCGACAGCTTGTTCACAGAACAAAGGCCTAGCTTTTTGACCAACTCCTGCAAGTATGACGCACTACAAATGCCTCTGACTACTCTTGGGGAGCGCGTCTAGATGGCAGATGCATACAGAGGACTTGGAGCAACCAACAGATTCACTTGCACATAAGTCTGAAAGAACTGATAGCAGTCCAGCAGGCCTTCCTGGCTTTCAAGCATCTTCTCTCTCCTGGAACTCTAGTCAGGACAGACTGCACCACAGTCATGTGGTACATCAACAAGCATGGAGGGACTCATTCTTGGCCCCTGTGCAGACAAAGCATGGTTCTATGGTCCATGGCAGCTTCCATGGGCCTACATCTAATAGCTCAGTTTCTTCCAGGCAGACTCAACACCTTGGCAGATCGGTTGAGCAGGCAGGTCCTGGATCCTCATGAGTGGCAACTGAACAAGACCATCTATTGCATCATTCACCATTGAGGTTCTCCCCCAGGTGGATCTCTCCTCTCCAAACCACCATCATCTTCCAACCTTTTGCACCAGGGAACATCACAACAAAGCCTGGAGAGTGGATGCTATGTCCTTCCCCTGAAGACAGCTTTCAATTTATGCCTTTCCTCCTCTGCCTCTTATTAGCAGAGTGCTGCTGAAGATTAGGGACGAAAAACCAAGGGCTATTATAGCGCCAGACTGGCCCAGACAGCATTGGTATCCACTGCTTCGCAGTCTTGCCCAGTCTCTGCCTTGGCATCTTCCCCTGATGCCAGATCTCTTGGTTCAGGAAGAGGGAAGATTACTACATCCTCATCTTCAGCCTGGCTCATAGTCCATCTCCTCAGGTGGTTGAGGTTCTTCATGAGGCCAGGAGGCCTAGCACTAGGAAATCTTATGCAGACAAATGGAAATGATTCGGTATTTGGATGCAAGCTAGAGTGGAAGACTTCTCAACAATCTCTTCCCCCTTATTCTTGATTACCTGGCAGGCTTGCTTGCTTAATGGTGGACTTTCTTTTCTTCAAGACTCATGCCTCAGATTTCTGCTTATTGTTCCTTTGAACAATCAATCTTCTCATATCCTTTGAAGCAGATGTTCTTCGTCTCTCATTGCTGCAGTCATAACCTGTGGGTAGTCCGCTGTCCTCTATCGGCCCGAATACCAAAGAGCTGGGTTGGCGTCTGTCAATGTCGCCTAGAGCTGACGTCAGTATGTCGTAGTACATAAGCGCATGACCGACGCCATATCCTCAGTCTTTCTTGTGGCGTGGTCCAAAGCAGAAGCAGCGTTTGCAAGTGCCGTTCGGCGTTCTGAAATTTTCATTTATCGAGTTTCAGACCGAAGACCAAGTTGGGCTAAGTACCCCGTTGGGGAAATCTGTCTTTTCTTGCCTCAGTTATCCGGATGTCAGAAAAAGTTAATTGCATTTCTTGTGGGAAACAGATACCTCATAAGGATTTTCATTCTTTCTGTATTCATTGCTTGGGGCCTGAGCACGACGTGGTCGGGTGTCGCTTTTGTGCTAGTGAACCTGGGACTATTGAGGCAATGTTACAATTGCCTCATGTACACAGACAACCCTCTCCTCCTCCCACAAAACACAAATACATGCGAGAGATGCAACTATACGGCCAAACTGGAGGCTGAGCTCTCGACATAGGACTGGCAAGACCAGTCAGGAGGAGAAGGTTACCACACACACTAGACCCAGTCTCACATAGTACCATCACAACCTCAAATCATACACACAAACACACAGACATACTCGGAGGCTCTGATCAAAAATCTACCAAAGCAGACACCCAAACAACCACCACCTCAGAACACAACACCTGCAACACATAGACCTCACAGTCAGTGTCAAACAGTCACAGCCCTTAAGGCCAAACACAATGCCAGACACACTAGTCATTGGTGACTCCATAGTCAGACACACTGACGTCCCGCTCACCAGACTGAGTAAGGAGAAGGTCACAGTAAGCTGCCTGTCGGGCACTAGAATCCGCCACATAATGCAAGCACTCAGGTCTCTCAACAGCAGGTACAAATACGACTCAGTCATTGTCCACGCTGGTGTAAACTACCTGAGACGTACCTCCTTGGACTACATGAAAAGAGACATTGAGGAGCTCTCTGATTATGTAGCCCAGGCAGGTATGACCCTGACCTTGAGCAGTATCCTACCTTCACCAAGAATGATGCCACAATACAGAGATAAGATGATCAGCTTTAACAATTGGCTTAAACTCTGGTGTCATTCAAAGGGGATCCAATGTCTGTCTGCCTGGGATGACATGCTGGACAAGCCACGCTGCTTCGCAAGGGACGGCTTGCACCTGTCACCCTGGGATTCGGATATTGGCAAAGGCTCTTGCCACCCCCATAGTGCCTTTTTTAGGCAAGGCTCAAATTCTAAACCTACCACCCTAGAACACAAAAAGGAAAAAAACTAAGGGTAATGCTGCTCAATGCCAGCAGTCTAAATCTCAAAATGCACGCACTCGAGGCCCTTCTCGGTATGGAGAACATCGATGTCTGTGCTGTGACAGAAACCTGGTTCAAGGCTCCTGAGAGCACCCCAGCACTATCAGGTTAACCTCATATCATGCGTTCCGGCCCCAAAATCTGGACAATACCAAGAAAGGGGGGGGTATCCATATTCATCAAGGACACCCACACCTCAAGACTGGTGGCAATGCACGATGCATCGGAGACCATCCAGGTGCAATTAACCATAGGCAAGACTGCTCTGCAAATTGTAGCATGTTACAGGCCACCCTCACAAACTCAGGAACCTCACATGGCCTTCCTGAAAACACTAGAGGGGATAAATGTATCACCAAACACCATCATACTAGGTGACTTCAATTACCCTAATATTGACTGGGAACACTACTCAAGCCCAAGCACCCTAGCCCAAAAGTTCCTGGAATTCATAAACTCAAATGCCATGGAACAACTAGTCACCATCCCCACAAGAGGAGAAAACATACTTGATCTCATCATCACGAACATGGGAGCACAATGTTCAACACCGAAGTATACCCCTCACTGGTGAGATCAGATCACAAACTAATCTCGCTGGAGGTCCTCATCCCACCCCCACCTGAAATAAAAAAGACCACAGTAAAGAACTTCTCGAAAGCTGACTTCACACTTCTAAAGACTAGTGTGGTCTCCTTTAAGGCCCCGAGGCGGAAAACAGTACTCAAGCCGCTGAATCACTTACAAATGCCTTCTACCAGCACCTGCAGGACTGCATGGATAAGGCAATCCCAAGCAAAACAAAGATTCTTTGTACCAAAGGCAAGCGTCCAGTCTGGTGGACCCCAGCCATAAACAAACTCTACAACAAAAGGAGGAAGCTACTACAAGATAGAGCAAAATCCTTAAAAGGTAAGACACCCTTGATCACTAAGTAAAAAACTAAGAGCTCTCATAAAATCATCCAAAGCAAATTTTGAGAGAAAAATAGCTAAAGACTCAAAAGACAATCATAAGGCCTTCTTTAGCTATGTTAGAAACCTGGGAGGGAACTCCCAGATATGCTCAGAACTAGTTCAAAATGATGTGAAGATTACTGATCCTACAGACATTGCCAACATACTGGCTGATGGGTTCAGTGCAAACTTCTCCCCCCTCCCCCCCAAAAGGAGAGATATCTATACCAAGCGATTGTAGTCCCCCAAACATCTCCAACGCCCAAGTGAGAACTGCTCTCTCCAAAGCAAAAAACACAGCATCCAATGGACCTGATGGTGTCCCCGGCTGTGTTCTCCACGAACTCAATGAATTAAACCCACAGCTAGGACAGCTGTTTAATCATAGTCTTACCTCTGGATACGTACCCAGGGAGTGGCGCACTGCAACTGTGGTCCCACTTCACAAAGGCGGTGCCTCCACCGACCTTGGAAATTACCGGCCCATTAGCTTGACAAGCCTTATCTGCAAAGCCATGGAGAGGATCATAATGGACCTCATAAATAAAGACATAGGGAATTTGCAGACTTTGGATCCATCCCAGTTTGGCTTTGTCAAAGGCAGATCATGCCTTCTAAACTTGGTTGACTTTTTCGAAACAGTCACCAAAGCCATTGATGAGGGAAAGGTAGTCCATACAGCCTACCTCGATCTGGCAAAGGCCTTCGATACAATACCCCACTCGGGTATCATTGAAAAACTCATCAGCTTAAATGTTAACCCATACATCACAAGATGGGTTGCAAACTGGCTGAGTGACAGAACCCACAGGGTCAGAGTTGTTGGCGCCATGTCAGACTCAAAGCCTGTCACAAGTGGTGTACCACAGGGCTCAGTCCTGGGCCCACTCTTGTTTGGCATCTACTTTTCCAAAGTACAAGCAAACACAGGAGGGTTATGGCTGACAAAGTTTGCAGATGACTGCAAACTGGGCGCCATAGTAAACACATCTGACACAGATATCCTTCAGAAGGGTCTCACAGAAACGGATAACTGGTGCCAGAGCCATGGCCTAAAGTTAAATGCCAAAAAATGCATAGTCATACCCTTCGGGGAAAAACAAGGTTACCCCTAGCTACCAAATAGGTGGCAATCCACTGAGCACAGAAGAAGTCATCAGGGACCTGGGGACCCAGGTTGATAGTCTGTCATTCGACATCCATGTAGCTGAAGTAGTTAGGAAGACCTTCTACATTGCCCACCTTATCATGAAGGGATTCTCATCTAGATCAAGGGAGGTCATAGTCTCCCTATACTCATCACTCATCAGACCAATGATTGAGTACAATGCCCCATTCGGAATGTATCTGACCCGACACTTGCAGCAGCTGGAGAGGCCACAAAAGTTCCTCACCAAAAGGATAAAGGGTCTCGAACATCTGTCCTATGCTGCCCGACTGAAAACTCCAGCTCTACTCAGTCGCCTACCGCTTGCTCAGAGGTGACCTTTGCCTAACATACAAGGCCATGTCAAACCCAGATTTGATGAATATGCTTCACCTCAAAAAATCTAGATCCATCAGAGCCACAAGGGTGGGAGACTTAAACCTCGACACGGCTATTAATAGGACGTGCTGGAATCTAGATCCATCAGAGCCACAAGGGTGGGAGACTTAAACCTCGACACGGCTATTAATAGGACGTGCTGGAGGGATAGATTCATCACCCAAAGACTCCCTATGCTGTGGAACAAAATCCCGGTATATGCGAGGCAGAGCACCTCACTGGCCTTGTTCAAGAGAAATCTTGACCAATGGATGGGAGATCGCAGATATATCCCAGGGATTACCTCAGTGTCACTGCTCGACAGAGGCACAGCAAAATAATGGGTATAGTTCCCCATACTAAAGGGGTGGCGTAAGCCACAAAACTATGGGCTAGGCTTGTAAATGCCCTTGGGCAGATAGCCTAGTATGAACCTATGAACCTAGATTTAACAAGCGCACCATTAAACGGAGATTAGACTGTGCCAGGCTTGTTTTCGATAAAAGGTGTAACTATAACATGCCGTCGGATCCTCCGACGCCCGCTACCGCTAAAAAGCGTAAAGATAGATCTTTGAAGTCTAAACCGGATGAGTCGTTCGTTGCGGACGCCGGTTCTACGGAGCCTCCGGTTGAATCTGTGGATCCTGCCGAGGGTTCGGCTGAATCCCATGGGGAACCTTTACTTTTACAGGAGTTGGCCTCTCAGGAGTTAGGCCCGGCTGAAGGTGCTTCTCGGGTGTCTGTAGTTCCATCTTTACAGAAGGTTATTAGGCCTTCTACTTCAGTGGCTAAAGCCCATGCTAAGGCCAAACCTTGTCATGTTGGCCCTGGTCATAGTTCTAGCTCTCCAGCCCCTGTTCCTAAAAAGCATATGTTAAATATGGCTGAGGACTTGATTACTTTGATCAGGGGTTCTATGCCCCCACAGAGAAGAGGCCTAGGGTGGAGGCAGATTTAGAGGGGATGGATCATTCCTCAGACTACTCTAATTCCTCAGCTGAAGAAATTCAGGAATTCCCTTCTTATTTAGATTCGGATGCAGAGGACTCCTGTCCTTCTGCTTCTCCTCCAGAGGATTTTTCTTTTTCTGAGACTTTACATTCCATGAGGGAGCATTTCAAGTGGGAAGGTCAGGATTTTTCGGATTCTCGGAAACTGCTCAGGGAATTTTTGTTTCTGCCACAGCATAGGCCCTTGGCTATTCCTCCTGTCTTAGAAGTTGTTCAGGATGTTTTTTCTGAATCTTCCCTTAATCCTGATTCTTTACCTCCTGCCCCTGTTAAGCCAGACAGATATTAGAGTTCCAGAAGCACATAAGTATTTGTACAAGAGTCCTAGAGCTGATCCGGAAACTATTACTCAAGGTCCGAAGGGTATTAGGGCTTCTGTGGCTAAGAATCCAGTTCCTTTGGATAAAGATTCTAGAGCTTTAGATAGATGGGGGGAAAAAAGTGTACACCTCCTCTACGTTAGCTATGAGGGCTTTGAATTGCCAATTTCATATGCTGAAGTATCAGAATTTTTTTAGGTCAATTGAAATCTAAGGTGGATGCTTTATCTGAGGGTATAGAGTGTAAGGAGCTCCAGGAGTCATGCATCAGATCAAGTTGGCAAGCATTCTTTGCAGTGTGGTTTCAATGCTCTTCAGGCTGCATCCAGGGTGGCTGCTACAGGTTCAGTTATTCGTAGACATGCCTGGCTTAAGGATCAAAATTTGTCAGAGCATGTTATTTGGATGCTCCTCTTCAATCTGAAGTACTTTTTGGTCCGTCTGTGGAATCAGTTTTGAAAAAGATGGAAGATGAGGCTAAGTCTATGCAGATGGTCAAAGATTTTATGCAGGTGCAGCCCCCTAAGTTTAGTAGGAATTGGCCTGCTAGAGGATGGTCTTTTCCTTCTTCGGATTATCAGTCTAAGGGCAGGTCTAGGCGTGGTAGAGGCAGAGCTCACGCTCAGGGTTCTTTCAGACCTAGGACTTGGAGTTCTCCTGCACAGTCTTCTGGTGAGGGCAGGGGTCAGCCTGTTCGTAAACAGACCCAATGACCTGTATCTTCCGCTGCCAGACCCTTCTCTACTGGCAGCTCCTCTAGGAGGAAAGTTGGGACTTTTCAAACAAAACTGGCATTTTGTCACCCAGGACAAATGGGTGTTGGATATAATAAATCACGGGTACAAGTTTTATTTTCACACTTTTCCTCCTTTCAAAGGCATGCCGGATGTGCCTCCTCAGCAAAGGATGGAGGCTCAGGAGCAAATTTCTTTACTTTTACAGATGGGGGCAATTCAGGTGGTCCCTCTGTCAGAAGTAGGCCTAGGTTTTTATTCCCGTCTATTCCTAGTGCCAAAGAAAGGAAACACTTGGAGGCTAATTCTGGATTTGTCCATTCTCAATACCTACCTAGACATTCCAAAGTTCAAGATGTTAACATTACAACAACTTCTGCCTATGCTGGGCGAAGATCACTGGATGGTAACCCTAGATCTCAGAGGCCTATCTTCACATCCCTATCAGGCCCAGCTGCAGGAGATTCCTGAGATTTCAGGCTGGTACTTCTCATTATCAGTTCTCTGCATTGCCCTTTGGTTTATCTACTGCGCCCAGAGTATTCACAAAAGTTCTGGCTCCTGTAATTGCTTTTTTCAGACGGAGAGGAATACAAATTTATCCTTATCTGGACGATTGCCTGATTCTTGCTCAAAACAAAGACAAGTTACTACAACATCTCCAGTATGTAATGGCAGTTTTAAGGTGCCTAGGGTATTCTGTGAACGAAATAAAGTCCAGTCTAGTGCCCTCTCAGGACACGTGCTTTCTGGGTGTGAGACTGAATACAGCTTCTCAGATGGCATTTCTGACCCCGGACAAACAAAGAACTCTTCATCTATACTTCCAGCAGTTGTCAGTAATGTCCAGGCTGACTGCAAGGACAGTCCTTCAAGCCTTGGGGTTCATGGCATCTTGCATTCTAGTACTTCCCAATGCCAAACTGCATATGAGGAAGCTACAATGGTATCTCAAAAGTGTGTGGACTCAACACTGCCACGGTTTGGACACTGTCATTCGGATTATACCTTGCATCCAGAAGGAATTCTTGTGGTGGGCTCAGGAATGTCACCTAAACAAGGGACTCTGTGACCCGACCAGAGGCGAGTCAGATCCTAACGACTGATGCCTCGGACTTGGCTTTGGGAGCACACTTCAATGGGAAATGGATACAAGACATGTGGCCTCCCAAACTACTACATTTGCATATCAACATGAAGGAGATGTTAGCAGTCCAATTTGCTTTGATGGCCTTCAAGGACCTACTTCAGCCGGGACAGGTGTTGATTCAAACAGACAACACAACAGTCATGTGGTACATCAACAAGCAGGGGGGAACCCATTCCTACCCTCTTTGCAGACAAGCAATGATTTTGTGGGAGACTGCTCTGAATTTGCAAATCAATCTTCAAGCACGGTTTCTGCCAGGAGCACAGAACTCCCTAGCAGATGTATTGAGCAGGCAAATTGTGGATCCCCACGAGTGGAAACTGGATCCTCAATTGACCGTGGCTTGGGGAACTCCAGACATAGATCTGTTCGCTTCTCCACTGAATTTTCAACTGCCAAAATTTTGCACAAAGATGTTCCACCCAAATGCTTGGAAAGTGGATGCTCTATCTTTCAGTTGGAACAACCTTCACGTTTGTGCTTTTCCTCCTCTGCCTCTTCTTCCCAAGGTACTCTTGAAAGTCAGGCGGGACAAGCCTTGCATAATTCTAATAG
The DNA here is from genome assembly GCF_019279795.1 of Protopterus annectens. Classification (NCBI taxonomy): domain Eukaryota; kingdom Metazoa; phylum Chordata; order Ceratodontiformes; family Protopteridae; genus Protopterus; species Protopterus annectens. Next base: position 1,062,699,109 of record NC_056747.1, on the reverse strand, counting down.
CACCAGATTGGCCACCTCAGCATTGGTATCCTCTGCTGAGGAGTTTAATTCAGGAGACTCCTTGGCTTCTGCCACAGGTTCCTCATTTGTTATCCCAGTCAAACAATCATTTTCTCAATGTTCGGGTGCAGTCCCTGCATCTAACAGCCTGGCGTATTCTGTGAGGGAGCCGGTGGGGTCTCAGCTTCCTCAACAGGTTTTAGATGTAATTTTGGAAGCCAGGCGGCCTAGTACTAGAAAAGTTTATGCTGATAAATGGAAGAGATGTTTTCTTTGGAGCACAGCAAAGGGCTTTGTTTCAGTGCCTATTTTGAGTTTTGCACTACAGTATCTTACTGAATTACTGGACAAGGGTTTGTCATTCTCTTCTGTGAAGGTTCATGCTGCAGCCATTTCTGCTCACTATGATTGTGACCCTCCTTTATTTTCTCACCCTTTGTTCAAACAATTTCTTAGAGGGGCGAAGAATACAAGACCCCCACATAGAGCTCCTACTCCTTCCTGGGATCTCAATTTTGTGTTGAAGCTTACTTTACCTCCTTTTGAACCTGCAGCTACATCTGAATTGAAGTTTTTGTCTTGGAAGGCTGCTTTTTTGTTGGCCATTACTTCTGCTAGGAGGGTATCTGAATTGCAGGCACTCATGGCAGTTGAACCCTTTCTGATATTTCATAAGGATAGAGTTTCTTTGAGGACTAACCCTACTTTTATGCCTAAAGTGATTTCTAATGTGGCCTTGAACCAGTCTATTCATTTGCCTACTTTTTATGCTGATCCCCAAAATAGGGGGGAAAAAGTCTTGCATTCTTTGGATATCCACAGGCAGTTGCGTTATTTGAGCAGAACTAAGGAGTTCAGACAGACTCAACAGTTTGTTTCTTTTGCTTTGAGTTCACAAGGGAAAGTTGTTTCAAAGCAGACTATTTCAAAGTGGATTGGTCAATGTATTGCTTTTTGTTCTCCTCATGGGAAGAATGTTCCTGCTGGGATCAGACCTCATTCTACTACGGCTTCTGCCACATCTTCTGCTTTTTTGAGGGGTGTAGCTACTAAGGATATTTTGGAGGCAGCTACTTGGAGTTCAGTACACACTTTTACTAAGCATTACCATCTCCCTCTTTATTCCAAGTCCAGGGCTGGGTTTGCCACTGCAGTTTTACAGGGCATGTTAGCAGCTCCTAATGCTATTTAGTTTGCCAGCCTCCCTTTTCCTTTGGGATTCTACCCACAGGTTATGACTGCAGCAATGTGAGATGAAGAACATAGTACAGTTTTGTACCTACCATAAATGTAGATGTTCGAGGATCTACATTGCTGCAGTCCAATTATCCCTCCCTCCTTCCCCTCTATAGTGTTTGGTTGCTGTGTTTTTTTAGGATTATCTTTATTTCCACACTGGTAGTTGTTGGGCGTTTACTATTTTGGCTCTGGCCTTCTTTCATTCTTAGGCCTTCTGACATCTGGGGCAAGAAAGACTGAGGATATGGCGTCGGTCATGCGCTTATGTACTACTACGTACTGACGTCAGCTCTAGGCGACATTGACCGACGCCAACCCAGCTCTTTGGTATTCGGGCCAATCGAGGACAGCGGACTACCCACAGGTTATGACTGCAGCAATGTAGATCCTCTAACATCTACTTTTATGGTAGGTACAAAACTGTACTTTTCTCAGGGGGGTTGATTTAAAACCTCCTGGAAAAGGACCTACTCCTGCTTGGGGTCTTAATTTTGTGCTTGAGAAACTTACTCCGCCTCCTTTTGAACCAGCTGCTTCAGCAGAATGTTTCTTTCCTGGAAAACTGCTTTTCTGCTGGCCACTACTTCACCTAGAGTTTTTGAGCTGCAGGCCTTAATGGCAGTGGAGCCTTGTATCTTGCATGCTGATAGGATTTCCCTTCGAACCAATCCTTTTGTGCCTAAGGTGGTTTCTAGCTAGACTCTTAATCTATCCACCTGCCTACCTTGTTTCCTAAACCCCAGAACAGAGGAGAGACTTCTGCACTCCCTTGATGTGCACAGACAGCTTTGATTTTACCTGGAAAGGACTAAAACCTTTTGGAAGTCTGACATTGATCAGTTTTGCATTTGGAGCTCAAAGCTATTTCTAAATGGATTGCCCGTTGTATCCACTTTTTGTTACAACATGCCAAGGTTCCTCCACAGAGTATTAGGACCCATTCTACTAGAGCAGCTTCCACCTCAGCAGCTTTTTTGAGAGGTGTACCTACTAAGGACATCCTGGAAGCGACTACTTGTCTGTTCACACTTTCACGAAGCATTACAAATTTACCCTTGTCCAAGTCCAGGGCTGGTTTTGCCACTGCAGAGTTGCAGGGATTTCTTGCCAACTCTTAATCAGTGGGTATTCCTCCTCACTCTTTTATTTGGGCTTTGGGAATCAACCCACTTGTAAGAACTGCAATACTGAAACACAAACATAGTACAGATGTGTACACTTGCTATAAATGTAGATGTTCGTGTTTCACTGTTGCAGTCCTGCCCCCCCCATCCCCCTTTTTTCGTAAGGCACAGACTAGCTGTTTATTTTGTGGATGGTATTTTTCCAGGGATTTTCTTTTCCTGGTCCAGCCTTCTTTGTGTGCTCCTGTTATGGAAAGAAAAACTGAGGAAATGGCTTTGTCTGCCTTTATTCCTGACGTCAGGTTTACGGCTGAAAGCAGCAGACTTCCTGTATCAAGAACTTTGGTATTCTGGCCAACTGTGTGCTACTGGGAGCTGGATAACCCATTTGTAAGGACTGCAACAATTAATACTTAAACATCTACATTTATGGTATGTGTACACAACTGTACGCCTTACCTCAGTAGTTCAGTGTCGCACCAATCTAATTTGGAAATGTAGTGGTTTGGCAGCAGTGTGCCCAAACTTAGCACATTGGGTTAGATGGAGTTGTATAGAGCGTTTGAGTTGAAGGATAATTTAGGAGGGTATTTTCAGTGGGATAATTTGGTTTTCATGGAGTCCTACATGGAGCTGAACAGATGTTCACCTGGTGAAGGTGTTGGGGTTGGACAGGAAGATGATTGGATATTGCTATGAAATTTGGGATGCTTAAGTAAAGCTAGGTTGTTGGCACAACAGGTAACATACTCACCTTTTGTGCAGAAGCATGTGGGTTATCTTCCTGGAATCTGGGTTTACTGGAAAAGCTTGCCCAGACTTTGCTACAGTTTTTGTGAGGAGAAAGATTAGTTTGCTTTTTATTGTATTCTGTATTACTTTATTGCCTTTCTGTTTTATATACTGCGATTTGTTTTTACACTGTTTTACTTGTATTCTGCTTTTAACTGCATATTAAAAGTTAGACCACAGCTCTCGAGTTGGACAAATTTTTCCCACCCGGTTACTGTTACTGTCTTTCTAGTTGCCTGCCCCGTATGTTCATTTGACAATATATCTCATTTCCTCTCTTACTGGTTGGTACGAGTAAGCACAAAATTATCATTTTGTGAAATCACTCCTCTTCAACTATTTAAATTTATTGGCCATCCTACTGTATTCCATAGTATTGGAATAAGTGACCACCCTCTTTCAAATCTATCTTGCTATTTTAAAAAGTGACACCACTAAAACAGGTAAACTTAAGTTACCTACTTTCACATCTAACTCCTCTAGTGCACACTGCAGTGTTTAGGATAAACCATTTGTTCATCTTACTTTTAAGCATCTATTGAAAGACCACCAGTTATTGGGACCCACGTTCTGCCTCTCAGTAGTCATCTTGATTAGTGCTTCTGTTTTCACTTGGTGAGAGGAGTGCAGCTGTATTTCCTGGAGACTGATAATCACCAGAAAGCTTAACTGATTTATATGTGACAGTTCAGAATCTGTGCTTGTATTCTGATCCTGGTGAGAGGAGCAGAGTGCATGGATTCCTGACTTTCTGGTTGGAAAGTGAGCGTCTGTGCTTAACATACCTAATTGGTCTGGTTGCTGTTCAAGGCATCTACCAGAAAAAGGCTGAGCCTGCAGACACTTGCATCATCTGGGACAAGACTGGATCACCAAACAGGCTGTGGCCTACTCTTCTTGGGATTGATGCTAACTTTGCTTCTGGTGAGAGAAGCAAAAGTATTGTATCCCAACAGAGTGAAGCTGTGCTGAGACCAGCATTAGTATTAGCCAGGCAGTAGCTATTCATACGACTTCCCTCTTTATTCTTGACAAGCTAATTCTTTAAGTACTGCATGATTTCTTCCTTACTTTAGAATATCTTCCTAAATACTTCATCTTTAAATTTTCAGGGTCTACGTATTAGTTTCCCCTAAAGTGTTTGGCAGTGTTCTGTACAGATTCTGACATTGCATTTTTCCTGTAAAAGGCTTCAGTACTTTTGAGCTCTTATCCAGCTGTGTCTAAAGGTCAGTTCCCTGTAATTCTCCTGTCAACTTGCTGAACTTGGGCAAGCCTGAGGCAATACAGCAACTGCCTCATGTACAGACCCTCTCCTACCTCCCAACACGGACTTGAGAGATGCACATATATAGTCAAATTGGAAGCCAAGCACTCGCCAGTCGAGAGAAGGTTAACACTTGCACCACACCACATTCAACACATAGCCCTCCAGAACATAGAACATACTATGCGAGGGATGTGGTGGTGTAACACAACACACACCTACTTTTGCAGAGGCTCTCAATAAAAATCTGCCCAGAGACCTCTGCAGAAATACAAGCCACCACCACATCCCATCATAAACTGAGACACAGCACAGTGTGCTACTCAACCAAAGCCCATAAGGCAAAACTTACCCAATACACTAGTCATAGGTGACTCAATAGTAAGGCACACTGATATCCCACTCACTAGGCTGAATAAGGAGAAAGTTATGGGCATCTTGCCTGTCTGGTGCCAAGATCCACCACATAACACATTGACTTAAGTCAAGCCACAATAGGTACAAATGTAACTGTCATTGTCCATGTTGGTGTGAATGACATATGCACGTCTCTGGACTGCATGAAAAGAGACATTGAGGAGCTCTCGGATCTTGTAGCCCAGGCAGGTATGACCCTAGCTCTAAGTAGCATCCTACAGCACCCAGAATACCACAGTACAAGCAGAAAATGATTGACTTCAACAATTAGCCAAGTTTCTGGTGTCATTCTAGGGGGATCCAGTATCTGTCTGCCTGGGATGACATGATCGACAGACCTTGATGCCTCACCAGAGATGGCCTGCACCTGTCACCCCAGGGATTCCATATACTGGCTCTTGCCACCCCTGTGGTGCCTTTTTAGGCAATGTCCTGAAGGCAAAATTACCACCATAACGGCTGCAAGCAAACAAAATTTGAGGGTAATGCTTCTCAGTGCTAAAAGTCTAAATCTCAATGTACTCTCTCAAAGCGCTCCTTAAAATGGAGAACATAGACATCTGTGCAGTGACCGAGACCTTGTGGATCCAGCACTACCAGGCCTATAATACTACACCTTTTGGCCCCTAAACCTGGACAGAAGCAAAGGCGGTGGTGTCTCCATATTCATAAAGGATATGCACACCTCCAGACTAGTAGGCCGAACATAACTCATCAGAGATGCTTCAGGTACAACTAACAATGGGTAAAACTGCAATCCAGGTTGTAGCCTGCTGTAGATTCCCCACCATGTCCCACTACTCCCACTCTACATTCCTAAGTGCACTGAAATTATTAGGGTACAACCCAATACCCTTCTACTGGGAGACTTTAACTACCCCTCCATTAACTGGTAAACTTGTGTACCAACACACTTGCTCAACATTTTCTGGAATTCCAACGCCCTTGACTAACTCATTCTTACCCCCACCAGGGGTAGAAACATCCTTGACCTGGTCATAACTAACCTGGGTGACCGTTGCTCTACATCAGTAATCAACTCATCCCTGGTCAGATCTAACCACAAGCTAAACACCCCCCCCCCCCCAAAAGGAAACCACTATGAAAAAATCTCCACTCTCCAAAAAAAAAAGCCAATCTGGTGGTTCCCCACCATAGACTCTACAACAGAAGGAGAAAACTGTTGCAGAAATTCAGCCTCAGCAAAAAACTGATCAATCCATCAAATCCTCAAGCTTTCTACGAAAACAAATTTGCTGCAGATTCTGAAGACTGCCACAAGGCATTCTATAGTTATGTCAATCTACATGGCAATACTCAGATCTGCTCCTGAGCTGCAGCACAATGGCAATACATATACAGAACCAACTGATATTGCCAACATATTGGCAGACAGGTTCAGTGTGAACTTACCCCCCTTTCACCACTTAAAGGGCCAAGATTACCCAAAGAATGCCAACACCCTAGTATCACAGCTACACAAACGCACTGTCCAAAGCCAAGACCACAGCTTCCATGGGACCTGATATCCCTGGCTGTGTTCTGCATGAATTACAAAGTGAACTGGCACCACACCAGAGTACCCTGTTCACTGCCTCATTTCAGGCTTTGTTCCTACCAAATGGCGCACTGCTATGGTCATCCCACTCCACAAAGAGGGAGTGACTACAGACCCTGGGAACTATCGCCCCATTAGCCTGAGTCTGATATGTAAGGCTATGGAGTGCATCATGGACCTATAAATAAGGACTTAAAGAATCTCCAATGTCCGGACCCCATGCAGTTTGGGTTTGTGAAAGGTAGATCACGACTGCTCAACCTGATGGACTTATCCACAGCTCTGGTGACTAAGGGCAAGGTAGTTAACACAGCCTACCTAGATCTTTCCAAGGCATTCAACACAGTCCCTCACTTAAGAGTCAGACTCACTAAACTAGGCATAAACCCCTGTGTCATAAGATGGGTTGCCAACTGGCTTACTGATGGAAGCCATACTGTGAAAGCAGACTCCCAAATCTGACTACTGTTTAGTTACATGTGGTGTCCCACAGTGATTGGTCATAGGTCCTCTCCTGTTTAGCATCTACTCTGAAGTTCAAGCCAATGCAAAGGGACTCTGGCTGACCCAAGTTCACAGATTGCAAAACTGGGGGCCATTATTGATTTCTCCAACTGATGTAGACGTACAACAAGGCCTCACGGACACCAATGACTGGTGCCAGAACCATGGCCTTAAGCTCAATGCCAAAAAGTGCATTGTCATTCCCTTTGGGAAAAATTCGGTGCCTATGAACTACCACATAGACTGTAGTCCACTAAACACTGAAGGTGTGATAGACCTGGGGAGAAAGGTTGACAGCAACCTCTCCTTTGAACCTCTCCTTTGATAACCACGTTGCCACTGTAGTCAGTCCATCTCCTTACAAAAGGTTTCTCATCCAGGAAGAAAAGTCATAATCCCTCTCCTCGTCCCTCATTGACCTATTATAGAATACAATGCCTTATTTGGTATGTACCTCACTTGACTCCCAACAACTGGAAGGCCACAAAAATATCTCACCAAGAGGATCTTGGGCTTTGGACATGTTCTGTACACACGCTCAAAACTCCAGCTATACTCTTATCCCCTACTTAAATGTGATCTCTGCTTGACCTACAAAGCCATGTCTGACCCAAAGCTGCTAGATATGCTACATCTAAAGAAATCATAATCCCTCCATGCCACACAATCCAGTAACCTAAACCTCATTACCACAATGAACAGAACATGCTGGAGGGACAGGTTCCTAACCCAGAGACTTACATACTCAACAAACTTCCCATTCACATCAAGCAGAGCATTTCACTGGCCCTCTTTAAGAGAAATCTTGACAAGTGGATGGGCAATAGGAAGTTCATCCTAGGGATCACTTCAGTGGCCTTGCTTGACAGGGACACTGGGAACTAACATTGGGCGGCATAATGCCGGGGAATCTTCTTGGGGCTAGGCTCCAGGGCAGTTAGCCTAGTACACACCTATGAACATGTGGTTCATTGCTGACAAGAGTGCAGCATAAGGGGGTGCTTCACTACTGAATTTACCCTCCTTTGGATGATAAGCAGAGGCCCCATCTCTTTGAATAGGAGGTAGTGTAGGTGGATATAAAAGGTCCCGTAGCACCTAAGAAAGAATAGATGTCCATATCACTTCACTCTTGGGATATCCTACCAAGGATGGCCAAATGTTTGTCCAGCATACCAAAGCCTGTATAGCATCCAGGTACCATATGTCACGTATATCCTATGTGCATGATACAAGTTGCATGACATAAGGCACCTAATCCTCAACTTTGACACCAAGACACTATCTCTGAATTCGATCTACAAGCTATTCAGAGTTGGTTTAGCTACAGAGCCTTCCGTTGGCATCATCTCTTCCCTTTTTCCTTTTAGTTTAGTTTACATGTCATCCAACAAGGAAACGTGTGGGAGGCAGATTCCCCATAGAGAGACATGAAGTGCTTTTTGTTTGCATATGGTGAGATTTCTCATATTTTTGCCCCAGAGAGACTGCAGTAGTCTCATCTTTAAATTTATTTGGAGAACGAGTGGTTGAAGCTTTTGACTTGGGGTACCATGGCATTAATCCACCTGTCCTGATGTTTTCACTGCTTAGTCAAAAAGGTGCATGCTAGCCCTGCTGCTGTCCAGCCTCCACTAGACATGTCTGGGTTGAACTGAGGACCATCTCATGCTTGTCTGCTCCCTCTGGCACAACCTAGTTGAAGGCAAGCCTAGAGTCTCCCCACACACCTGCTGAAGCTGTGCCCAAGTCTTGTGCAGATGTGGAGGGGGAACCACAGCTAATTATATTGGAAGGGCATATGGTGATTTCTCAAATACTTGTTGGGGAAGAAGTGCCAGGTGCCCTTATTGAATCTAGGCATGGATCTTGAATCTTTAAAAAAATTTAGAAGCTGATCTTTTAAAACACTTAAGCATGTGGCCCCTGTGATTAAATATCCCCCAATTAAAATGGCAGGGTTTTACTCTGGGGCTTTTCAATGCTCTTATGTCTGTAAAGTCCCTTAAAGGACTCTTCCTCTGCTTTTACTTCTAAAACATCTTGCGGACTTTGATAAACTGTGGTAGTCGCTGGCTTAGATTCTCTCCTTTGCTCCTGTGGTCTGAAGACTATTCACTTTCTTCTGACTCCCCTATGAAAGAATTGTCCTTTGGGGATATGTTGGTTCATATGTGGAACACTAAGCTTAACTGTTCCAAGGCTTCTGACTTTAAAAGAAGATATGAACTTTGACTCAGCCTTCTGCAGTCTGTCCAGATCTGTATGCCCTTTTGGATACTTTTGAAGCTTCTTAGGCCCCCAGTTCTGATTGAACCTGAACTGGTTTTCTAAAGTTTCCTGAAGCTCAAGTGTTTGTATAAAAGCCTTTCCCCAATCCACTGATAAGCCATCCAAATTATCCCCTCAAGCCTTTACCTTCTAAGGACAGCCATGTCCTGAATAGATATAGATTCTGCTACTTTTGCTTTCAGGGATATTAATTACCAGGCTCTTATGACTAGGTATGTCCTGGCTCTTTAAACTTGGTGGCCATCTGGCTGACGTGCCTGGGCAAGACTCACCATTTCTGCTACTCGGGTGGCTTGTCATTCTTTTAAATGTAGTTTGTACTGATGCCTCTTCTAGGACATCTGCGTCTGGATTTGTAATGAGAAGGTATTCTTAGTTGCACTTCAGGCTCTACCTAAAGTCCTTGAGGACAAATTAGACTACTCTTTGGGCAGTCTAAATCTCTGGTGCTGCTTTTGAATTGTTTGACACAGGATATGGGTAAATGTAGGATCTGAAATTCTTTGCCTCTCCTGTTCCTGAAATCAATCTTCACCTTCCTTTGGCTGAAGGCAGCCTAGACAGCCATCTAAGGACAAGAAGGTTTCTAGGACAGTTCTTTTTTTTTTTTTTTTCTAGACTCCCCGTTCTAAGGGTCAAAAGCCCCATTTCCCTGACAAATCTGCATGGTATTCAGCCACTCCTGCCCGCTTTTCCTCTGGTTGGCTTTCTTTTCCTGTTTGGCAACAGATCATGGATGCTTGGGTGCTTTTCATTATCCAAAAATGGTTATTTTATGATTTGGAAGTAATTTCTTCCATTGTCTGGATTTAGCCACCTACTTGTCGGCTCCCACATTTTTCTGTGGTACAGGGAACCATCCAGTTTGTCCCCTCTTCTCAGCAGGGAATGTTTATTTCAGGATGTTTCTGGCCCCCAGGAAAGAGGGGTCATGGAGGCCCATTCTATGTCGGCACTTTTGTCAAAGTTCCCACTTTCAGGATGTCACTTCAGATGCATTTTCCTCTGCTTCAAGCTTTTTCTGGTATTCATGAATTTGAAGGACACTTATCTCTGCATTCCTATTCACACTTTCTTTAGCGTTTTTACATTTGTTTAATCAGTTCTTTTCCTTTTGTGTTTTTTACAGCTCTGAGAGTCTCTTCTAAATGTCTGACCCCTGTGGTAGCCTTCTGCAGACTTCATGGAATTCAAGTATTCCCATATTTGGATGATCTTTGAGTCGAGCCTCATCAGCAGCTCCTGCTTCAGGATCTTCACTATGCTGCATCTACAGTGTGGGGTTCATCCCAGTCTTTCTGTGAAGTGTTCCTAGGTTGATTCAGACCATTTAAATAAGCTTGCCTCCCAAGGTCCTGTCTGACTGCTTATTTCCAGTACTTCCTGCAAGGGAATTTCTCAGAGCTCTGAGTTGCATGGCATTCACCTTTCCCAGACTCCACAGTAAAGTTTCCTCAAGACTGTTTGACAGCATGGGGATTCTTTTTTTATTAAAATGACTATTTTATATTATGGTCTATTTATTGATTACTTTTTTTATGGAGAGGTGATTTTAAAAGATTTGTGTTTTGAATGAGTTAAATGCCTAAGCTTTACTTGGAACTATAGTTATGATTTGTTTCTTGGATGCTGAGGTGTACAAAGAAGGTAACTAGCTTTGCACCAATATATACAAGAAAAGTTTTCAGAATAACACCTTGAATGACAGTATGCATCCCAGATATGTTTAACACAATATTAAGGGGCAGTAAAAAAGCGATTTAACAGATTGTGACAAAAAATATTTTTGAAGAAAGTGAAGTACTGTGTAACAAGTGTATAGCCATGGGCTATCCAGTAGGAATAATATGGAAAATAAGTGAAGCCAAAGTATGTTGAGAGAAGCTTGCAATGTTTACAATTGGTCAGAATGCAGATACTCCATTGTAATCAAAAGCCCAATGAATATGGGCTAGAAATGGTTGTTCCATACTCTGTAGAAGGAGGGCAGATAGTTTGGTTAGGAACAATTAGAAAATTGAGTGGTTTTCCTGAGATAAAGAAAATGGAGATGAGCCTATATTTGTAAATAAAAAAGGTAAAAATCTTAAGCATATTTCAAGATGAGGTAAAATATATTAATGAAAGGAAAGATATGGAAATGCTTAAATTGTGAATTTTGCAAGCGTATCTATAAAGGTTCAACTGAAATATGTTTGTTAAAATACAAATATATAATGAGAATATTTGTGAGATCAAATTTGAGGTTTATCTGTATGCTCATAATGTGCCTCTTACTATGTGGGTAGGACAAGCAGAGAATTTTATAAAATGAGAGAACATATGTATGCAGTCCGGAAAAAATGTGACACGTGCATGGGGAAAGCATAAGAATACTGTGTATAGGGACACCAAAAAGTTTCAGATTTTGAAAATGAGCTTGGGGGCAGAAGAATTGGACTGGAAAGAGTATTGCTGGATTTTAAAGTTAAATGCAAGTCACCCTCCAAGACTTAATGACAAAGAATTTTAAAATGTATTTGAAAAGAAAGGTTAAAACACTGAACATAGTATTAATATATAAAAAATGCTTTTTTCCATGAAGTCTTATTTAGTGATGTGTGTATATATTTTAAAAAAACAAAGTGGAAACTTTTGCACAAAGTGGTTGATTTTGTAATTGAATAACCAGTTAGTGGATATGATGTATAAAAGCACTTTTTTCTTCAGTCTGAAGTCTTTTGCAAGACTAAAGCGCTTACTGAATGAGTTTGTTACTCTGGTTTATTTGGAGATTTGGATTTATTGCTGTGGTGTTGATTTATTGAATTTCCGTTTCTTACACTGGGCTCTAGCACGGTCATATCTGGTTCCTCTCTTGCCTTCTCATACTTGAGCTCCAGTGGTGGATCTCTGTACTTCTTGGAGTACAGGTCTGCCTTTTCAAGTTCATCTCCTTAGGGAGCAGTACACATGCTTCCGATTTTTTAAGCTAAGGAGCTGCCTCCAACCTTAATCAGGGTCTTTTGATACCATTAACCACTGGTAGATCATATTCTCACCAAGGAGATGTTCTAATCCTAGCTCTCTAGGCCTTTCCCTCCCCTTGGGTTCCAGATTTTCTAAAAGGTTTTATAGACAGAGTTGTGTGGTGCACCAACAAACAAGGGGGCATGAAATCTACCTTAATTGCAAGCTGGCTGTTCAGGCTTGGGATTTTGTAGTCTTCAATCACTTGGATGTTCAGGTAGGATATATTCCTTCAAAGAACAATCTTATGGCAGACGTGAGCAGGTCCAGGACAAATCCTCATGAACACATGCTTCACAGGTCTAATCCTCAAATAGATATGGCTTGGTAAGAGGACACGTTGTCTTGGGAATGGTATGTTTCTGCATGTCTAGCCCCTCTTCCTGTACTACCAAAGGCTCTCCACAAGAAATCATGTGGAACAGGCCCACAATCTTGCTGGTGGCTCCCTTTTGTCCAGGACAGCATTGGTTTCCTCTTCTATTTCATCTGTTCAGGGACAAGTTGCCTCACAGTATGGATCTTCTCCTTGAGGCCAGAAAACCCACCACTAGAAAATCCTATGTGGTTTAAATAGAAATTTTCTATAGTGCTAAGCATGACTACCAGTGTTCCACCTTCTTGGACCTTTCATTTTGTTGAGATTTTCTGTCCCCTTTTGAGCCTGCAGTGTCCACTTACCTGCAACATTGCACTTGCACTGTATTGTTGCCTGTCCTGCAAAGTGTCTCTGAACTTAATGTACTCATGACAGTTTTGTCTTTTGTCTACAAATGCAGGATGTCTTTGTACCAAAGCTTTCATACCTGGAAATTGAGTGGTGTTTTAAGCCATCCTCGCTTGGATCTCAAGGTTTTCATGGCAAGCAGCTTGCTTCTGTTCACACCCTTTTGCTAGGGCAGTGAATTCTTAAGGGTCTGGACATTATCTATTTTCAAAGCTGCTTCTTGGTCTTCTCTCCACACTTTCATCCAAATATTAATTTGTCATTTCTAGGGACAGGACAGGTTTTGCTAGGGCCATACTTCATGGGTTTTTTGAGGGCACTTCTGTAGCTTCCTCCTCTGATGTTCTAGTAGCCTTTGTACTCCCAAGAGTGAAAAATACTACAACCGTGATAAGGGCATAGTACAGTTTGTGCAAGATCTTACCGTAACAGTAGATGTCCTCACTTGCAGTATTCTGTCCCTCTCGCCTGAGGTATTGCATCCTTTACTAAATCTTCCCTTCCTGGATGTACATGTTGCTGCCTTCTGGGTTTGCTCTGGTTCTCCTGTGGTATTGCACCATAAGGATTAGGTGATCATACGTCACACATGTACCTTACACCTTGCATGTAGGACATGCATCTGACATATGGCGACTTATGGCTGGATGTTCAGCCTCTGCACAATATCCCAAGAGTGAAGAATACTGCAACAGTGAAGCAGGACATCTACTGTTATGGTAAGATCTTACAAAACCACTTGTGCTCTAGCAAAATTTCCCCCAGATGTATAAATACCACCTCAGGTCTTCTGAAGTGGTTACTAACCTGTTGGGATTAGCCCATTCAACAAAGGAGTACACAGAGTATAGACTAGAATAAATGTTTTCTGGTGACAGATGTTGGTATAAAGGATATCAAAGGCTGCAGGGGATTTGGTCTGCAATGCCAGAATGGCATACAGTGGAGCTGCTCTGCCAGAGAATGTAAGCCACACTTGGATACCAAAGTTTTCAGGCAGCTTCTGCATATCTTGGTATATTCAGGCAGCGCATATCTTGGTATAAGCTGAGATCAACACAAAATATTATGGAATCTCGTTACTTTTCTTATGCATAGGAGTGCACTATTCAATTACCCCAGGGCTGGGAAGGATACCAGTCAACTGTCCAGATTTTTGCAAAATAAAGATTTTTGTCAATATTGGTCTCTTCCTCATAAAATTTGGGTTTTCTGGCAAATCTTTGAAGACTGAAGTCAGACATTTGGGTTTCAAACTTCATAATATTCAGAAAATCCATAGTAATATAAAACCTGTTCTATCAACTTTCTTAGTTTTTAATAGCAATATTTTTCTACTATCCAAATTTGCCTCATTTTGGTCAATTTCTCAGTTGTCATTTTCTAGCAAATCACGGAGGTCTGAGGTCAGAAAATGGTTAAACATTGAATTTCAGACTTAATATTCAGAAAATTCGCAACCTGTTAGTCTGTCAACCTAAGTTTAAATAAATCAAAGCAAGTCTGACAACCCAGCTAAAAACGTGTAATCACTTCCTCTAAAAGTCTTCTAGAGGAAGTGATTACATTTTGTTTTCAACTGTGGTTGCCAGGCTTGCTTTTATTTCTCTACTGCAAAGACTAGCTTTTAGCTGCAGTTGCTATTTTTGTATTATCTTTCTAAGTTTTTAAGAGCAGTATTTAGTGTCCCTATTTTTGGGCCTTTGTTACCCCATTATTTATGGCTTTGTCCATATTTCTTACTCTGAGGTTGAGAGGTATGTTGAAGTGCTAAATTGGCTTACCTTGAGCCCTGCATATATTATCCTACAGGGTGAGGGTTGGGAAGGTGAATTGCTCATTTCACTGTATTGAGTGGAAGGGCTACATCAGGCTTTGAGTAGTCCCTAATGTGATTTATCAAAATACTGGTGTACACACTAATGCTGAACTAGCTACACTTAATTGCCTTTAACAACCATTCTTGGCTTAATCCATGCATCCAGTTTCCATACACTTCTAAATGTCTTTTAATTCAGTCTGTCAACAGAAATGTCATAGGTTTTGAAAATGTTACCCTTTTACTCAGAAGGGTGTAGAAAAATTCCCTTGGAACTACAAGCTTATTTCTGAAAGGGAAGCCTTGTACTTTTCCTACAACACAATGATCCTTAGGACATCAAGTTTGGGTTTGTCAGTTAATCCAGTTTTGACTGGGTTCTAGGCAAACTTGCCAAACTACCAGTGGACAGTCTGGACTTGAGCAAGATGTTTGTTTCATACAGGCTGATTAAAACTGGAGGAGTTGGAGGTATGTCCACCTGAGGAGTTGGATAGCTGCTTGTTTGAGTAGTAGGGTGCAGTTGGGCTAGGACTTATCAGTAAATGGGTGCCTTTCCTTGGTCTAGTACCCTTAATTTGTGTTTCAGAGGTGAGAGTTCACCTGTCGGATACAAATGTGTGGTACTTGGAGTTGAAGTCTATGAAGGATTTGAAATGACAAGCAAATTAACCAGGAAAGTCAGATTAGATGGAAAGAAATGCACAGTACTGCCCCAACATTACAAAATGCTGGCATAAGCTAGAAGGAAGTGTAATACAGCAGAGCAGAAAAATTATATTGGTGCTTCTCACATGGATTGTTCAACCTTAAGCAGACTGGCTGTGGCAGTAACAAATAGAATGGGGTGTATTCGCTGGGAAATGGTCCAGGAATAAGGAAGTCATGCTTCTGTACAGGGTCTTTGTCAGGCCACACCCTGAGTGCTGTGTACTGTTCCAGAAGCTGTGTAAGCAATGTCAAGCTGCTGAGGAATCCATAAAAATGAGCAGATGACGAGAGAGTATGGTTAGAAGCTGGAGGACCAGTAGCCGTTTTGAGGCCAGAAGAGGCACACTATTTTGGTGCAGAAGGCCATTTCTGACATGAAGGGGCCCATTTCTGAAAGAAGGAATGGGCAGGAATGAAAAACAGGCAACACATCCAGGAATCAGATCCCTGCGGCTCTGAAAGTTATTGCATCACCGAGGTATGTGGACCCATGGAACTGAATTCCAGAATAAGTGGTGGAAATTGAATCCAGTTTAAAAAGGCCTTTGTAGGTTGGAAAAAAGGTAAAGGCGAGTCAGAAATGGAGAGGTAAAAGGTCAGACTTAATATGGTTGTCTCCTTCCATATTAGTTTCATACCATTGCCAAAGTCTTTGGCTGGGTTATTTCTATTAGCACATCTTTGTTTTGCCTGTAGTTGCAGAGGTATTGATCCATGCTAGTAAGCTGCACTCAAATGTAGTAGTCTTGCAGGCAGTAAATGTGTAACATAGACCATTGCATCTCTGAATTTAATTTAGTTGTCCTTTGTTGTGATTATTTCAGGTATCAATCCAGCTGTGCAGGACAAAATGTGCATGCTTTATTCGTCTGGTTCTGTAATCATGGAAAGCAGATTTCCCAGGACCTAGCATAAAAGCTGAAAACTGTGCGGAGTGGTACATTAATTAGCATTTGGGTGCTGTCTGGAGTTTGCATGTCCTCTCTGTGCCCCTCTGGATTGTTTACTCCTACCTCTGACAAATGTAGGTAACATGGTCCTCTGCTTGCAGATGTGCACCATACTGAGTGCTTGTGTACATCCTGGGCAATACCTGTAAACCTCTTGGAGCAAGAAATCTGGACAAAGCCAGAAATAAGTGGGTTAAAGGCCCAAACATAGGCACAAATCTTTTTTAAATACTGCTTTTAAAAAAAAAAATAGTTGGTTTTGCATAAGTCTGAAACTCAAATGTCATTTTCTAACTTCAGTCTTTAAGGATTTGTCATTAATTTGTTAGGAAACCGTAATTTTATGAAAAACGGGCAAAAATATGGACATTCTGCAGACCTCTGTACAGTTGAGGTATGTCCTGGGGCAGGTGGTATCCTATCCAGGATGGTTTGTGCCTTGCATCCACTGAGTTGTCATAAGTTTTGATTTTGCAGGAATGGATGAATGGTTTCTGTTGGATATTTTTTTTCTGGACAATGTATTGAAATTGTATTTCTTGAAACTAACTATTCAATAATGGCTCTTAATTACAGTTAAGATTGTATTCGCCCATGGGATGGCAGAAGCAGTTAAAGAATGGACGGAAGAGGAGACCTGAGGTACTAGTAGAGGATAACCTCACGCGACTCTTCTGTAAGAAGCTGCTGTTTCATAAGGTCAGAGTGGAAAGTAACCTTTCAGCTCTATTTAATGAGCGCAAGATCAAGCACCCCATCACAACTGAAACTTATCTGAAGGATTTATTTGAACTAAAGGCTGAAGAGAAAGTTGAAAAAAGTGTTTAATTTCATTATGTATATTTGAGTCTGTAGCACATTTTTCATTTCCTGGATCTAAAAGCATTTTCCTGACCTTTTGTTTTGAAGTGGAAACTTCTAGGCCAGCTATGATACTCAGATACTCTATGTGGTTTAAATTTGGTTATTTTTTTGTCTAAATGTTTATGCTACAGCTGTGTAGTTCTGCTGGCTGAAATAAAAGATACTAAGTACAGTTTAGTAAGCCTCTTTACTGTGGATTCTTGATTTGCTTATGGGCTGAGTTCACAATGCTTTTTATAGGTTGATATGAGTACAGTGTCAAACGGGTAGTTCTGGGTAACTTAAATGTAGCTTATTGGCTACAAACTGATATGTCAAATACAGTGATGCATTCTAGCCATATACATGGGGATTACATGATTTTAACCACTTTTGTGTGGGTGGTGAAATTTCAGCCCTGAAGGTTACAAAACAGAGTATTTCCAGTTTTAAAATGGCAAACTAAAAGCTCATTGAAGAGTTGGATATTTTGGTAGCACAATTAAACTGCTAAAGAATTTGGCTTGAAGTTTGAGTTTTAAACTACCAATATGAATCTCAAGTGAAACTACATGCTTCTTGGCTGTTGTACAGTGAGTGGTAGGTGGTGGTGGGTAGTCAGTGGCCTGTTCATGTATCAAGTGCAGGCATTAGTTTAAAGACAGTAGTTTTTTTTTCAGTTGCATTTAGCACTGATTATGCAGCAGCCCGTATATGTTGCAAGAGCTGTGATGGTTTTAATTAAACCAAGTACGGTCAGTAAATCAGTCATTTATCATAGCAGTGGCCTAGCTATTATTTGTGGGTAGGAATAAAATCTGTGCATCAAATTCTGCTCTCAGAACTGGAAACTGTTGCAGTTATCCATAACATCAGGGGTTTACCCAGACAGGAAGTAGTTATTTTGGGGTAGGAGTGGAAGGCAGTTGGCTAACAAAGCTCCTGATAAGTTGTTCTGACTTATCAGGAACTCTGAGTTAAGAAATGCATCAAACTACTTACTGTGAATAGAATTTCTTTTTTTTTTATGCGATTGCATTACAGATGGAGCCAACATGATATGGTGGGAGGAGGAGATTGCCTGTATTGGCAGTAGTTGATCCTTGGTTAAAAGATCACACTCAGCATAGATTTTTCCTGTAATTGTCATTTTGATTGGACAGTGAGCTGTCAAGATGTACCCTATGGAATGTGACTTTGTATCTGGCCACTTGGCAAAGAAGATGGAGCTACCACTTTAAAGTGATATTTCTGATCATTTGAAATCACAAGTTGTGTAAAACACAAACTTTATTGCATTACCTTTTTTAGTTGATCATAACCTAAGCACAGATCTCATTCTAGAATGTCATAAGTAAATACAACAAATTAGTTGTGTACAAGTGTTTAGTTTGTAGTTGAATGCCAAGATACTGTTTCTGGAATATATACTGAAAAGTTTAAAGCAAGACTGGGTTATGAATTTGATAGGTAGTTTCAGTAAACCTAGGTAGCACTTGGGGGCTATCTTTTTTTCTAATTCCATATGGTTCATTGTGATATCTGACATTTTGTTCTAATAGTTTCAGTGCATATAATCCACCAGTTGACAGCAGAACTACACATGTGAGAGATGCAACCATATAGCCAAACTGGAGGCTAAGCTCTCTCAACTCAGTACTGGAGAAACTGGTCAGGAGAAGGAAACCACACTCACAATTCCAGTCTCACATAGACCTACCACAACAGCAAACCAAACACATAAACGCACAAAAATATACTCTTGAGGCTCTAAATAAAAATCTGCATAAGCAGCAGAGACCTCCAAAGCAGACACCCAAGCAACCGCTACCCCAAAACAAAACATGTGTAACACACAGCTCACAAAGCCAGTGTGCCGAACAGTCACAGCCCTTAAGGCTAAACACACCTGATACACTTGTAATAGGTGACTCTATCATCAGGCACACTGACGTCCCGCTCACCAGGCTGAACAAGAAGGTCACAGCTGCCTGTCGGGCGCTAGGATCCGCCACATAACGCACTCGGGTCATTCCAAGGCAAGTACAAATATGACTCATTGTCCATGCTGGTGTGAATGACCCAAGACGTACCTCCCTGGACTACATGAAAAGAGACATAAACGAGCTCTCTGAGCATGTGGCCCAGGCCAGTATGACCCTGACCTTGAGTAGCATCTTACCCTCGCCAAGAATGATGCCACAATATGAAGACAAGATGATCAATTTCAACAATTGGCTTAAGTATTGGTGTCCTTCAAAGGGGATCCAATGCCTGTCAGCCTGGGATGACATGCTCGACAAGCCACGATGCTTTGGTAGGGATGGCTTGCACCTGTCACCCCTGGGCTTTCAGATATTGGCAAAGGCTCTTGCTACCCCCATAGTGCCTTTTTTAGGCAAGGCTCAAAAGACAAACCCACCTCCATAAGTATCACAAGGGATAAGAAACTAAGTAATGCTACTCAACGCCAGATGTCTAAACCTCAAGATGCATGCACTCGAAACTCTCCTTAGCATGAAGAACATTGATATCTGTGCAGTAACAGAAACCTGGTTCAAGGCTCCCGAGAGAGCACCCCAGCACTACCAGGTTATACCTCATACTATGCTTTTCGGCCCCAAAACTTGCACCGAACCACAAAAGGAGAGGGAGTATCAATATTCGTCAGATACCCACACCTCCAGGTTGGTGGCACAGCATGAAGCATCAGAGACTATCCATGTGCAACTAACAGTGGGTAAAACTGCCTTCCAGTTTAGCCTGCTACAGACCACCCTCCCAAACCCATGAACCCCACTCTGCCTTCCTGAGAACACTGGAAAATATGAAGGTCTCTCCAAACACCATTATATTGGGTGACTTCAGCTTCCCAAACAGACTGGGAGCATTACTCTAGCTCCAACACCCTAGCTCAAAGGTTCCTAGAATTTATAAACTCAAATGCTATGGAACAACTTGTTACCACTCCCACAAGAGGGGAAAACATACTGGACCTGATCATCACCAACATGGGGACTCTATGCTCCAGACCAGAAGTGTATCCCTCACTGGTAAGATCAGACTATAAACTAATCTCACTGGATATTCACATCCGACCCCACCCTCTGCCCAGAAAACCACAGTGAAAAACTTCTCTAAAGCTAATTTCACACTCCTCAAAACAGAGGTGGAATCCTTCAAAGCCCCCGGGCCTGTGGAAAATACGGCCCAGACCGCAGAATCCTTTATAAACGCATTCTATTAACACCTTCAGGAATGCATGGATCATGCAATCCCAAATAAAACCAAGACCCAATCCTCCAAAGGCAGACCTGTCTGGTGGACCCCAGCCATAAACAAAACTATACAATAGGAGGAAGCTACTACATGATGGAGCAAAATCCCAAAAAGGAAGGCATCTCTGATCAGTGTTAGCAAAAAAAACTACGGGCACTCATAAAATCGTCTAAGGCCAGCTTCGAGAGAAAAATTGCACCGGACACTAAGGATAATTACAAGGCTTTCTTTAGTTATGTTAGGAACCTGGGTGGGAATTCCCAGATATGCTCAGAATTGGTCCAAAATGACAAAATACACCGAACCCACAGACAGTGCCAACATCCTAGCTGACTGGTTCAGCGCAAACCCCCCCCCTTCCCCACCAAAAGGGCAAATATCTATCCCAGCAGAGTGCTGCCCCCCTGACAACTCAGATGATCTGGTAAGAGCCGCTCTCTCTCCAAAGCAAAAAACACAGCATCAATGGGACCAGACTGTGTCCCGGGCTGCATCCTACATGAACTCCAAGAAGAGCTAAACCCAAACATAAAATTAGAAGTTATGTACTCACCATAACGTTCCATCTGAGTAGGTGACTTCATTCGGATGCAACCTGTGGGTATCGGATCCGACCTCGGATCCGAGCCGGCAATTCAAAAGCTTAGGCTCCGAGCTCCTAGCTCCTCCCTCTTACCCATAACCCCTTGCCACGCCCTGACTGACCTCAGATTGAGTTTGCCTCAAATACTGACCACAGTATACTAAAACAGCATAAATACTCGCTCTATAAAGGTCAGGGGGATGGAGGGGGGGATGGTTGCATCCGAATGAAGTCACCTACTCAGATGGAACGTTATGGTGAGTACATAACTTCTAAATCTGAAGTAGGAAGACTTCATTCGTCTGCAACCTGTGGGACAGAGTCCCTAGCTACCTGAATCTTGGGCGCCATCATGGAAGGATGTTCCGAGCACCGCTGAGCCAAAGGATGCTCTTCCTCTAGAAACAACATCCACCTTGTAATGAGAAATAAAAGTATGAGGCGAGGCCCAAGTAGCTGCCGCGCAGATATCATCCAACGAAACACGGGACTTAAAGGCGGCTGACGGAGAGACTGCCCTGGTAGAATGAGCCGTAACCCTCTTAGGAGCAGGTCTGCCTGAAGTGTCATATGCCTGCAATATGCAATTAGCAATCCATTTAGACAGAGTGACTTTAGACACTGCTTTACCCAGAGCAAATTTAGCAAAGGAGACGAACAGCTGATCTGATTTCCTGTGGCCAGCTGTCCTGTTAATATAAAAACGTAATTGTCTATGAACATCCAATGAATGCAATTTGTATTCCCCTTTGTTTGAATACTTGGGAAAAAAGACAGGCAAATTGATAGACTGGTTAATATTGGATTCAGAAGAGACCTTCGGAAGAAAAGATGGATTGGTCCTGAGGCACACCCTATCAGGGAAGAAAGAAAGGTAAGGCGGTTTGACACAAAGAGCCTGAAGCTCAGACACCCTTCTGGCTGAAGTGATAGCTACCAGAAAGATAGTCTTCCAGGAAAGGAATTTTAAATCAGCAGAAGCTGCAGGCTCCAAGGCAGGAGCAGTAAGGGCCTGCAGGACTAAAGACAAATCCCAAGGCGGTACAACCTCCTTGACTGGAGGCCTTAATAAAAACTCCCTTGAGAAAGGATTTGCATAATTTCGCTGTCATAAGGGGAGCTGTGTCCTGTCCAATGTGATAATGCGATATAGCCGCCAATTGTACTTTAATCGTGGAAGAACTGGCCCCTTGATGAAAGAGGTCTGTTAAAAATTCTAGCACCGCAGAGATAGGTGCTGAAAAAGGATCCACCGTTCTCTGCCCTGCCCATATAGAGAACCTCTTCCATTTACTCCGATAAACCTGTCTGGTAGAAGGTTTATGAGCAGCCACCAAAATTGCTTTGACCGGTGAAGAGATACCGAGTCCTAATTAAGGTTGGAATTGGAGCAGCCAAGCTGTCAACTTCAGGGTCCGCAGATTGGGAACTGGCATTCCCAGAGGGTGAGAGATGAGATCCGAAATTGGATCCAGAATCCATGGTGGATTGATTTTGTGAGACCATACGAAGGGGAACCAAGGTTGTCGAGGCCAGAATGGGGCAATGAGAATCATTCTGCTCCCCAAACTGTTGGCTTTCTGCAGAAACCTCTGCATCAGAGGAAGTGGAGGGTAGGCATAAAGGAGACCGGGAGGCCAAGCATGCACCAGAGCATCCCTCGGGAACTCCTGGTGGGGGAAGTAGAGCGAAGAAATTGTCGCATTTGGCGTTTGAGGGAGAAGCAAAAAGATCGCAACAGGGTTGCCCCCAAACGGCAAAAATCTTCTTCGCTACTTGAAGGTTTAGGGACCACTCGTGTGGAGAAAGGATGGTGCGACTGAGCTTGTCCGCAAGGATGTTGGACTTTCCCGGAATGTGCGTTGCTATCAGAAAGCGTTTGGTGGAAATTGCCCATTCCCAGACTCTCATGGCTTCTCGACAAAGGGGATAAGACCTGGTTCCTCCCTGCTTGTTGATATACCAGACTACGGACATGTTGTCTGTCTGAATCGCAGTAGTCCCTGTAGGAAGAACGTGGTGAAGTGCTTGCAACGCTAGGAGCACCGCCCTCATTTCCAGGACATTTATATGCAATGAAGTCTCTGTGGGATTCCACGTGCCTTGGACAATCTTTCCCGCAGAATGCCCCCCCCACCCGAGGCAAGAAGCGTCCGTGGTCACTGTGGCTCGGGAAATGCAGCAAAAGGGTCTTCCTGCTAGGGGCTCCGGAGAAAGAAGCCACCACAGAAGGGAGTCCCTGCACGCTCTGCTGACCGCAATCGGAGCGTTTAGAGACTAACAAAGAGGAGACCACTGAACTTGAAGGGTCCATTGAAGAACCCGCATGTGCGGGCATGAATTAGAAGCGGAATAGCTGCCGCCATAGAACCTAGGGCCCTCAGGACCGAAGCTGCAGTTGGTGATGGTTGAAGGATCGCTGTCACATGACACCTCAGGCTGACGATACGGTCTGGGGTGAGGAAGGCTCGCATTGATCTGGTGTCTAGTCTTCCTCCTATGAAATCTATAATTTGAGTTGGATTCAGGAAAGATTTCTCCCAGTTGATCGTTATGCCCAGCCTTGGTGCTAGTTGAAGGAAGTAATCCCTGGCTGAGCACAGAAGATGCCTTGATGATGCAGTTAGGAGCCAGTCGTCCAGGTACGGAAAGACCTGTAATCCCTGGAGCCTCAGGTGGGCCGCTACCACCGCTAACACCTTGGTAAACACCCTGGGGCTGAGGTGAGACCAAAGGGAGGACCCTGAACTGATAGTGACTGGCTCCCAGCCGAAGCGAAGAAACCTCCTGGATCGTCTGTCCATCCGAATGTGGTAGTACGCATCCTTGAGGTCTATGGAACACATCCAGTCGTTCTCCCTCAACAGGGGGAGTATAGATTGCAGGGTGACCATCCAGAACTTTTGCTTGGTTACTGACAGGTTCAACAGAGAAAGGTCTAAAATTGGTCTTAAGTCCCCGTCTTCTTTGGCACCAAAAGAACCTGGAGTAAAACCCTAATCCGCTTGATCTGGGGACGCTGGATGGCTGTTTTCCTAGCAGCTGCTCGATTTCGAGAGCTGCCGCCTCCTTTGGTCGGGTGGAACATCTGGGAGGCTGCAGATTTGGGGATCTTGATTAGGGGTATTGAATATCCTCTGGATATGAGTCAAGCACCCAACTGTCTGTTGTTATGGAGTCCCAAGAAGTCAGGTGCCTCGCAACCGCCCCCCGACTGCCTCCAGAGACGGACAGCCGGGCAACCCTTCAGGGCTGCTGCGTGGGTCTCTCAGAGAAGGGTTCTCTGGACCCAAAATTGCCAGGAGCCCCCCTGCCTCTGGCACGACGACCTCCCCGTCCTCCTCTGCCACAGAAGGACTGGTTATCCGGAGCAGGTTGGGACTGCTGCGACTTCCGGAACCACATCTTCTTCTGTCCCTTTTGGTTCTTAGAGAAGGACCTCTGGGGAGCTGAGAAGCGGACTCCGACGGCAGACAACGTCTTCCTGTCCTTTTCGCTCTGGACAAGTGTCTCGCGAACAGTCTTGCCAAATAAGGCAGAACCATCGAAAGGGGCATTCGCGAAGGTCGCCTTAAAGGGCTCAGCAAAATCACAATGGCGGAGCCAGGCCTGTCGCCTCATGACAAGGCCTGCTCTGCTGGCTCTAGCGGCTCCCTCAGTAGCATGAGACAGCAGCCGCATAGATGTGTTGGATACAGATCTGAGAGTGGCCATTCGGGTGGAATAAACCTGCTTATCCTCACTCTAGGTGGACTCCGGGGGAGATGCAGCGTACTCTTTAATCAGATCTCGCTGCATCCTAATGACATGCGCCATGTAGTTCAGCGCTCTCAAGGAGAAGGTCGCTGAACTAAACACTCGCTTCCCAATTCGATCCATCGAACGGGACTCCTTGCCCGGAGGATGGACGGAGGGACTCTCCTGGGCCAATTCCCTCTTCGTGGCCGCAGCCATCATCATGGCATCTACTGGGGGACCCTTACTCCAGTGGGTGCGGTCTGATGGAGGAGAAAGAATGCGGTCCGGGCGTTTTGGGATAGGCTCAATGGTGTCCGGATCCTTCCACGCCCTGATAGATATAAGATCTACCAGGGGTCAGCAGGAGGGACACCCAAGAGGTAGAAGGGCCCGCCGAATGCCTCCAAGAACACAGACTCGTCCGAAGAAGCCTTGGGGCAGACCACCCCTGATCCTTAACATCTCCATGGTGTCTCCAAATGAGACGTCCTCAGGGGTGACCTAGGGGAGCCTTCCCTTCATCCAAGTCCGTGTCTTCAGTGACGGACTCAGGGGAGTCCATGTGCCTCCTCTTGCACTTGCGCCCGAGGTACTTCATCGGGGCTGTCCGAGGAGTACTCTTCAGCAGATGGATGTTCCAAGGGAACCACTTGGGACATCGAGGCGGGCTGTCCCTGGGACCGGCTGGTGTGGCCTGGCTCAACTGCAATGGAGTGCGGGATGGAGCCGTGGCAGGGACCGGGGGTCCGGATGTCCTCGACAGTGCCCTTTCCATAACGTTGAAAGCCGAGGGGGAGCCAGCCAGCTTCTCTAAGCCCCGAGAGCCGACCCCCACTCGGATCCGACGTACGGATCGGAGTCGGAGCCGAAACCGTCGGATCCGAGAGACCAGTGTGCTCCGACCTGGACGGAGCCAAGACACACCAGCTCCTCGGATCCGAGGCTCGGCCCTCGGCTCGAGAGGTCGGGTCCGGCACCAAGCACTCAAGGGATGGGACGGATCCGAGGTGCGCCGACCAATCTGATCCGACCCACCCCCGGATCCAAATCTGCACGGCGCTGAAAGCTCCGAACCCGTGGTATGGGTCGGAGAAGGAGTTACGGGGGCGAAAGGGGTCAAGCCTCCCGGTTGGGGGCTAGGAGCACTCCCATTTGCATTTGGGCCTGGATGAATTTCCTCATCATCCGGTCCATATCAGCTTCGCTCATCGAAAAGGTCGATCTAGAGGAGGCCACCGAAGCGGACCTAGAGAACTGTCTCGGTGACCTCCTGGAAGGGCTAGCCTCCTCCTCCTCGGGTCCAGGAGAGAACCGAGGGGAGTGGAGCCGAGGAGGAGGAAAGCTAGAAGGCACAGGGAAGCCCGCTAGATGGAGGAGCCGAGCTGGAAGCTCGCTCTCCTCTTGTGGTGCTTCTCCCTGTGCCTCTCCTTCTGTCTCTCCCTACTAGAATCCTTCCCCTCCGGCATTTTAAGGGAGGTTGAGTCCCAGCCGGAGGGAGAACTGACAGCAACAAGTTGCTGACTGGAGGGCAGAGGCAAGCAGTATCTGGGGTAAAAGACCGCCAGCACTAACCGACCTCCGTTCTTAAGCCCGGGTTGAACCCTGCACAAATGGTACAACCAGAAGACCGGTGTTCAACCCCAAGCATTTAGACCGAGTGTGGCCATCTGCTGGGGACAGCTTATGGCCACACTCGGTACATTTCGAAAAGACAGCCTTAGGGGCTTCAGACATAACACCTAAGGCCTAAACACACACACACACACAAACAAACTACGAAAAACCCGAGAAATTTAACTAAAGAGAGGGAAAGCCTTAACCACACACAACACTAACTATATTTTAAACAAAAAATGAGAATTTCAACAATTTTCCTGTCAGAAAACCACTTATCTCAAAAACCACGCCAGGAGCTCAAGAATTCCGTTGCTTCTTGAAAAGCGGCAAACGAAATCTGAGGTCAGTCAGGGCGTGGCAAGGGGTTATGGGTAAGAGGGAGGAGCTAGGAGCTCGGAGCCTAAGCTTTTGAATTGCCGGCTCGGATCCGAGGTCGGATCCGATACCCACAGGTTGCAGACGAATGAAGTCTTCCTACTTCAGATCTACTGTTCAATCTCAGCCTTACCACAGGATATGTACACAGAGTGGCGTAATCAACAGTGGTCCCTCTCCACAAAGGTGGTGCCTCAACGGATCCTGGAAACTATCGCCCCATAAGCCTGACTAGCTTGGTCTGCAAAGCTTTGGAAAGGATCATCATGAACCTCATAAAAAGATATTGGGGACCTACAGACACTGGATCCTACCCAGTTTGGCTTTAAGGGCAGATCCTGCCTCTTAAACATGGTTGATCTCTCTGAAACAGTCACCAAGGCCATTGATGAGGGGAAGGTGGTCCACACAGCCTACCTGGACCTCGCAAAAGCCTTCGATACAATACCCCACTCTGGCATTATAGATAAGCTCACCAGCTTAAATATAAACCCCTATGTCACTAGATGGGTTGCAAACTGGTTTAAGGACAGAACCCACATGGTTAGAATTGCTGGAGCCATGTCAGACTCCAAACCAGTTACAAGTGGCGTCCCACATGGCTCAGTCCTGGGACCAATCCTGTTCGGTACATTTCTCTGAGGTACAGGCCAACACGGAAGGACTGTGGCTGACCAAGTTTGCAGATGACTGCAAACTGGGCACTATAATCGACTCTCCAGCCGATTACAAGCATCCTCCAAAAGGGCCTAATAGAAACGGACAACTGGTGCCAGAGCCATGGCCTCAAGCTAAATGCCAAAAGTATAGTCATCCCCTTTGGCAAGTGCCCACAAATTACTACATGGGTGGTAATCCATTTAAGTACGGAAGTAATTGGGAACCTGGGGACCCAAGTTGATGGCAATCTCTCATTTGACAACCACGTGGCCAAAGTGGTTAGAAAAATATTTTATATAGCCCACCTAATAATGAAGGGATTCACATCTAGATCAGGGGAGGTCATCCTGCCTCTACTTCATCCCTTATCAGGCCCATAATTGAGTACAATGCCCCTTTTGGGATGTACCTTACCAAACTCCTGCAGCAACTGGAAAGACCCCAAAAGTAAAGAGGATCAAAGGGCTCAAACAGATGCCATATGCTGCCTGGTTAAAGAAACTCCAGCTCTACTCAGTGGCATACTGCCTGCTCAGAGGCGATCTGTGCCTGACATATAAAGCCATGTCCAACCTGGAATTAATGGACATGCTGCACCTCAGAAAATCCAAATCGCATCGAGCTACGCGCTCGAGAGACTTTAACCTCAGCACTGAAATAAATAGGACATGCTGGAGGGACAGATTCATAACCCAGAGGCTCCCTTCACTCTGGAATAAAATCCCAGTCCAGGTTAGGCAGAGTCCCTCATTGACTTCAAGAAGAATCTTGAGTGGATGGGGAATCGTAGGTTTACCCCGGGTATCACTTCTGTGTCACTGTTGGAGGCACAGTATACTAACCTTGAAAAAGGGCATAGCAAAATTAATTTAAAATGGGTGGCGAAAGCCAAACACACTCTGGCTAGGCCTATAAATGCCCTAGGGCAGATAGCCTAGTATGAACCTATAACTACACTATAAAATTAATGTTTGCTAAAGTTATTTTTTTATTGGTCGTCATAATGCCAGCCATTCTCGAGATTCGTATTATCTTCATGAGCATGATTCTTGAACCAGACTCTGCTAATGATCCTCGTATGTTGTGTATGCTCAGAATGCTATATTGGCTTGCACACAATGCTGTCTGATGCTGAAGGCAAGTCTCTGGGATATAAAGCATATACAGCATGGTAGCTTGTGTGCAGTTACAAAATTATTGCTTTTTGATGGTGTAACCACAGAGTTGTGGGTAGTGGTGGTCCCCATTTGAGTGTGGGGGAGGGCAAGGGTCTTGTAAAATCCCAGAAATAGAAGACATTCACACAGAATGGTTGTCTAAAACCTGGGTGGCAAAATCATGATTGCAGTTGCATGCAGCGCAAGCTGGACCCAGATTATCTGCAGGATGGAGAGGACATGAATGCTGCCTGTTCAGTGATGCTGTGTGCACTTTTGAAAGTTGGGCAACATGGGCTGGAAGGAAGTTGGGCAACATGGGCTGGAAGGTTTGGGATAGGGGCAAGTCTGCACCTAGCTATGTACAATAACAAATGTGGTGGAGTGGCAGGTGGCAACATTTGTGCACAGTATTGTACTGGGCAGCCACCACTGAGCATGGTAAAAATTAATTTTTCTTTACAATATCCCTTACTAGGATTTATGAAAGCACAACTCTTCATGGGTATTAATTCTCCTTGTAAAACTAGCATTGCAGTGGTACTTATTGGAAAAGGATAAATCTGAAGTGAGCAGTATTCCACTTTTTGCTTTTTGGCACCAACTAAACTAACCAGCCGTGCACTAAATGGGAAACTTTCTGTGGTAATTCAGTTATCCTGAACTGGTGTTATTTCAGGCTCTTCTACCTTGTATAAATTTCATCTTAGCCCAATTAAGACGGTCTGCCACCTTTTGAGAGCCAGATGAAGGTACTGACTTAAGAGGTGTTGCACTTTTCTTGGTGCAAGTAATGTATCGACTCTAGAAGCACTATGAAATGCTCTTCATTTTTTACTTGTGGGGCTTTAATGTATGCAGTCACAATTTACTATGAAGTATAAAACCAGACTTTCAGCCTTGCCATAAATTGACTAAATGATAAACTAGTCATGGCATCTAAAACAGTTTATGTAAATATACTTGGATCTGCCAGAAACATTCTATTCCTTACACAGCAGTTCACAAAATATATCCAAATCTTCTGTCTGTGCTGGCAGGACTGCGACCACCACAAAGTTGCAGTGCTGATGCCAATACGCAGTAATAAGCAAATGGGGAGGTAAATGCTTGGTATTGTAAAAAGTTACATTGACTAGCCATACACAACACCCCATTGTCCAAGTCATCATTTGGAGCTTGAAACACAAATGGGTGGGGTAGAAGTTAATTAAAAAGATTCTCTGAATACTTGCCTGGAAGAAAAGGCATAAAGCAAATTAGGATTGAGTGTGAAAGTCTGAGATGCAGGACATATTCAGTGGCGTTTTGGTTGTTTGCAGTTGGCAATCCATTTGACTGTTATAAACGCCCACACTACATGTGCCTAGACTCTGTTCCTGCGGTTTTAAGAGTATTTAATGTGGAATTTTCTGCCGCTAATTAAGGGTTTACTAGCTCACTAGACAATACAGCTCAATAGCTTTATAAATCTAGCGTTTTATATATGCCCGCACTATATGTACGCCTAGACTAGGTTCCTGGGATCCTAAGGGATGTTCTTCATTCCACATTGCTGCAGTCCTAACACTTGGGTAGTCCGCTGTCCCAGTCGGCCCGAATACCAAAGTATATGGCTGACGTCGGTCAAGGTGCATTAGTCTGACGTCAGGACGTCAGGGTACAAATGCGCATGACCGACGTCATATCCTCAGTCTTTTTTGCCGCATGGTCCGATGCAGAAGCAGTTTTGCGAGTGCAGGTTGGCGTTCTGAAATTTTCTGAAGTCTGAGTTTCAGACCGAATCAAAGTTGGCTAAGTACCCCGTTGGGGAATATTTTGGTTTTTTCTTGCCTCAGTATTTAACCGGATGTCAGAAAAAGTGAATAACTATTTCTTGTGGGAAACATACCTTGTGTATACCTTGTTTAGGGCCTGAGCACGCCGTTGTTGGATGTCGCTCTTGTGCTAGATTTAACAAACGCACTATAAAGAGAAGATTAGACTGTGCCAGGTTAGTTTTTGGGAAGCATTGTAATTAAAATGCCGTCGGATGCTCAGACGCCCGCTTCGTCCAAAAAGCGCAAGGACAAAGCAGCAAAGCCTAGGTTGGAAGAACCGTCAGTCCCGGACGTCAGTTCTTTAGAAGGCTCAGTGGAGCCGGAGGTTCTGCCAGAAGTTTCTTTGGAGTCTCAGGTAGAGACTTTACTGTTACAAGATGTGTCCTCTCAGGAGGTAGGCCAGGCTGAAGGGGCTTCTCAGGTGGCTGTTCTCCCCTCCCTTCCTAAGGTGGTTAGGCCCTCCACTTCTGTTTCCAAGGCTTCTTTGAGAGGCAGGCCAGGTTTAACTTCAGTGGGGGTCTCTCCTAGTGGGTGGCTGCCACTGGTTCTGTTCTTCGTAGGCACGCCTGGCTGAGGGATCAGAATTTAGATGAGCATGTTAAGACAAGGATTTTGGATGCTCCGTTACAGTCTGACGTGTTTGGTTCGCCTGTGGAAGCAGTTTTAAAGAAAATGGAGGACAAGGCTAAGTCTATGCAGACTGTTAAAGATTTTTTGCAGGTTCAGCCTCCGAAGTTTAGTAGAAATTGGCCTACTAAGGGATGGACATATCCTGCTTATGATTCCCAGTCTAGGGGTAGGTCTAGACGTGGTAGGGGCAGAGCTCAAGGTTCTTTTCGGCCTAGAACAGGGAGTTCACCTGCTCAGTCTTCTGGTGAGGGCAGGGGTCAGTCCTTTCGTAAACAGACCCAATGACCTGCCTTTTCAGCTGCCAGTGCTTTCGTCTGGCAGCACCTTTGGGAGGAAGGCTGGCACTTTTCAAAGAAAATTGGAGTTTAATTACCCAAGACAGATGGGTATTGGATATCATTCACCACGGTTACAGGTTTTATTTCCATACCTTGCCTCCTTTCAAAGGCATGCCAGACATTCCTCCTCTACAAAGAAAAGAGGCTCACAAGCAAATTTCTCTGTTACTCGAAATAGGGGCCATTCAGCCGGTTCCTGTGCCAGAAAGGGGCCTAGGATTTTATTCTCGCCTGTTCCTAGTACCAAAGAAGGGGAACACGTGGAGACCAATTTTGGATTTATCTATCCTCAACACTTATCTGGACATTCCCAAGTTCAAAATGTTGACGTTACAACAGCTTTTACCTCTGCTGGGCAAAGATCACTGGATGGTAACTTTAGATCTCAAGGAGGCTTACCTTCATGTGCTTATCAGACTAAGTTGCAGGAAGTATCTGCGTTTCCGAGCTGGGAATTCCCATTATCAGTTCTCTGCATTGCCCTTTGGCTTATCTACTGCGCCCAGAGTATTCACAAAGGTTCTGGCTCCAGTGATAGCTTACTTCAGGCTAAAAGGAATACAAATCTATCCTTACTTGGACGACTGCCTGATTCTGGCTCAAGAAAAGGAAGACCTTTTACAGCATTTGGAATACGTGATAGCAGTGCTAAGATGCCTGGGGTATTCTGTGAACGAAATAAAGTCCAGTCTAGTACCCTCTCAAGACATGTGCTTTCTGGGTGTGAGACTGAATACAGCAACCCAGATGGCCTTTTTAACCCCGGACAAACAAAAGAATCTTTCCCTTTACTTCCATCAACTATCTCTTCAGTCCGGGCTGACTGCAAGGACAGTCCTTCAAGCCTTAGGGTTCATGGCATCTTGTATTCTGGTGCTTCCCAATGCCAAACTGCATATGAGGAAGCTGCAATGGTATCTCAAAATGTATGGACACAGCACTGCCAGGATTTGGACACTGTCATTCAAATAATACCTTGCATTCAAAAGGAATTTTTGTGGTGGGCTCAGGAATGTCACCTAAACAAGGGACTCTCTGTGACCCGGCCAGAGGCGAGTCAGATTCTAACGACAGATGCCTCAGACATAGCTTGGGGAGCTCATCTGAATGGAAAGTGGATACAAGACAAGTGGCCTGCCAGACTACAGCATCTACATATCAACATGAAGGAGATGTTAGCAGTCCAGTTTGCATTAATGGCTTTCAAGGAGTTACTTCTTCCAGGGCAGGTGTTGATTCTAACAGACAACACAACTGTCATGTGGTACATCAACAAACAAGGGGGAACACATTCTTATCCTCTATGCAGGCGAGCAATGATTTTATGGGAGACTGCGCTCAGCTTGCAACTAACTCTTCAGGCAAGGTTTCTGCCGGGAGCACAGAACTCCTTAGCAGATGTGTTAAGCAGGCAAATCATGGATCCCCATGAGTGGAAACTGGATCTTCATGTATTTTGGAAATTGACAGTGTCATGGGGAACTCCAGACATAGATCTGTTCGCTTCTCCACTAAACCACCAGCTGCCACAGTTTTGCACGAAAAGGTTTCATCACACAGCTTGGAAAGTGGATGCTCTTTCTTTCAGTTGGAAAAATCTTCATGTGTATGCCTTTCCACCTCTGCCTCTTCTCCCAAAGGTACTCCTGAAGGTCAGACAAGACAAGCCAAGGATGATTTTAATAGCTCCAGATTGGCCTCGGCAACACTGGTACCCATTACTGAGGAGTCTGGTAAGGAAGCCTCCATGGCCTTTACCTTTGATTCCACACCTATTGTCTCAGAGGGACGGTCATCTACTCAATGTCAAGCTTCACTCTCTTCATCTAACAGCCTGGCATATTCTGTTTTGAAACACAGCAGGTCTCAACTTCCTCAACAAGTTTTGAATGTGATTATGGAAGCCAGAAGACCAAGTACAAGGAAAGTGTACGCAGAAAAATGGAAGAGATTTTTATTTTGGAGTGCAGCAAAGAATTTGGAGGTTTCTGAGCCTAATTTGAGTGTGGCTCTTCAATATCTTACTGAGTTATTGGACAAAGGTTTGTCTTTCTCTTCCATTAAGATTCATGCTGCAGCAATTTCAGCTCACTATGATTGTGACCCACCATTGTTTTCTCATCCTTTGTTCAAGCAATTTCTTAGAGGGGCAAAGAATATAAGACCCCCACGTAGAGCTCCTACTCCTGCTTGGGATCTCAATTTTGTGTTGGAGAAACTTACTCTACAACCTTTTGAGCCTGCGGCTACTGCTGAATTGAAATACTTGTCATGGAAGACTGCTTTTTGTTGGCCATTACTTCTGCAAGAAGGGTTTCTGAATTGCAGGCCCTTATGGCGGTTGAGCCTTTTGATTTTCCATAAGGATAGGGTATCTTCACGTACTAATCCTTCCTTTATGCCTAAGGTGGTTTCTAGTGTGGCTTTAAACCAAACTATTCATTTGCCTACTTTTTATGCAGATCCCCAAAATAAGGGGAAAAGATTTTGCACACTTTAGATGTACACAGGCAGTTGCGTTATTATTTAAGCAGGACTAAGGATTTTAGGCAGTCTCAGCAGTTGTTTGTTTCTTTTGCTTTGAGTTCTCAGGGCAAGCCTGTGTCAAAACAAACTATTTCTAAGTGGATTGGGTTTTGCATTGCATTTTGTTATTCCCATCATGGCAAGGAGATTCCAGCTGGGATTAGGCCTCATTCCACTAGGGCTACTGCCACTTCAACAGCATTTCTAAGGGGGGTGGCAACTAAGGATATTTTGGAGGCAGCTACTTGGAGTTCAGTGCACACTTTCTCTAAGCATTACCATCTTCCTCTCTACTCTAAATCTAGGGCTGGTTTTGCCACGGCTATTTTGCAGGGCATGTTGACAGCTCCTGCTTCTTTATGATTTGCCAGCCTCCCTTACCTCTGCTTTGGGATTCTACCCAAGTGTTAGGACTGCAGCAATGTGGAATGAAGAACATAGTACAGTTTTGTACCTACCATAAATGTAGATGTTCGAAGATCCACATTGCTGCAGTCCCATTTACCCTCCCTCCTTCCCCTCTGTGTTTAGGGGTGGTTGTGTGGGTGGGGTTGTACTTTTGTAAATTTGTATATATTGTACATATATTTGGTACAGGAGTGTTTGGTGTTTTTGGTTTTGGCCTTATCTTTTTAGGGTCTTCTGACATCTGGGGCAAGAAAAGACTGAGGATATGACGTCGGTCATGCGCATTTGTATCCTGACGTCAGACTAATGCGCCTTGACCAACGTCAGCCATATACTTTGGTATTCGGGCCGACTGGGACAGCGGACTACCCAAGTGTTAGGACTGCAGCAATGTGGATCTTCGAACATCTACATTTATGGTAGGTACAAAACTGTACTTTTTGTGGCTTTTCAGCTACTATTATGTGGTTTACTGACTCCTGGATTTCCCGTTGTGGACTCTTCCTAATGTATGTGCTCCTAGGCTTGGTCCCCGCATCTTTGACTAAAACATAGGTGTGTCTGCATTGCTGGTTATACTTGCTATGTTTAGCAGAAAGGCTGACATTTTAGCTGCATGTTGCATATGGTTTCACCCAAGATACTGAACTCAGATTTTGTAAGTGTAATATTACAGATCTGTTCCGGATAACTATATGTTATGTCATTGAACGTTTGATTTTGTACACTATTTTTGACTACATGTAAATGCTGTCAGCAGACTCTTGTCTGCACTGTTTCCTGCCTTGTAACTGCTGCATATTTCTTAATCCTGCATTTGTAGGTATTGTTTAATATGTCAGTGCTGCTCAGATTTAACATTTCCACAGCTGTTTCTGCTCTTGCTACCGTCCCTGATGTTTCTAATGTAACTGATATTGTCCACTGCTATTTTTGTTTGTCCCTAAAGGCTGTAGTCAAACTGTTTCCACATCTATGGTTAAAGTTTGTACTGCTGTGTACCCACCTGCATACACCATAACATCTACCTACTCCCCCCGCAACCCACTACTTTTTTTCTACCCCCTTCTATTTGCTGAAGTATTGTATCAAAGCTAACAACTGCTTATTTTATTCCTTTCCCTTAGTTTGCTCCTGCTGCATCTCTACCACTCCAGGTGCCTCCCAGGCCTCTGCTCGGAACCCTGGCTTCCCCTGCCTGAATGGACTTCATAGCTGTTGTGCTTCTGTAACTTCTTTGCCTCCCCAAGAGCTAATAAGTGTATGTACCCTATTGTAAATTGGACATTATACTAGAAGTACCCTGTTTTATACCAACCTAGTGAGCAATAACTAGCAGCCTACCATGGATTTAACTTCCCCCTTTACTTTCCTGACTTCCCATTTCCCCTGTGTGCCTGAGATCTACCCTTGTACTTACATGGTCTGGTCACTAGGTGGCACTGTCAAGCCTCTATGTACATCTCAATGCATGTTAACCTAACTCTGCCCTGTTCCTAGCCCCTAAAAGTCTGCATTCTATTAATCTACCACTGCCCTGTGTAGCCTCTAGTTCCAGTGAACCCTCTGCTTCCTTCCAACTCGCATACATAGTGCCTATCCTGTACCACCTTGCCTCAGATCTGTTCACTGCTTCACTGAATTCTGCTGACTTCCTCCTCCGTTCGCCCTGCAGGCTCACTTTGCTCCCCTACCCTGCCCCAATTCCCACCCACCACTCCTACCTTTATTCTACCCTTTCCCCACCCAAACAGCTTAACTGCCCAATAATAGCTTTACCTCCTTACCCCTCCTTCTTACACCCACCCCACTTAAACACATTGCTCTAACACCTCACGTAAATTACCCTCCATCTTTTTTATACTAAAATAACCCTTCTGTCCTTCTCTACCTCATCTTCCTTACAAATTTATACCCATTAAACTACCTTTCTCCGGACATGCTCCCTTAATTCTCCTTACCCTCTGGACCCCCTTCTTCCTCCCTGTATTTCTAATTCCCCTTATGCCAGCTCATATTCCTCCAATCTCACCATCTCAAACTTCCACACACACCCTCCTTCACCCTCAGTCATACACTCCCTTCCAATCCATCTCCTCTTCCCTACTTCAGCCCAACCCTCTGCACCTAGTCTATCCTAAAATCATCACCACAGCCAAGATACTTACTCCTAAACTGTTAGATCATCCTAAACTAAACCCAAATACTTAAAATTATTTAGTTCGATAACCTGTTTTTAGCTGGAGACATTTATCCCAACCCCGGACCTAGTCCACACACAAATAACACCTACCCCCACCTCCCTCTAACCCTTCCTCCCCCTATAATACTCTATTATTGAGACTCTGGGAATTGATTGTAAAGTACACCAATTTCAAGCATGGCTAAGCCATAACCAACCTGACATCATAGCCAATCTCCAAAACCTGGCTCAAACCCCATATCTCTCTGACTGAAATTCTACCCACTGGATTTCACACCCTCAATTCAATACTACTGAACTAAGTCGGTCTGCTAAAAATGAATAATCACAAGAACATCTGTATCATTGTCCTACATATCTCACCTGGTAACATCTCTACCCTCGAAGATATTCTCCTATGGGCCTCAACTGAAACTGTAAAACGTGCATACTAGGTGATGTAAACAGACTGGAATAAGTCAACAGCTCCTCACCTTCCCATCTATTAACCGCTATAACTTTACTCAATCCTCTCCATCACCCGACTGAACAAAACAAATCCCCCAGGATCCATTCTTGACTATCTTAAGTCACCCGTCCAAATAAAATGCCAAACTCTGGTACTATTGCTGATACTATTGGTGACCACCTCCCAGCATTCATTCACTACCTCTACCCCACATCAGCATCAATACATCCTCACTCGCAACCTTAGCAAATTCAACCTCACAACTTTATCCAACATTCTCAAACAAATGAACTGACACATTGTAAAAACCCTTCCTCTTGACAAAGACCTGGACCACTTCAATTCAGTTTTTGTACAGACTCTAAACTCCCTAGCACTACTAAGAAACAAGAGGATAAAAACTATTGCTCCTTGGCCATCCAAAGAAACAAAACAAATTGTGCATCAAAGGGACAAATCCTGGAAGCTTTACCAAAAGAACAAACTGCCCAGAACCCTGCTCCAATACTTGCAGCTCCATAACCTTGCAAAACAAGAAATCCCAAAGGACAAAATCTTACTATACTAAGCTCCAGTCCAACAATACTAAAAACCAACCCCAAGCAATTCTGGAACTCCATATACTCACTCAACTCTGGCTCCAAGAATAATCCCTGTCCTGATCCAAGTAAATCTGACCGAATTAGCCTCCCAATTTTTCTCATTGTTTTATAGAAACAATATCTGACTTGACAGACTTTTCCCAACAACAATCCACTTGTCCTCTTTCTAAGCTCCCTAATAACTTCCCCCTATGTTTGAGCTTAAACCGGTCCCCACTAATTTTATAAAAAAGACTATCCAAACGTAAACCTTGCTCCAATGCTCCTAAATTATTCCCTCCTTTCTAAAGTGTGCTGATGATGGTATAGCACTCCCAATCAGCATCATTATCAATAGATCTATAAAGGAATCCTATGTCCCTAACCTCTGGTATTCATCCTCTCCACAAAGGAGACAAACACCAACCTCTCAAACATGCGCCCCATTGCTCTTCTCACCAATCTCCGGAATCCTAGAAAAATGTGTCCACCTCCAACTTGTGCCTTTTCTGATCCAAAACAAACTTCTTACCCCCTACCCAGCATGGCTTCTGCCCAGGGCATAGCACTACAACTGCACTACTCAAACTTCAGGACGCTTGATATCTACAGTTCTCCTAGATCTCTCTAAAGCATTTCCCATAAACACCTGCATCTCTCCCAAAGCAGTTTATCCTGATTCTCTAGTTACCTGTCCGATAGAACTTAGGCTGTTAAATGGAAGAACGCCATCTCTTCTTTCTTACCCACCCCAACTGGAGTACCACAGGGGTCCATCCTCAGACCTATGCATTTTAACATCTTTATCAATTTTCACTCTGCTATTCCTGATGCCAAAGTCATTCAATATGTAGACGACTCAACATGCTGTGCCTCTAATCTCACTGAACTGCTGACTAAAACCCAACTGCTCTCAACTGAGAACTGGATGTGCCAAAATCACCTCTTAATGCAAATCTAAAATACTTCTATTCCTTCCCTCAAACTTTCTCCTATAACAAAGTTCCTTTCAAGTCATTAGCCAAACCAACTACGCTATCGAATGTTCCCTTAGCCAAACTTCTCAGCATTACTATAGACTAACACTTCAAGTTTGATATCCATATTCAACAAAATATAAAGAAAACCCACCAAAAGTTAGGTATGCTATACATGAACAATCACTTCCTCTCCACCTCTACTAGGCATATGCTGGTCACTACTTCCTTGCTATATGGAGCCCCTTTTCTAACTAACCTGACCTCTTCCATCACCTCTAAACTTAAACTGCTATAAACTCCAAATTTGACACCAAAGCCAAAAATTCCACCCATCCCTGCCTTACCTTTCAATCTCTGAATTGGCTAGAACTCTGATTACCTCTACTACCTCCAACTTACCACTGCACACACACACATTTCACCCAAAAAAATGTCCTGCTCCAACAAACTTCTTTCCCCCCTACACCCCTAATAGAACTCTCAGATCTGAACACCAAAACTTAATTACTATCCACAAACCTAAATGACTCGCTGGCCAACTTTCTCACTAGGCAAGAAATGGAATTCACTCTGTTCCACACTAAGGACAACACCAAATCCAGATAAATTCAAAACACAGCTATTCACATACCTGTCCTCCAAATGGAAATGTGTGTGCTTTCACCTTACCTAATTCTGCTTAAGTAAATGCCCCTGGGAGGATTTTCCTCCTGTCTCCCAGCTATTTCCTAAGAGTGTGTACCTAAGCTCTCGCCAACTCCCATAACTATTCCCCACATGATTTCAACTTTGTAAATAGCCTCTTTAAATGAATGCATGTCTAAATCTGTACAGTAAAACCCATAAGATCTGTCACAATGAACCATGTTGCTCATGCTTGGTATTGAATTCATATGTTTGTAACTTATTTTAATTTTTATAAACTTGTATCTTTACTGTATTCTGTCTTATGGAGCTTTTTCCCCGGGCCTCCACTGAAAATGGGCTCTCTGGGCCCAGTGGACTTCCCCCGTAATCAAACTGGAAATAAAAAAAATAAATAAATAAACCTCTTGCACCAACAAAATCAAGAAGGAAGAACTTATCCACTTCATCAAGTTACCCTGTGATGGTGCTATTACTTTAGCTGGCAACTTGCTGGCATCTGAGAATTGATGCCCATTGTCTGTATGATGTGCTCTGCGCAATCCCCTGTGCGGCTGCTAGCCAGCCTCAATGTGGCTTATGACATAATTTTTGATATCTTTGGAGCCTAATACTGCAGTGGTATAGGATGCATAACATTTAAGCCAGTTTCAAGAGTTGTCAAGTAATTTTGACTTGCGTGACTAACTTAATTGTCCTTTACTATTTGTAGACATGTTTAGTTGGTTAACCACAATGCTGTTGAAATTGGCAGTATCTGGTGTCTCATAGGACTTCCTTTTGAATTTTGCTGCAGTGCTTGTTCATAACCTCTGAATCATTTGCATTCATTCTTTGTAGTGTAATATACATTGGCTTACGGCACTGGTGATCTGGTTAGTCTGATCTCTTTTCCTGTGCTATGCTCAGGTTAATAATCTTGTGCTAAGTTTATGAAACTTGTGCTTTCCATCAAAAAAGCATCAATTCAAGATGTGGTTGCACCTTTGACACTGGGATCCCAAATGTTTTCTAAGTAATTATGTCCCATATA
The DNA here is from genome assembly GCF_019279795.1 of Protopterus annectens. NCBI lineage: Eukaryota > Metazoa > Chordata > Ceratodontiformes > Protopteridae > Protopterus > Protopterus annectens. Next base: position 1,062,658,836 of record NC_056747.1, on the reverse strand, counting down.
TTCTTAAATATGAAACTAGTTTGGAGATGCAGCCCTTTTAAGCTTACAATAACCAGAAACAGTCAAGTTGGGGACGGACTTTTTTAAAAGATCACTAAAGGAAGTATATGATAGATGCATTGCTGGTTCATCAAAAAGCCTAGTGGCTGTTCAGGAAGATGCATTTTATGCATATATTTCCATTTTATAAATAACTTGATGCAGCTTGTTTTAGTTTACTCTGAAGTTCTGGATAACACTTCCTGTAGGAGTTGTGTTCCGATAGAAAAATCTGAGCTTCAAATGAGAATCTGAGCTTCAAATGAGATGGTAGTTAAAACGTGTAGAAAGTATATACAAAACATAATAGATGCAGAATGAAGTTTAAGGTAAGTGAAACACGAATAGTCGGATCTTGAATCAAAAATGAGATGTAATGGTTAGTAACAGCCAACATGAGCTGAATAAAAGCAGGGAGGCTTAAATGTGGTGGGTTAAGGGACTACTTGGAACTCTAGCAAAGTGATGAGTTAGATGTCATCCATAGTTTTTGAAAGCTCAAGGGTGAGAAGACATTGGACAAAAAATTATTCCTAGTAAGGTGTTCGGGAATTGTTAAATTGAGGTGAGACTAGGTAATTCTAAGTAAACTGGGTGGGAGGGGGCAAAAGGGTTTGTATCGGAGATGACCCTTAATTTTTGAAATCCCAAATTCTGAAACACAGCATCTGATTGTGACAAACACAGCTGTAGATTTTTCTGTCTACAATTTTAGTCAAATTCTAGTGAAAAGCTAGCATTATGGATACCGTTGTACAGCTGAAATCTTTAGTAGGAAATTGAATTTAGCATTACAGTTTGGTAACAATACAGGTTCAGTGGAGCCTGGTGTATTATACAAGCCCAGTACTTTTACCCCCAGTGCACCCTTCAGTTCAAATCTTTGAACTGCTATGCGAGACTGAAGAGAAACCCTGAGGCAACATAAAATTAACCCTACTAATGTTGGCAGAATGGTCTTTACTTCAGGAAATATGAAATTAGAATTGTGAAACCTGACGGGGGGAGGGGTGGATTTTATGGTTATGGAGGTTTACTATAATGCAAATATGTTTGATATGCCTTGGAGTTGAATATCGCATATTGGAATATAGATCTTTACCCTGGATGAGTTATTAAATGGACAAATCTGTCTAAAGGTTCATGAGTTTTTGGAACTCAAACATCCTAGGATAGGGACCATTTTGTGGATCCCTAAGATCCACAAGTCAATAACACCCCCCAGTCTGACTGTAAATGCAAAAGCATCAAAAACTGTTTGACCCTTCCATAAACAAATTTGGCCAAACATGTTTTGGACCATAGGAAATGGGTAGTGAGACTCATGGGACTTTTTAGAAAAAATAAAACTGGATATGCTGATGAACTGATTATGGTCACTATAGATATTTGTGACCTATTCTCTCATTCCCTACAATGTGGGGCTTGAATGGTACTAAGACTACTTGTGTAAAAACACTAGTTTTGACCATGGTTCAATTTTGACTATTGGAACTTGTGTTGGACAATAATTTCATTGGATTTGATGGACATATTTTTAAACGGGGTGTGGCTATGGGAGCATGCTGTGCCCCTATATTTGCCAACATTGTTTTGGCACACTGGGAGGACCTTTTTCATTTAAAATTCTAGGTTCAAGGAACTCTGGATGCTATATGGTCATTATTTGGATGACCTTGTCCTATTTTGAAAAGGGGCTGAGAATGAACTTGAGTTTTTCTCTTGCATTGAGACAACTGATTTTTTTTTAAGTTCACTATGGTTAAGGACAATAATACCCTACATTTTTTGGATATGATTATTAAAAAGGACTAAACTAGAAAAAAATATTCACTTCCTAGTTGTATAGGAAACTACTTTAATTCCCTTTTGCATTATGAAAGCTGGCACCCTGTACACCAAAAGAAAGCCCTTGTAAAAGGGCAATTTGTCAGGCTGGCTAGAGTGATATCTGAGGAAGGAGACTTTGCAAGGGAATGTGAGGTATTAAAAGAAATGTTTAGTAGGGGTTGCCCTATTTACTTCGTGGTCAACATCCAAGTCAAATATAAGAGAAGTTGGCATTTTTTCATACACTCTTGTCTAATCACCTGAGTGGAAGGGAGGACCTTGAGAAGAAGTAACAAATTTACTAGGGCCTTGGTCCTTCATTTACCATGAACTTTTTGACGGGCAGCACATTATTTCAAAGTTCTGGAAGATTTTTAATTTAGTATTAAACTGGTGGGGTGTCAACTGATGGTGTACAGGGACACCTCAAAGAGGCTGTTGGAAAGAAAAAGAAATATACCTGAGAAGGGTGGTTGTTTCAAATGTGGGAGATGCTCCCAGTGTCCTTATATACTCAATGTGAACAAGTTATTCATTAAAGGCTATGGGGACTATACTACAGTGTAAAAATATTCCTGTTACTTTAAAGGGGGGGGGGGGCTCTGAGTACTTTGAATTCCTTGAACTCAAATGGCAAATTAAGCTTAATGCCTGCCAGATTTCTGGTTTGAACAAGATTACAAGTTCATTGTTGAAGCTTAAATCATTTTTATAAAAAAAATGCTGGAACAACTTAATTGTCTTAATATTGTAGTTTCTAATTGATTCAATTATATATGCAAATTTTGATTCATTTTTTTACAAGGGGAAATTATATTTAATTGGATATTTAAACTTGATTTGTTAGATGCATGGTATTCTGAAGTCTAGTTTTTGACGAAAGTGCTAAATTAGTTTGTTTTTTTCCTGTACTATGTGCTGGTGCAGTTTCTGGACTACCCTTGCTCTGCTTTGGTTAAATTGGGTGTTTGAGGGTAGGTAAGACTCCAGACTGGGTCAGCTGATGTCTAGGAGCAAGAGGGTAAGGAAATTGCCAAAATGTCAGCCGATTATTGTAAGAATTGTGGAGTTGCTGAAAGTTTTTTGAATAGCTGGGAGACCATTATTTGGGGGGGGGGGCAAGCAGCACAATAACTGGTATTAGGAAGAGGTGAGGGCAGGCAAACGTGCATTCTGAGACCATGGTAACAGGCAAAATTCTGGGACTAGGCTCATATGCGTTGACTAGGCTCATATGCGTTGACTATCGACCCAGATATCATTTCAAGCTTAGCAGTTTCATCTCAATTTAATACCATAGATGCGCTAGTCCGTACCCAGGATTGCATTTAGTAATGACTGCCTGTGTCCAGGAGGGTTGTGGGCATGATGCCCTGTAAGAATTTATGGTGCCCCATCCACTCGTCCAGTTTCCTTTTGAACAGTGTCATAGAGGTGCTCTGTTTCACATGAATTGGTAGCTTATTCCAGAGAAGCAGCAGTTTCTGGGACACGTCCCTCCAGCATGTCCTATTTAAGTCAGTCCATATATGGGTCCCTGGAATGGGTAGCACTTCTGGATGTGCAGCAAGTTCATTAGGTTTTGATCCAAGATTCAGTGGCAGCTGGTGACTTCAAATAGAAGGGGGGCTGCAGGAGACAGCTGAATGGGTGGGGACTTATGGATGTGCAGCAAGTTCATTAGGTTTTGATCCAAGATTCAGTGGCAGCTGGTGACTTCAAAGGGGGGCTGCAGGAGACTGCTGAATGGGTGGGGCCAGCTAGCAAGGGGAGGAGCTATGCTCAACCACAAAAACTGGAACTTTTAATTAAATATGCTGCCCTGGATGCCAAACCATCATGGAGTGTCCAATCAAGACAAAAGTGTAGAAGAAAAAAATTTCAATGCATTGGCTGCATGACGGCTTACTTAATATCTAGATGGAAACAAAAATGTTGAGGCATGAAAAAAAATTACATTTTAAATACATTACTGGAATGCTAGTCAAAATAAAGTACAAGAAAAACAAGCAGCACTCATCTCAAACTACTTCTCCTTGCACTGCAGTTCTAATAATTTATTTTTAGCTTTATAAAAAGTACCAAGTAACATGCTAAAAGTAGCAATGATGCCCCCACTTGTAAAAATGTTTCTTATCCAAAAACTACTTGCTTCCTGACAAGTATCTACTTGTTTCATTGGGAAAAAACATAAAGTAAAAAATGAACAGCAAACAAACATGCTCAAGATAAATTGCTTAAATGATTACTGCACAGGTTATGGACCACACATGATTGGCATTCTGTTTAGTTTATGGGTAAAGCCTGCAAAGATGACTGCAATGCTCCAACAAAGGTAATGAGCTTCTTAAAATATTGTAATCCTGTCCTTTATTACAAATACTGTCATGCATTTCAATACCCAAGGCTTGTACGTTCTCTAGTTATGCAAGTATTCTCTGCAGAGCAACAACAAAAGCTTTCAATGTTGGTAATTTAACAGTAAGCTTACTTGGATCTTACAATTTCCAACAAGCTTACCTGATGGTCATGAAATCATTGCTACTTAAACATAGAGCAACAGGCACTTTCTGAAAGAAGCATAATCAACAGTATAAAAAATGACAGAAAACCAGAACATTCTGCAAAATCAAGCAGGACAGATGAAAAGCCAATGGTAGTACTTGTGTCTACCTTGGATTGGGGGGGGGGGGCGAATATTCTGCACACTTACACTGCATTAACTGCTCCTTGCCTTGCTTGGACACATCCAGAGTCGCTACATGGAGTGGGGTGCAACAAGTATGTCACAACTTTGGCTGACTGCAAAGGCCCTGACACATTTGTCATGCCTTTCAACCCTAGAGCAAGAAATCTGGACAAAGTCATGCCCAAAATTAAGGACTATATTTAAATATTCTTATAAACTTTCTAATAGAATAGTAGGTCTTGCATTAGTATGAATTTTCGGAAGGGTATGAAATCTGAAATGTCTATTGTTTTCTTCAATCTTTAATGATTTGCCACTAATTTGCCAGAAAACCACAATTTTATGAAAATGGACCAAAAATCTGATGGAAAAATATAAAATAGCCACACAATACAGTTGGGAAATGTCAAAGGGTCACTTTTAATATTAGCACTGTTAGCTTGAGCAGCTGACAAAATAAACAAATCTACATGCATTTCTGAAATAAAGTAATCTATAACTCTTCTTCCAAAATTGACATTTTGCGGTGGGATTAGAGGGAGAGCAACATTTTGAGCCAAAATCGGGGACAGTTGAGAGGCTTGGATATACCCAATTCTATAAAGCAATTTTGCATGTCTCTCCACCTATTAACGCAGGAAATCTGGACAAGGCTGAATATATTGGGGGAATATACAAACAGTACTAAAAATTGCTCTTGTACAAACTTAGTTGATAGAACAGGTCTTGCTTTTAGCATGCATTTTTCTGAAAGTTATGAAGTCAAACTCTATTTCGTGACATAATTCCTAAATGATTTGCCAGAAAAACACATTTTGAGGAACAAACCAAAAAGAAGCAAAACTCTATTCATTCTGTGAAAATCTGGACAGCTGAGAGGTATAGTGCAGCTGAGCAGGGGCTGTCAGTTTGCCATCCTTCCCCCTCACAAAATCATGGTTGAATGGAGCCACCCCCTGCAGCCATTCCAATGTCTCATTACTTGGCTATTTTGCCCCAGTTACCATAAACCCTGCAATGTGCATACTGCTTTACTTCTACGATGATTTGGATTTCAAAGTTTTTGTATTTTACAGCACAAACACAACATCTGCTAAACAAAGCAATGCAGTCTCACAATGAAAATAGACTTGGCATTAAAACTCTGCTCTTGAAACTCTCATTCATTGAAACGGCAGTGAAATCCACATGCAAAGGAAATACATTTGGGTAGTATAAAGATTAACTTTGGGCTGTTTTAAATGATAGGCCCCTTGCACACAAAAAACATACATGTGTTGTGTGATGCACCTTCCTGGACTGTTAAATTATATTCTTTGTATAATACAGTACAGTTGTTAGAGGGTGTTTTAAATTTATCGTTTTGAACTTTTTTCCAGTAAACAAACAAAATGCATGCACCAATAATGACAAAACTGCCCAATTGAGAACATTTCCATCATAAAAAAAGTCTACTAAACTTATACAATCTATCAGTAAATATGCACAAGCTCTGCAGAAGTCATCTAATTCCACATTGGAGATCTGTAACTAATGAAGAGGTTGCTGCTAGCAAACTTTATATTTCGTGGTTTCATCAAAAAATAGTGTCCATTGCCCCTGAGGAATAAATTGCCTATACTACATTTAAAAAATAAGCTAGTAATAATGCAATAGGAAATGGATGGCAAACTGAGGTTCATAGTTGGTATCTTTGCCAAAGAGGACATTCTCAGTATGGCAGAATCCACAGCCTTCTAAATCAAAAGCAAGCAGCACTAAACTTCTCTTCCCTTGCAGCTCTCAGTTCCTTGTAAAATCTACTCCATACTCAACTGCATCTCAATTTCGCAGCGCAAGAAATCTGGAAAAAAAAAAACAAAATGTATGGGGGGGGGGGTCAAAAGCCCAAAAACAGGGACACATTAAACCTCGCTTGTATAATCGAGGAAAGTTGCTAGAATAAAATGCTGTTACCACCATACGTTTTACTGCCCAGGTCTCTGTGCAAAACAGTAAGAGCAACATACCACCATGCCAAATCAGCTGCTTTGTGAAACAGAGGAAGACTAACTTAAATGGCTATCATTTAATGAATTCAGTTCTCACCATAGCTGTCGCCCTCTTAGCACAAAACACTTGGACAAACCCAGTAATGAGGGAATACAGCCCTCAAACATATTCAGTGAATTTGCCATAGCTGTCAACCTTAGCACAAAAACCTGGACGAAGCCAATAATGGGGGAATACAGTCCCAAAAATGGGGACAAATTTCAAATATTCTTAAAATTAGGAAATTGCTAGAATAAAAGGTTGTGTTGGTATGTATTCTGAAGAATATGAAGTCTGAAATTCAAATGCTGGTCCATTTTAACATTTGTTAACCAGGAAAGTCTGACGGAACAAAAACAATTTTCAGCAGAGGCCCAGGGAGAAATACTGCAGACACGTATTTGTAAAATGACAGGACACCAGAGCAAACCCACACAAACACAGGGAGGAGATGCAGACTCCATACAGAAGGCACCCCAGCCAAGAATCAAACCAGAGAACCTATAGCTGTGATGTAACCATGCTACCACTGCACCATCAAATATCCAAGTATTTAAATATTTAGAAACCACAGATATGAGGAACAGATCAAATATGAAGCAAAAATCTGCAAATTCTTTACAAATGATGGTGGGTAGGGAATTCAGGCTTTTGCCACCTGCATACAAGGTATACAGGGTTCACGCCTGAGGTATTCCCTACCACACCACCATGAGTTCTCTAGCCACCAGTATATAGCAATTGGGGCATTTTACTTACACACACATGCCTGGAGTACTTCCTGGAATTACAGTAATGTGCTTTAGTAATGTTTCTCTTACTGTTTTTGTTTCTTTACTTTTATTTATTTTTGTTTTCTAGGTGGGAGGGCTGTAGTCCTATAGTACGAGCCACCCCTGCCGAGATTGCTCTAAGCCAGATGCAAGTCTATGCTAGAGTACAATAATACAGACTTTAGTCTGTGTAGGGCCCTAGATGGTCCAGTTTTGTATAATTGAAATGATCAGGTGGCTGCAACTGCTTTTTGCACATGAGGTCCTAGAAATTCATAAAGCAACATAACATGTTGAGACTTTTTTTTTACACCAATGTGCTGGCCCAACGCTTCGTGGAATTCATAAATTCCAATGCCCTGGATGAGCTCATTCATGCCCCCACTAGAGAAAGCAGTATCTTTGACCTGGTTATTACTAACATGGGCAACCGTTCTACTTCAATAGCAAATTCCTCCCTAGTTAGATCTGACCACAAACCAATAACCATGGAAATGCACATCTCACCCCCCCCCCCCCCGCAAAGGTAACCACCATGAAAAACTTCTCCAAAGCTAAACTTTGGGCTCTTAAAAACAGATGTGGCTAACTTTACGACAAACATGTCAACGGAAAATAGATGCACGACTGCTGGATCATACACCCATGCTTTTATGTACATGTTCGTAGTGCATTGAACTAGCCAAAACAACAGAACCAAGATGCTGTCCTAAAAACGAAGCCAATTTGGTGTTTGCCTACCACTAAACTCTACAACAGAAGGAAGAAACTGTTGCAGAAAAAGGTGAAGTCCCAAGACTGGAAAAACTCCCTTAGCCTCAACAAAAGGTTGAGATCCCTCATCAAAACCTCTAAAGCCAGCTATGAAGGCAGAATTGCAGCAGACACTAAAAACCACAAAGCCTTCTGTAGTTGGATCAAGAATCTCCATGGCAATACCCAGGTTTGCTTTGAGTTACTGCACAAGAGTACTTCCTATACTGAACCAACAGATTATGCCAACTCTTCTCCCCTCCCCAAAGGACCAATCACAATACTGGAGGAATGCCAGGCACCCAGCATTACTGCAGCACAGGTTAAAGCTGCATTGTCAAATGACAAGAATACAGCTTCCATGGAACCTGACAATATCCCTGGATGTATTCTACATAAACTACAAAGTGAACTAGCACCATGTATGCCCTGTTTAATCACAGCCTCACTACTGGCTTTGTCCCTACCGAATGGTGCACCACTACAGTCATCCTTCTCCATAAAGGGGGAGTGACTACAGACCCTGGGAATTATTGCCCCATTAGCTTGACTAGTCTAATGCACAAGGCTATGGAGCGCTTCATCATGGACCAAATTAAAAAGGATATAGGGAATCTAAGATCCCACGCAATTTGGTTTTGTGAAAGGTAGATCATGCCTGCTCAACCTGGTTGACTTTGTCAGTCACCAGAGCTGTGGATGAGGGCAAGGCAGTTCATACAGCCTACCTCTATCTGGCCAAGGCCTTTTGATACCATTCCCCACTCATGAATTATTGACAATCACCAAACTAGGCATCACCTATATCACTAAGTGGGTTGCAAATTGGCTCACAGAACACAGTGTGAAAGTAGTGGACTCCAAGTCAGACTGCTGACCATTCACGAGTAGAGTCCCACAAGGGATCAGTCCTAGGTCCTCTCCTGTTTGGCATCTGCTTCTCAAGTCAAGGCCAACACGGAGGAACTCTGGCTGACCAAGTTCGCAGATGACTGCAAGCTGGGAGATAAACTCCCCAAGTGATGTAGACATCCTACAGAAAGGCCTCACTGAGACTGACTGGTGTTGAAACCATGGCCTTAAGATTAATGCCAAAAAATGTGTCATCCCCTTTGGTACAAACTCAGTTCCCACAAATTGACACATTGATGGGAGCCCACTGAAGGCATAAGAGATCTGGGGACACAGGTTCAGGTTGACAACCTCTCCTTCGACCACCAAATTGCCACTGTGGTCAAAGTCCTATGTGGCACATCTCTTTACCAAAGGTTTTGCCTCCAGGAAGAAAGAGGTCCTCTCTCTCCTCTTCCCTCATTAGGCCAATCCTAGAGTATAATGCCCCGTTTGGCATGTACCTCACTAGACATGCAACAGCTGGAGAGGCCACAAAAGTACCTTGCAGAGGATCCTAGGCCTTAAACATATGGCCTACATGGACAGACTCAAACTCTGCTATTCTCTGTCTCATAGTCTACTGAGGTGATCTCTGCTTGACTTACAAAGGTATGTCTGTCCCAGCTCTGCTAGAAATGCTACATCTAAAGAAATCCAAATCCCTTCGCACCACATGCTCCAGAGACTTAAACCTCATCACCACAATCAACAGAACATGCTGGGGAGAGAACTCAGACTGCCCATGCTCTGGAATAGACTTCCCATATATGTCAAGCAGAGCACCTCACTGGCTCTCCAAGAAATTTTGATGAGTGGATGGGATATAGAAAGTTCACCCCAGGGATCGCTCCACTGGTGGTTCTTGATAGAGGCACTGGGAACTGTCGGGATAGGCTTGTAAAGGCTCCAGGGCCATTGGCCTAGTACACACCTATGAACCTAGGACTGTGCAGACTATAGTGGCTTGGGTCCATTGCACAAAATGTCTTGGGAGACCATGTGGGAAGGGGGATCAGTACAGGGGCTTAAGAATGAGAGTGAGTAACACTACAGAACATCTTTGAGGAAATGGTATGCATTGATTCACAGCTGTATGTTTTATAATATGACCTTAAAATTCTTGGTAAATGTAAAATATATCTGGAAAACTACACTTAAGGTAAAACTGGAAAAACTTCACAAAGAGAACAAGGGTGTAGTCTTGTAAAGCAGACCTCTGTAGATGAGAATCAGTCCAGTTTAACACTGGTTGGGGAGCCAGTAAAGCTGTGTGTGCACTACAGAAATGGACATTATAGAGGTAGAGCATTTTGTTGCCCTCCTCTGAACTAAGACTAAATCTATATGTATTGTCATGAATAAATGAGGCTGCTGGTGTAGAAAGTGTATGAAGGGAAACAAGTGCACTTAACACTGCAAATATGTGAGGGTGGTGGGTACAGGAAACTTTCAGGAACTGACTGCACCTCTTCTTGATATGATACAGCTAGGTCCATTTAAGAAGGCGACAGCCAGCCATTGGTATACAACTTCTAGAAGTTATATAATTAGTGAATCTGAGACTAGTAGAGGCAGTACTGTCATTGTCTTAAGAGTTTCCACTTTGTCAAAATCTGCTTCCCCCTCTTTGTTCACAATATCCAGAAAGGCTTGCACTAACATTTTTATGGTAGGTCTTTGATATTGTGACCTGAAAGAGAGGTATCCATAGAATGCAGTAGAATACTTCATATAAACGTGCAATATCATCTCTTGCAATCAATTGCACAAAATTTTACTGAAAGTTGATAGAATATCAGCATCATTCCATTAAATTGACCAGAAGCCTGTAATTTGCTCATTTGGAAAATCTTCCCACAAGCACAACCTCCTTTTGGCTTTGCATAAGTAACGCCATTCATTCCCAGAATATCTATTTTAAGCCATTTCATAGCTGAGCGGGAACTGTAGTGTTTATCCTTTGTTGGGTAGAGTAACACACTCTAGGGGAGACCCGATGTATTTTGTACTATTGGGAGCAATTTGGCCAGGGCATGTGGGAATTTACCCCCTAATTTTTTTTGAAAGATGGCATGGGATCTTTAACAGTCAGCTGAGTTGCCACCAACTCAAGCCGACAGGGCCACCATTTAACATCTCGTCTGAAGGGTGACCTACTCAGGAGTGTAGAACTCCTTTATTCTGTGTTGCAGCATCAGCAATCCATCTACCTAGTATGGGAATAGAACCCACAATCTATATCAAAGGTGTGTACGCTACCTATTGCACCACTGGCACTTTATATTCTGGCATTCAGCTGATGCAAGGCTGAGGAAAAACTAATCTTGAGTGGAATACCATCCTAATGAGGGTGAAGCATGCTCCTAATCTATAGGGTAGGTTGGAGAATTCACAGTTCATCAGTGGTAAGTGCTTGGAATTTGGGAAGAAAATAGCTGGTGGCAAAAGCCAAGATGGGAAAACATTTTAGCAGGTAACATTCTGTGGGTTGAATGTTTACAGAATTCTGTGCATATATTCTGTAGAAATGGTTTTGTAATTTCCCACGAACTTTCCCAAAGACTCAAAGAATCCTACCTACAAATTGTACAACACCCAACCTGGTCATATTTTTTCTAGTTTATATGGATGCCATTTGGGATAACCCTAAAAACAGACCATGCATTAGGATGGGCTATTAGAGCAATAACCCACACCTGGGTGTGGGTAATGCTGGATTTACCCACAGTTGGTGTGGTTTGGTCACGAGGGCGAAGCCCGAGTGGCCAAAGACAACTATGGGTAAATCCAGCATTACCCACACCCAGAAGTGGGTTATTGCTATTATACAATGACATTATTTAAGAAAAAAAATTACTTTTCTTAAATAATGGCATTGTATAATGCCTCCTTGCTGCCCTTCCACAGCTGTCTGGTATTCTGCGGCAGTTCTGATGTACTGCGTATGCATATGCTTACGCAGTACATCAGCTGTGGGCGGAAGCAACAGAGAAAGCAAGATCTCCGTTGCTTTTTACAAACTGTCTCGCTATGTTAAAGGAGTTTAACATAGCAAGACAGCTTTAAAAAAAGCAACTGAGATTCTCAGTTGCCTTTTTGTAAAGTTGTCTCACTATGTTAAACGCATTTAACATAGCGAGACAGCTTTAAAAACAAAAACATAGCGAGGCAGTGTGTAAAAAGCAACTGAGATCTTGTGTTCTCCGCTGCTGTAAAAAAAAAAAAAAAAAGTTATACTAATGGAAAAAGTCCGGGCAACCGGACCTTTTCCCATTACTATAATACTGATTTGCAATGTGCACGCTGACCAATCAGCATGCACGTTTTGGAATATTAATGGGGGATCATTGTATAATATCTCAAAGTAAACAGATTGCAACTTCATTAGCTCTTCCCTTCATGCTTGACAAACGCTGGTAAATTTTCGAAGTTTTGAAATGTCCTTGACTGAACTGACAAACAGATTTTCTCTATTTGTAGGTGATTAACTGTATATAGTAACCTGTTTGGGAGTAAAAATTGTTTACTTAACAGCTAGTTAGTTTTACATAAATCTTTTTTTGCGCCAACTGTTGAGTGATAACTTGTAATGTATTTTAGGAAGCTGCTAATGGGAAAAGGGTTGCTTTTCTGTAAAATCGGGAAGGTTTATACTTGTATGCTAATCATTCCTGATGCCCAGGAGCAAATGCTTTCAGTTAAGAACTGCATTAATCTTCTGTGCAACACAATTTTGTACTAGTGGTGTTCAGTCAGTTTTAGCTTTTCTCCATTCCAGATAAACTGTAATAGGTAGCAGTTCTATTTTTCCATTGTCATAAAATGAAAAAATGTTGGCCAAACGAGAAGAGGGGGGAAGGCATGCCCTTAGACAGGTAAAGGCTGGTATGACTGGTATGGGAAAGAGAGCTAGCTGATATGATGGACAGAAGGAGGGTTGGTATATTGTGTGTGCAAGAGACCAGATGGAAGGGGAGCAAGGCTAGGTGCATCAGAGGCGGGTTCAAATTTTTATCATGGTGTGGATGGGAGGAGAAATGGTGTAGGGGTTATCCTGAAGGAACGGTATGCTAAGAGTGTTTTGGAGGTGAAAAGAGTGTTGGGTAGTGTTTATGGAAGTTGATGGTGTAATGATGAATGTTAGTGCATATGCTCCACAAGTTGGGTGTGCGATGGATATGAGAGAAAAATGTTGGAGCGAGTTGGATGAAGTGGTGATGACTACCCAAGGGTGAGAGGGTAGTGATTGGAGCAGATTTCAATGGGCTTGGTTGAAAGGATGGGTAGGTATGGTGTTAAGCAAAGGAATGCAGAAGGTCAGATGGTAGTGGATTTTGCGAAAAGGATTGACATGGCTGTGGTGAGTACATATTTTAACAAGAGGGAGGTGTATAGGGTGATATACAAAAGTGGAGGAAGATGCACACAGATGGATTGTCTTGTGTAGAAGGGCCAGTCTGAAGGAGATTGGAGATGGTGGTGGCAGGGTAAAGTCTAGTGAGGCAGCATAAGATGGTGGTTTGTAGGATGACATTGATCAAGAAGAGCGAGGCCTGCACCAAGGATCAAATGGTGGAAACTGAAAAAGGGTAATTGTGAGGTGGAGGTCAGGAAAGAGTTAAGACAGGTACTGGGTGGCACTGAAGAGTTACTGAATAGCTGGGTAACTACAGCAGAGCTACTAAGGACGATGACTAGAAAGGTGCTTGGTGTGACATCTGGAAGGACAAGGAGACCTGGTGGTGGAATGAGGAAGTACAGGAGAGTATACAGAGAAAGAGGTTGGCGAAGAAGCGGGATCGTCAGAGAGATGAAAGTAGACAGGAGTGTAAGGAGATGTGGTGCATGGCAAAGAGAGGTGGCTAAGTATGAGTATGAAGAGTTGTATAAAAGGTTGGAAACTAAGGGGGAGAAAAGGACCTGTACCGATTGGCTAGACAGAGGGACCGAGCTAGTAAAGATGTGCAGCACGTAAGGGTGATAAAGGATAATGAGGGAAACGTACTCACAAGCAAAGAGTGTGTTGAGCAGATGGAAAGAGTACTTTGAGGGGCTGATGAATGAAGAGAATGAGAGGGAGAGAAGGTTGGATGTGAATAGTGAATCATAAAGTGCAGTGGATTAGCAAGGAGGAAGTAAGGATGAAGAATGGAAAGGCTGTTGGTCCAGATGACATATCTGTGGAAGCATGGAGGTGTTTAGGTGAAATGGCAGTGGAGTTTAACCTGATTGTTTAATGAAATCTTGGAAAGTGAGAGGATGCCTGAGGAATGGAGAAAGTATTTTGGTACCGATCTTTAAGAATAAGGGTGATGTGCAGAGCTGTAGTAACTACAGAGGCATTAAATTGATCAGTCGCAGCATGAAGTTATGGGAAAGAGTAGTGGAAGGTAGGTTAAGAAGGGAGGTGGTGATTAGTGATCAGCAGTATGGTTTCATGCCAGGAAAGAGCACTACAGATGTGATGTTTGCTCACAGTGTGTTGAAGTACAGAGAAGGTCAGAAGGAGCTGCGTTGTCTTTGTGGACTTAGAAAGCGTATGACAGGGTGCCTAGACGGGAGTTGTGGTATTGTATGAGGAAGTTGGGAGTCAGAAGTATGTAAGAGTGGTACAGGATATGTACGAGAGTAGTGTGACAGCGGTGAGAGTGACGGATGTGTTTTGCAGATGACATTGTGATCTGTCTTGAGAGTATGGAACAGGTGGAGGAGACCCTGGAGAGGTGGAGATATGCTCTAGAGAGAAAAGTAATGAAGGTCAGCAGGACTAAGACAGAATGTGTGTGCAAATGAGTGAGGATAGAGGAATGGTGAAGATGCAGGGAGTAGAGGTGGTGAAGGTGGACGAGTTTAAATACTTGGGATCAACAGTTCAGAGTAATGGTGAGTGCGGAAGAGAGTACAGGCAGGATGGAGTGGGTGGAGAGGTGTCAGGAGTAATTTGTGACAGACCTATTACCAGTAAGAGAGAGAGAGAAAGTTTACAAGAGGGTAGTGAGACCAGCTATGTTACATGGGTTGGAGACAGTGGCATTGAAAAAAAGGCAGGAGTCAGAGCTGGACGTGGCAGAGTTAAAGATGTTAAGATTTGCACTGGGTGTGACGAGTGTGGGCAGGATTAGGAATAAGTATATCAGAGGGTCGGCCCGGGTTGGAAGGTTTGGAGACTAAGCCAGAGAGGCAGGATTACACTGGTTTGAACATGTGCTGAGGAGGGATGCAGAGTATATTGGGGAAAAAGATGCTAAGGATGAAGCTGCCAGGTAACAGGAAAAGAGGAAGGCCTAAGATAAGGTTTATGGATGTGGTGAGAGGACATGCAGGTGGTTGGTGTGACAGCAAGATGCAGAGGACAGAAAGAAATGGACACAGATGATCCACTGTGGCGACCCCTAACAGGAGCAGTCAAAAGACTGTATTGAAAGAACTTCAGATGAGTCCCAGCTATGGCATCTGAATATTACCTGGTTACTTTTCTGATCCTAAATCCTAATGAAAATGAACAATTAATTTCAGGAAGTCAGGAAGCTTGAACGTTATAAAAAATGCCCACCTCTTAATGTTGAAGTCCAAAACTGCTTTTAGTTGTCTGGATACACTAATTGTGTGTGCTTCTGTGGGGCAGGTACAGGCCTTTTGTATGAAATAGTACGGCATCCGTTCTACTAAACCTGGAAAATCACTTTCTGCCCACTTCAAAATATTAGGAAATTGAGGGAGGAGCCCAGAGCTGATGACGCACACTACTGTGCATGTCAGGTTGTTTGTTGATAAGCATGCATGTAGCGGGGTTTTGTCTAAAGACTGCAGTATTCTGTCATATTCTTGGTATTAATCTGAAACAAGGAGGATTCTAGACCACTATTTTGTAATTAGTAAGTAGTTTCTATCTTGTGCTACAGGCTAATTTACTGCTCGTATATGGGCATTTCTTTCTGCATGAAGGATATAATGAAAATGGGAAACTAGAATGCTTTGCTTTTGGGAATGTACATTTAACTTTTTTACGAAATTAAATATATTGGATAGATAAGTGTTGCTATGCTTGTAAAAAAATGTGTGTGGGTTAAGTAAAACAGCTGTTTTCTGTTTACAGACCTGTCTGGAAAGGGTCAGGTTTTGTGTGCAAAGTCTGTTTTTATGAACTTTTTTTCAACTGCTTTCAAGTTCTAAATGGCATGTGACCAAATAATTTGCAGCCAATGTTTCTGAAACTTGTTTGCGTTTCCAGATTGGGGTACTCTACGAAGTATGAATTACCTGCGTTTGATTTATAGCATACCTTGCTAGACCAGTAGTGTCTGTGACGAGGATGACTGCTTTTATTGTAAATTAATTTTGAGCTATTTTTCATGCTGAAGCAGTTCTTTCGGTTAATTTTCCCTTATATTTTTCCGTTAAGTAAATTTTTACTGAAGGGCCCTGGTTGATTAGTTCTGTTTGCTCATCTTTATTTTCCATAATGTAGAGATGGTCTGTCTCTACAGTACTTGGTTGCTTGGACTGTACCTCAGAGAAGCATGGAGTTCATAGAGAATAATTTTGATCAGAAAATGTTTGCTTTTAACATTTCAGTCTTTGCTTACATAGTGCAGTCCTCACCATTGCTCTGTTAAATCAGACTCCCTGATGGCTGCTCTATTTAATGAGCAGTTACATCCAAGCCACCACATGTATTACTCTGACTATATTTTGCGACACTGTCGAACTTAAATTCTCTTGGTTGCTAGATTTCTTTAGTATTTCATCTTTTAGTCTGGTTATGAGTTTTAAAGCATGCAAAGGTTATATGAACTGAGCTTAAAGGCTCAATGTAATTGCAGTCATAGACTTGCTAAAAGGATTAAGATTCTGGTTCATGCTGACTTTTTCACTTGGTATGTTTAGTCTCTTCCACCTTTACTAGCATCTCAATCCAATTACAGGTGAGATCTGTTCTTGAGGGCAGATAGCCAGTCCAGGGGGTAAGCATCATCTCTCCCCAAGACAAAAAATTAAAATAACTTGTAAACTTGGGTGATTCCCATTTAAAAACGAAGATGAAAATAACCTGGCCCAGTGATGTAAATGGATGGAGAGAGGATTTATTTTAAGATTTTCCATAAGTATGACTTATTTTACTGAGCGCATTCTGGAATGTAATGTTGCTGCATATTTGATTAAATGAGTTTTGAAGGTTGTGTTGAGGTGGGGTAGACACTTGAAAAGTGACTTGTATACTGGCAGTGGTGAAGCTTTTGAACTGCTGTAGGAGAGGCCTGTTATAAAGTTATGGAAATGTATGTATGATGGTAATATTTCCTGTTAATTTCTTTATTTCCTTATAAAACTGCTTTGGAATACTGCCTGCAGCAGTTTTCTAATTTCTTATTTCAAATTAGTTGCTATTGTAGTTGGGGTTGGGGTTAGAAGGAGATTTGTTTCCGGGCTGGCCATGCCTTATTCCTCTTTCTTGACTATTCCCTAGTAGACCAATGGCATTTTTGAGACACACCCCCACACCCCCAAGTGTCTCTGTGAATAGGACAAGTCTTGTATGGAAGTGAGGATATTGGTAAAGTAAGCCAGTGCATTTCTTGGGCGGTTTCATAGATAAAGGGGACAAGTCAGTGCTTTGCAAAACTGTCTAGGACAGGAATCTTGAGGCTTGGAAGTGGTCACCCTATTAATTTATGGGGGCTCTTTGTCTTTTTAGAAAGCCAATAGAGAACACGGCAGAGGTCATTTAGGAAGAATAGAGATGCTAGAACAATGTTATCCAATAATTGTAGTCACGTGATCTGTGGGACAGTTTCATTGATGCTGCTTTGGTCTGGTAGGATTGCATGGTTTCTGCACTTGCATTTACACTGAAGTTACCTAATATAGTATTGTTAGGGAAGCTGCTTTTTTGAAGACATGCCAGGTATCTTCTACTGAAGAGGATGGATGAATATACATTATAGAAATGGGTTTGTTTCTTGTGTTGAGGTTAGATGTTGAACAGTTAGCTGTGTCATTACTATTTTGGGAACTGTAAACATTGACAGTCTTATGTGTATAAGGTTGGTTACTAGGTTTTCAGTCCAAGAGCAATTTTAAGCCTAGCCAAACTTACCAAAATTTTGCTGATGTGCCAATACCCCAAGGAATTTATGTACACACAGGATTCACAGGCTACTCCTGTTAATCGGGGAAGGGACGTGTCAAATCAGGAGCAAATTTGTGAATTCCCATCCACTGGTTCAAGTTGCATTTGAATAGGATTAGGTATGAGCTTTGCTTCACATGGATGGGGAGTCTGCTCTAGAGAAGGGGTCATCTTTTACGGATGTACCTGTCCTTCCAACACTTCTTGTTTAGGTTTTTAGATCTGATATTTCTAATGCTATTTGTTTTAGGGATGTGCAACAAGTCCATCAGTGTGAGATCAGAGTCTGCCTTTTAGGCTAGTCCCAGATCACTGTGCAGCTGTCTGTAGAAAGAGTACAGGGAGTAGTGTTTTGAGATATTCCACATAGGATTTGCTTACTCCCTGTATTTTGTGAGGGGAAACCTCTGCTTTGCAGCTGTTGCAAGTGCCTGGGCAGGTTCATGTCAGTATGTTGTACTCTGGACTGAGAACAGAGTACAGTGGAACAATTACCTTTGACCTGGATGCCATGTTCTTATAAGATGCAAAACTTGTATTACATGTGTCTGAGCAAATTATTCTATCAGTTAAATATGTAGATTAGATACAAGTAGAATGGTTACTTCAGAATGACAAATTGTTAGCACATCTCTCTGAAAAGTTGGTTGAATCTGACAACAAGCATTTGGGTCTACACTTGGGGAAATATTTAGTAGGACAAATAGTTTGTTTGGATCTGTTATTAACCTATGAGTACTAAACATATAGAAGGCTATTTTAATAATGTTGGTAATAAGCTTGTTATATATGCATCTCATTTTACCGACCGTATTCTGAAGGCCCTTTGAGGCCTGTGGCTAATGTTCTTTGCTAAAGATTGTATTATCAGCATACATTGTTCACTTTTCAAAGTAATTTTGAGTCAAAGGACATTGATACATAGGAAAAATAGGATTGTGGCCAGGATGGAGCATCAGGCGATTTCCATTCTAAGCAAATCGTGCAAGCCTCTAATCTTGGTATGTACATTTGTGAAACCCATTACTCTGAGCTTTGACAAGTCTTTGCTATGGCTACCTCCAGTGAGTAGTTTATAGGTAAGACATGGTTATATAGGCATTGTACCCTTTCCTGAATCCATGCTGAGTTTGTGAATGCAAAATGTACTTGTCACCAGTCCAAAATTTTACTGTACAGTCTTGTATATTTTTGGGAAGGACATAGATTTGCAATGAGACAGAATTTTTGTGGTTAAACAGGTGAGGGCACTTGTGCAGCTGCCCCATTACCTAAACAATGTTTAATTGTGGGGGACTACTCCTTGGAGAGGTGCTAAAGATGCAATTCAGTGGGTGAGCAGTAATGGCAAGTGTCATTCACACATCTGGCCCAAGGCAAATGTTAGCTGGTCAAGTTTCATCTTGGACTCTAGGAAGAATGAGAGTCCTGATTTCTTGGAAACAAGTGTTTGGTTTTGCAACAGTCTCTTTGGAAGTTCATTGTGTTCATCATGCATGCAAGGCAGAGCAGGGTGGTGTGTGTTAGATTTTTACTTTTCTTGATTGACTAACAATGAATTAACTTCTATACCCAGTTTTAATTGTGACCTGCTAATCCCATGAGGGCTCTCCAGATATTCTGTGATGCCAAGAAAGTGTTTCAGGATAGTTTGGAGATCAGCCTGTATTATGTAATCTGGCAGCTGCTTCTATGCAGACTTTCAACTCATGGTAATGTTGAAGGTCCTTGGAAATCTCCAAGCCCTGCCCTTACTTTCAACTATTTATTTTTTATTTTTTATTTTCAGTGACTACATCCTAAAATATTTGAATAAAGGTAATGCTACTAAGACTGTCGAGGCTGCTGTACTGAATCTGTAATATGACATTTTTTGAAGAAGGACATAAGCCCAAGTACCTTGGTTCCTACACAGCCATAGTACTGTAGTTGTGAGAATATAATCCTAAATGCTTGTGTACAGAAAAGCATTAGTCGTCGATTGCAGACTGTAGGCAGTCGAGACAAAGTAATTCCTGTATAAATTCATACCTCTCAACTGCCCAGATTTTCGCAGAATACCCGCATTTTTGCATCCTAGGTTTTGCTCTATGCCACATAAAATTTATGGCTTTCAGGCAAATCAGCTAAAGATTGAAGTTATTAAATATACATTTGAGTTTCAGACTTCACATCCTTCAAAAAATGGAGGCTAATAAATCCTCTTATTTTAACAATGTTTGTTAGAGCAATATTTATTTGTCCCTATTTTGGGCCTTCGTCCAGATTTCTTGCACTAAGATTGAAAGCATTAACATTTTAAATTACCACAACATCGAGGTCTAAAATGGCCCCTGAATGTATTGTTACTGTCAGTTTACCCTCCAGGCTGTCAGGAGGGGGTCAGTGATTGCAGAATCATTAAAGGCCGATTCTTGTCTGTTGAAAGTAATTAATTAAATCTCAACCTAGCTTGTCTAAAAACTAATTTTCATTGAATTGTTGGATCCAGTTTATAAATACCTCCACCTTTTTTAATTACTCTTTTCGACTCCCATCCCCCACTAATCCCATATTTCCTAAAGCTTTATGACACAGGTATATAGAAAGGGGTTGCACAGAAAAATGAACATAAACCTGATAGATATTGTGTAAATTAAAATGCTTTTCCCCAATATACTGTGTGTACAGTGAAAGGAAATGTGCAAGGCCAAACAGCAGTTTTCAAAATAATATGGCTTACTTTGCAAGAACAGTTATTTCTTCTACATGTTCAGCTTAGATATTAACATATAGCTGTGGGCTTTACTGTAAAGGCATCCTGTTATAGAAAAAAAAAGGAAGTTGACTTTCTTGGCTTTTGGATGCAGAAATAAAATGCAGACAGGTCAAGTGATGCAAAGATGACTTGGAGAGAGACTTGTGAAGTCTTAAGCTACAGCAAGGACCAAAAAAGGGCATGAAATAACCATGGATTTTTCATGACACGGACAGAAACCAGAAGAACAAGTCACAAGGACATTAAAAATAACATTGGTTGAAATTAGTATATAAACTGGACAGTATGTTTTCACTTGGTAGTGATGTCTTTGACTAAGTGGCATTAGTCTGCTCATCTGTATAGCTGTGTTGTAATAGAATTGAAATAGCTCTGATAGAATTAACTGTTTGGCAAGAATTTGTTCTGAGACAAAGAATAACAGATACAGTACGGAGTTTGGTCACTTTTGGACATTTTCTTCATAACCTATTCTGCCATAATATGACAATCTTTGTACCTTTTTCAGAAATCTTCTCTCGCATTAATAGGACTAACTAGACTAAATGTTTTACTGTTTATGTAAATTACTTTTTGTTTCTGAATCTGTTCTCGTTTGGCTGCATTTGGATATACTTCAGCTTTGCACCTACTTCGAAGCATTTCACTGTTCTACTGAGTTACTGCACTGTACCATGCATTTGTGTTTTGACTTGGTCCCAAGTGACTGTTTTTTGGCACTATATGAACCTATGAAGTGGTCCAGAGTTTTAAAGTTGAGGCCCTGTCATACATGCTGCTACTGAAGCCTTAATTATCCTCAACATAAATGGGTTAGCATCACACACTCAAGCTCCTACATCAGCCCATCCTTGCACTTTCCACAACTGTGGTCATCATACTGCAGACCTGCAGCCCAGTAATGCCAGCTGCTCTTGCTGTTAGTACAATAAATTCCATTATGGGAGACTCCTATCAATGTTGTGTTCATGTGATAAAGCCTTACTGTGGTAGATTGTGGGAAGATTTGGATTGTATATGTAGTGATCAGTAGAATCCATTCTATGTCCTCCTAATTTTTAATAGTCTGCAAATTTGGTCAGCCGAAGGCTCTTGATGTTGGTCTCTACTTCAAGGAAGTAGAAACTAAATCCCCAAAGGACTCCACTAGTGGCTGGCATTTTGTAGAGGTGGACTCCACTGTTCTAACATTCTGAGTCCTGTTTGCGAGTCACCTGGCTATCCATTGGGTGCAAGAGTTTATTCCCAACATCCTGAGTATAGTATTGTTGTATGCTTTGGCCGGGTCAATAGACGTAGTGTAAACTGCTTTGCCCTTATCCATTGTGTTGGTATCTGCCTCAATGAAGTCCACCAGGTTGAATAGGCATGACCTGTCCTTGATGAAACCAAACTGGATTGGGTCCAGTGTCTGGAAGTTTAATTTCCATGGCTTTGCATGCAAGACTTATGGGTCTGTAGTTTCCAGGATCTGTGGATGGCTCACTTTTGTGCAGAGGAATGATGGTTGCCATTCTCCATTAGAAAGCAGCCTGGGATATTTTTAGGGCCCATCATTGCTGTGTACCTGGCATTAGAACATTGAGAACATGTTCCCTAGTCATAGTAGGGAAGCTGTATTTGACGGTATTTCCTGAGGGGGGGGGGTGGTAAAGTTAGAGCTGAATTTGTCAGCTCTAATTTATCTGAAATGTGGCTTTGGTAGATGTTTATCCTCTGAACTGCTTGTTTAGTTTGAAAGCACTTTTATCCTGTTGTGCTACATTTAATTTTTGCCATGATTTTCTTTCTTCTGTTATACAGCCTATTGTGATTCCACGAGGGTAGTTTTTTGTTTTGTCCTTATTTCTGGTGGGTGCAGCTGCCTCTCTGCAGCTATTAATATGCTTGTATAGGGTTTATCTGAGCAGTTCAAAGTAGGTGGCAATTTTCTCAGGGTTTGGGTGATCTTGACATTTTGCCAGGTTATCACTTAATAGGAAGTTAGCCTTTGGGTAGTTCCTGAAGATTCCAGTGTTAGCTGGGCTTCCAGGTTTTTTCACTTCAACAGACACTGATTTGTGGTCTGACCTTATCTGAGATGACCGTACCCTAGGGTGTATGTGCATATTAGTGAGGATCAGATCCAGTATGTTTGCACCCCTGATAGGAGTATTGACAACCTGGTCTGAGGAGTCTGTTGCATGTTTGGTGTGTCATATGATTCCCAGTTAATAGAATAGTCACCCATAAATGATAGTTGAATGGTGTTTTCCAGTAAGCTTAAAATACATATGGGTTTCCTGGATCATAGAGGAGGAACTTGTACCTTGTGATGAAATGGCATGGGATTTTGTCTCTGGTGATTTTAAGATGGAGAAGGTCAAGTGCATCATCCTTTTTGATGTAAATCTATAGTCCTCCAGCTTTAGTGATTGCCTGTGTAGCAGATGGTCTAAATGTGTGTAAAGTATTATCCTTGCACTGCCGGGGTGCTTTCTAGGGCTTTAAGGCAAGCCTTGGTGACTGTGCAAATGTCAGCATGCTCTAGCTTGAGGTACAGCTTGTAGGGAGTGGAGTTTCAGTTCCTAAAAATTAGTAACCTTTAGATTTTCTTGGTTTTGATTTGCTATGTTGGAAGTATCAATTTGGTGTTGCTTAAAAAGGCACTGTGGAGGAGGGCAGTGTTTTGCCTAATATTCAAAAGACCAGATGGAAGAGGTGCCAACCATCTTTGGCAAATCAATGTGGTTTGACCATCTCTATCCATGCTAACAAATATTACTCCCCCTTAGAGTGACACCAGAAACTAAGCCTGTTTAAAGTATGTTTGTAGTATGGCATCGTCCTTGGAGAAGGTAGAATGCTGCTCAATTCATATCCTATGAAAGGAAAAATCCCCCCCCCCCCTTTGGGGAGGTGTTTGTGTGTAATCTGATATCAGTAGCCAGCTGTTGGGGAGAAGGACACATCTGGATGGAAGTGCAAGGGTGAAGTACAGTAGATGTGATATGTCCCTGTAACATTGCCTTCTTGCTTGATCAAACAAATACGAAGTTCATCTTCTCTCACTTAGGAGGGTCTCTTGTGATATGCATATAATTTTTTTTTGTTAATTGGCAATAGGTTTACATAAATTGTTCTTTGTCAAGGAAAAACAGATTTCCTTGTACCAAACTTACTGATGCAAGGCTTAATGACCAATGAAAATTCCTTCAGATTATCTCCTGAACATCCATTTTAACGCTTGTGCATATTCTACCAGTAGGTTATTCAGCTGATACTTTGTAGGGGGGTATTTTCAAGTCCTGTATTCTTTTGCTTTAAGAACAAATGTGGCATACATTAATTGGTATTGAAGTTCAAGAAGTCTGACACTAGCGCTGTAACAAATACTGTTGAAAAGTGTGTACTAAACATGAGCTACAGCTTCCACACAACTGAGTTGTCCAGCAAAGACTGTACAACACAGTAAATCTGATCATAAGTAATTGCAGATGGATACTCTATCAGTTTCAGTGTTGCAATTTGGTCTGTGAGCCTGTCCCCTCTACCTTTTATTTGGTGTCACGCACTTTACAGTACTTTTGCATGTGACACAACTAGCAGCTTAACTGAGTTATTCAATCTTTATAAAGTATGATTGGTTTTGCTATCTCAGAATGCAAAATTCTTTAGGTCCAGCTGTAGAAGCATTAACAGTTTTGTAAAGTACACTTTTCTGCCACAAACTACCATTAATCTCTGTGCAATGCATTGAACTTACAAATGCAGGACAATGCATAGTTTCTGAAGACTTCACAACTCTAGGATATGGCGCTTGCTTACACAGCCTCATTCTTTGTTCTAGAAAAAAAAGATGGGCATTTAATTACCAAAGGTTACCGTTGCAAGTATACCCTGCTGTTTTTAGCTGTTGCTTGCTTTTTGATAAGTCAGTCTATGCATTACATGATGCAAAGTGCAGCAATGTTGAACAGTCACAGAAGAATAAACAGGACTTAAAATCATTTAAAAGAAAGTGAAAACATTTTTACTAATTGTGTAGGCTGCAGAAAACTGAGCTTCACTACATCCATGGCTGAAACATTTGTCTGCTGTAAAAGCTAACTTTCTTAACTAACTTGACTGGGGATGAAGATCTGCCCCCCCCCCCAAAATACACACGCAGTTCGTCACTTCCCTTAATTCTTGGTGCATAGGCAGAGGGCCTTCTCAGCTGCAATTTTCCTTGAGCCATAAATGCAATATAGATTATTCATCTATTTTTGCAGGAGTTTCATGTCTGTCTCCTGTATTTTTCTTTTCTGTGGGTCGGTGGGAGTGGCAGCTTGCTTCTAACCCTTATACTTGGTAAATATAATCTTCTGCTTTGATATCCTTCCTTGTTTTTAGTACCACTGTTTTGCATGCATACTTTCTGAAATGAGCAGCTGTATCAAGTTTTAATTCCCTTAATTGTGAACATACTGTACCATTTGGTTGTATTCCTCTAGCATGCTTTCCAGAGGACTTCTGGGGTTGGATGTCTCTGCTGATATTCATGATTCTACTGCTTCAAGATACCATATTCATTTGAGTACAAATAAACTTAACAGTTGCCAGAGTGTTTGGAATTGTACTCTAAAATGTACCCCCCACCACCACACACACACCCCAGAGATGCTGCTTCTACAGTTCCAGAATGTGAGGATTAAAAAAGAGTAGCTATCCAAGCATCCTAAAAAAAAGAACACGTTTTAGAAAGGTGTGCGCACTGGTATCCATATTTTACTTGCCTATGCTCATGTGTATATTTAGAATTAGTTACTCTTGGCTAAATATGATAGTTGCTACTGAAATGGTGTGATGCTGCCCCTTATTTATGCATGTAGGGAGTGGGTTTCAACCAGTTGCTCAAGGTTGATTGCTGGCAGAGTAAAATAAAGCAAGTAGGAAGGCTGTCACAGTGATTTTTTTTTTTTTTTAGTCTTCTGAAGTCTCTGAGACAGTTATTTTATATACAACTGATATGTTACTGTATCACAGAGTGAAAGTGGTGTGTTGGCTTTACCCCCCCCCCCCACAAATGCTTTTTATTTTTGGCATTTTCAGTTTAGAACTAAGCTTCAAGTATGTAAAACAGCTGCACATCTACTTTTTTGTATTAAAAACTCTGAAAACAAGCAGTACTCGTGACCATTAATTTCATTTTAGTGCTCATCCACTTGTACAAGGAACTCATCAGAATAAGTATAACACTACAAAAAAGAACTTTTATAGTCACTTATTGCAATCACGCCATCTAACCTTACAGGTCAGCTGACAAATTTACAGACTTGTATAATGAAATGAATACAAAAGATATAACTGTAAAACATTTAAATATATAATCATGTGCATTTTTAATTTTTTTAGGAATGTTTTCTTTAAGAATTAAATATTTAAATCTATATGATTTAAACTGGGGGATTTATCTGCTTGCTGTCTGAGTTGACACAAGGCTTTTTATTAGATCTTGATTTTTTTTAATCATCCCCACTTGTTTCAAACTGGAATGTGTTCTAAAACAAAAAAGTGTTCAGGATGCTTAGAAATATGTCTGTATAAAGTGCTTTTAACTTTAGTTTTCAAATTGAACTACATTTCCTTAAATTCTATTATTCATGCCAACAGTCTCGTTGTGTGCACAAACCTCTGGTCCCAGATGTATAACACTTTGTGCTGTAAGAAACTATCATAAGAAGGAATGTTTCAGAATCCACCATTTAAAATGTAATGACAAACTTTACAGCTTCCACAACTGAAAATCTATTGATTTTTAGTGATCTTATTGAAACCCATATTGCCTTTCTGCAAAATCTGTTATAGTATAATTTTTCTGTTGCCTCTAATCTGCCATTTGGGGATATTCATTGTTAAAGGAGATCACTGAACCTCGTGTAACCACAACACACACTGTGGGTCTGGGTTTTGGTGAGGTCCCGTGTTCTCCATTATCACAATCATGCCTACCTCTCCCTCCTTTACTTCAGGGTAAGAAGCTGTACCTCCATTTGTCTCTTCACAGCTCTTATCCTATTGCCTTAGCTTGGTGGCATTTTTTGGACCATCTCCTATATACAAGCACCAAAACTGCCAGTACTCCAGTCATAGCTTAAGATGTGGAGAGTGGTAACAAAGCACGTCTTATTTCTAGTCTGTTCCTGTCTGACAAATCCCAGTGCTTCATTAATGCTAATATCGTGTATCATCCTACAAAGCAGCTATAAACAAGTACACTAACTGAAGGAAGTAAAACAGAAAAGTAGGAAAATAATCTTGAAATGAAACTTCTCGGCTCTCTTCTGGACTTGTACTGTCATAATGAGCGAGTTTTCAAGGATGGCCAACAGTTGTGTTAACAGAATGCAGTCACTAAGGTCAGGATTTAGTAACCAAAAATGACCAAAAAATATAAAGAGAATTTATTCACTGTCAGTACCATAAAACCATTCAGCAAGTGCTTTTGTCTATCATAAGACTTCAGACTGAATAAAAAGCACCACAACATTTTATAAATTGACTGATAAAATTGCCATAGCAGTTTAACTCGTGTCTGCATTAATGCTTAAGCTTCCTTTTTAAATTAAATCTTAACATTTTCTTTGTCATTTAGCCCTGGAAGAGTGTGCATTGTTCACAATCTTCTGTCTCAATAACATATAATTGCTCATGTCCTGCGGTTCAGCTCTAGTAGTCCTGCCAAATAATAGGCAAGGCAGGCTGAGCAGATAGCTAAATATACTACAAACTTAGATTTGTACAAGTAGCACCCTTGGATAAATAGTTTCTCTATTAATCAAAACATCTCCTGCATCCACTTTCAAGTACGGGCAGAAATTACAACTATAACACTTAAACATTCCGTTTTTTTTACCATTCATATTTTATAACTTAAATTCGAATGGAAAATATTTTTAAATTATTCCCAAAAATGGGTACTTCCCCCACTATTTTTTTCATCATCATCTCCTTTTGGCTGTTCCCGTTAGGGGTCGCCAGTGGATCACCTGTTTCCATTTCTTCCTGTCCTCTGCATCTTGCTCTGTCACACCAACCACCTGCATGTCCTCTGACACTACATCCATAAACCTTATCTTAGGCCTTCCTCTTTTCCTGTTACCTTCATTCTTAGCATCTTTTTCCCAATATACTCAGCATCCCTCCTCAGCACATGTCCAAACCAATGTAATCTTGCCTCTCTGGCTTTGTCTCCAAACCTTCCAACCTGGGCTGACCCTCTAATATACTTATTCCTAATCCTGTCCACCCTCGTCACACCCAGTGCAAATCTTAACATCTTTAACTCTGCCACATCCAGCTCAAACTCCTGCCTTTTTGTCAATGCCACTGTCTCCAACCCATAGAACATAGCTGGTCTCACTACCCTCTTGTAGACCTTCCCTTTCACTCTTACAGATACTTGTCTGTCACAAATCACTCCTGACACACTTCTCTACTCTGCCCTGTATTCTTCTTCATCTCTCTTCCACACTCACCATTACACTGAACTACTGACCCCAAGTATTTAAACTCATCCACCTTTTTTCATATTGGGGAAAGAAAGTCTTCCAGTAGTCTTTCACAATATTTTTAATACTTCCCATCCAAAGAATATTGCACTAACATCCCGGTTTTATAATTACCCACATTTCATTTTAACTGCTCTTTCACCACTCATGTCTCAGACTTGCAACTTCATTCTTCTGCTCCATCATTTCTTAAATTATGGTAGTATGCATCCCAAAAGTACTAAAATAAATTAAAGGGTAGTTAAAGTAACAAAGTGAAGTATTGTTTAAAGGAAGAGATTGCTTTGTGTTTGAAATTTTTAGCTAGAAGTTACCCGAAAGAGATGGTTGAGCAGAAGTTTGAAGCATAATGAGTCTACTGTTGAAAGGTAGTTAAATGAAATTTGGATAATTAGACTGGAGATGTTAGTGCAATATTCTTTGAATGGGAAATGTATTAAAAATATTGTGAAGGAGAATAAGATTTTCTCAAATTCATAACACTGTGATATTGTGTAAATTAAAATGCTTTTTCCCAAAATTATACTATGTGTATAGTGAGGGAAATGTGCAAGGCCAAACAGCAGTTTTCAAAATAATGGCTTGCTTTGCAAGAACAGTTATTTCTTGTACGTGTTCAGCTTAGATATTAACATATAGCTGTGGGTTTTACTGTAAAGGCATCCTGTTGAAGTTAACTTTCTTGGCTTTCAGATGCAGAAATACATAAAATGTAGACAGGTCAAGTGATGCAAAGATGACATGGAGAGACTTTCTGCGAGGACCAAAAAAGGGCATGAAATAACCATGGACTTATTCATGACACAGACAGAAACCAGAACAAGTCATAAGGACATTAAAAATAACATTGGTTGAAAAGATTATATAAACTACCAGAACAACAAGTCATAAGGACATTAAGAATAACATTGGTTGAAAAGATTATAAACTGGACAGTATGTTTCACTCAGTAGTGATGTTTAGACTGTGCATTAGTCTACTCAGCTGTCTAGCTGTGTTACAATAGAATTAAAATAGCTCTGAAAGAATTAACTGTTTGGCAAGAATTTGCTCTGAGACAAAGAATAACGGATACAGTAGTACGGAGTTTGTCTGGTCACGTTTGGACATTTCTTCAGTGGCGAGCCTTGGGCAGTGGCTGTGACCATATATCTGTTACCAGCAGTTATTACAGAGGGATCCCTACTACTTTAGTTCAACAGACTAACAGTTCCAGTACTTCGTTGGTGGACACAGAGCACTGCCGTGAAAGCTGTCCTGTGTTGGACCACCTACAATTCATCTGTGGAGAAACGGTCCTTTTCCAGATTGACTTCAGCCTGATCACCTGCTTGTCTTCTGCATAAATTACAATACTTTCTTCACAGTTATAACATGGATGCAAGTACAGACAGTTAACTTTACAGTGCCCACATATTGTATATATAAATGTACATGGTTTAAACCGTCTGTATGTTCAGACATTAGATAACACAAACAAAATGTACAGCGATTCATAGACTTTATTTTTGTGGAAGTAACTTTCCTAACTTCTGTCTTGTCACAGGAATCTAGTATGTAAGCCATACCATAAGATATATCCTATTCTGATAAATAATCTGTTTGATTCTAGTGTTTAGTTCTTCACATATACAACAGTTAAATGTTCCTTCTGCAGTCACCTAAATCTCATACAGTGCAAGTGTATGCAATTATTGTTAGAAATGTAATAGACTACATAGCACAAACAGAAGAAAGTTCTAACATAGTACAGTGTGCTATCAATATTAACCTTTTAAAGAAAAGGTTTTCAAAATTTCCCTAGAGACAGTAGTAAGGGACAATAATGCCATTTAGAAAAACAGACTCCGCATAGCATTCAGATTTTACATAATGACATTTCTGGTTTAACGTAACAATCAGAGCCCAACAACATTTACTAAGGGCACAAACTACTGAGGTTAATCTGACAAGACAGTTAGAAGCCCAGCAAGGTTTACATTGGGTAGGGTTCAGCAGAAATGACAGTTATTTCTCCTGCTGATATATGTCAATGTTGTGTCTTTTGGCTTTTCCCAGTTAGGGGTCGCCACAGCGGAACTCCAGTCTGCTAATGATTGGCAGTTGATTTTTATGTGCCGAGTTGCCAGCCCTGACGCACAACCTTCAACGAAGGTATGCCCATTCACGCATGTCTTCACTCAGAAGACGCTCTAGCTGAGAATCAAACCGGACAGCGTCTTACTGTGAGGCGACAACGCTATCACAGCACTGTTTATTACAGACTCTGCCTCAGTGACAAGACAAAAAAAAATTTGTTTCAATATGTTGGCATTTAAACAATGGTTGACATACACTGTGTGATCTATTTCAAATGTTTTATTTATTTATTTTTTTTTGCATTTACACATGTCAGTTTGAGTCGGAAAGGGAAATCAACAGTGTTAGCAAACCCCTAAAACATGCTCCAGTACGACAGTTATGGGCATTAATTCCACAAAATGATTTACAGGGAAAGTTTAGCATGGTCAAAATCTTAGATACAGTCAGGAATATAGTGAAACTTAGTTTAGATATTAATTTTCTTTATCTGAGCATGTCCTGCAACATTATTTTAAATATTTCCTATGTTTTAAGCTCTTACGTCACTGTGAATATATACTTAGTATTTTCTTATTCTTGTATTTATTATTACATATATTTGAACCTTTCATTGTGACTGATCTCTGTAGAGATATTTAAGTTTTGAGAGTACTTGCATATTTATTTGGTGACACTGTGTGAGCCACTCCTAATAGTTTTGCTCTTGATCAAACTACCATTTGTATTATTAAACAGTAAGATTGAACACCCTTTGTTAAGGGCCTTAAAGTAGCTCTCAAGGTATTCTAGTGGCAGTGGTAACTACCTTATAGTCTGGGCAAAAGGCGGCCGAGCTAGTAAACCTGTGCCAGCTATTTGGGCAGGGGCACGAAGCACTTGCTGGACAGAGAAAGTGTTGGAGGACCTGGCTTGGAACCTTGGCTAAGGACTCAACTTTATAGTTGTACCAATAGGGAGTCTTATTGGGAATCTGGAGAAAGACAGAGAAACCAGCCCTGGACTGTAGTCTCTGCTCTTAAGGGAAATTGCACTTGATGCACAGAGCTGCATCTGGAAATACAGGAAATGTGTGTACCTGTTATCCTCCCAGTGAATGTCCCGCCACAAGTGCCAATAGTGAGGATAGAGTCTCCTTGATTACTGGTCCAGAGGTGGGATATCCTTGCCAGATATCGGTTGGCAGTGGTGGTTCATCACAGCATTCTCTCCTCCACTTTAGATATACTAAGCACAGCTAAATTATTCTGTAAGGAATGCCCTTCAACATCCTTGTTAATATTCTGTCGTTAGTCTGTCACATATGAGTAAATTTTGCTTTGTGCACATTAGACTAACTGACGAGGCCTGCACACTTATGGAAGCTAGCAGCTGTTTAAACTGATCCATTTTGTAAACCATTTTTTTTAGGGATACTGTCAGATTCTTTGATATCTTTCAATTTTCCAGTTCTTTTTGGATGCAGAACCACGTGTTAAAATTCCTGTGGTACACAGTTCCTTGTGATTTGAGAGGTTAGGGGCATGGAAGTGCCTTGTGCATTTCAGGTTCTAATAGCACCACCATTTATGCATCCAACAGCACTTAACACAGGTCAGCACACACCCACACCTGATTTACTAGTAGAGCATTTTAATAGCCAAGAGGAAGAAAAAAGTTTTGTTAATAAACAAGAACAAAACTGTACCTGTGCCTGAAGCTCAGACAGCCATAACCTAAAATCCATTAACAAGATATGTATTTTGTTTGCCCACTCCTGCTGACCATCTAGCCTCTTCCTCCCATCAGCCCATTTGGTTTCTGTCACACCTAGGACAAGAGGATCATAATCTAGCCAGGCTGAGAGATGAATACTTATGAAAGTCCCTACTAACAGCACAATGTCTCATTCTATCAATGACAGCCCAGAAAAATTGTACAAGCATCCATTTGCAGGGCCATTACTATCTACAGCACATTACCATGTTGCATAGCTGATGAATGTATCCCTGGTCCTTGTGCTTGATGTCAGCATTACAGTAGACTAAGGTGCCATGCCTCCACCTAAGATGGGTGTACCAATCTCTCTCTCAACTCCTGCAGCAACCAGAATACTAACTGATCTCTTATTACCTGGATTTTATCTGTCCGAGTCCCATTGCTGTTTAAACAAGAGATTTGTTTATATCCCAGAACTGTTTAAGCAAGATATTTGTTTATATGGTACCCTTCCATGAGACTTTTAGGAACTGTGGATTGCCACCGTATGTTTTTGTATATTCTCATACCTGAACTATTCATTTTGTAAAACACATGCTTAGGTGGAGAGGCAAGTAACTGTTTTTTGTTTCAGATACTGTGTATATGGTATAGGAATGCAAGTGTTTGTATGTATGCATGCACATATTTATCATGTACTGCTTCTTGGTTGTCAGACCAGATATGTCAGTGTAATGAATATGCAAAAGTTAGAGTTAATGCTAACTTTTAGTTAAATGTAAGCTTCTGTAAGAAGACCCCAAACACATTTCTTGTAGCAAAATAGATTTACATTTCATATAATTTATGATACAATTCCCTGTATTTATAACTTTCATGACTTAATTATTTATTATAGATTCATAGGTAGGTACTAACTAGGCTATTGGCCCAAGGGCCTACGTAAGCCTAGCTAACAAGGTTCCCTGGCTTACGCAACCCAAGAAAGTTATTTTCCTGTGCCACTGTCGAGCAGACACACAGACATGATCCCGGGGTGTATTTCCTATTTCCCATCCATTCATCAAGAGTGCCAATGAACTTTTCTTGACATAGATGGGTAGCCTGTCCCAGAGTGTGGGAAGTCTCTGGGACAGGAATCTATCCCTCCAGCATGTCCTGTTTATTGTGGTGACAAGGTTTAGGTCCCTAGAGCGTAGGCAGGGGCCCACTAGATTGGTTCAGAGGGATTTGGATTTCTATAGGTGTAGCATGTCCAACAGCTCTGGGTTTGACATAGCTTTATATGTTAGGCAGAGATCACCTCGGAGTAGGTGATATGCTACGGAGTAAAGCTGGAGTTTTTTGAGACGGTCCGTGTAGGGCATTTGCTTGAGGCCAGTAATCCTCTTTGTAAGATACTTCTGTGGCCTTTCCAGCTGCTGCAGACATCTTGTGAGGTACATTCCAAAAGAGGCATTGTACTCTATAATGGGTCTAATGAGTGTGGAGTAGGGTGGAACAATTACCTTTTTTTATCCTGGGTGAGAACCCTTTTATGAAAAGGTGTGTCACATAGAAGGACTTCCTGACTACTGTGGCAATGCAACTATCTACTGGGTCCCAAGGTCTCTTATCACACATTCAGTGTTAAGTAGATTGCTGCCTATGTGGTAGTTCATGGGTACAGAGTTTTTACCAAAGGGGATGACATTGCACTTTTTGGCATTGAGCTTGAGGCCATGGCTCTGACATCAGGCATCTGTCTCAGCGAGGCCCTTCTGTGGGATGTCCACATCATTTGGGGACTTGACTATGGCTCCTAGTTTGCAGTCATCTGCGAACTTCGTTAGCCAGTGGCCTTCTGTGTTAGCCTGTACTTCAGAGGAGTAGATACCAAACAAGAGAGGTCCCAGGATGGAACCCTGTGGTACTCCACTTGTCACTGCTTTGAGGTCAGATTTGGAGTCTGCAACTTTTACAGTGTGGGTTCTGTCAGTGAGCCAGTTGGCAACCCATCTTGTAATGTAGGGATTTATACCTAGTTCAGTGAGTTTAGCTATAATTCCAGAATGGGGGATGGTGTCAAGCCTTGGCGAGGTCAAGATAGGCTGTGTGAAGCACCTTATCCTCCTCTATGGCTTTGGTGACTGCATCAAAGAAGTTGATCAGGTTCAGGAGGCATGATCTGCGAATTGGGTAGGAGCCAGAGTTTGGAGATTACGAATGTCTTTGTTTATGAGTTCCATAATACATTCCATGGCCTTGCAGACCAGCTCGTCAGGCTAATAGTTCGATAGTTCCCGGGATCAGTGGTGTCTCCCCCTTTGTGGAGTGGGATAACTGTTGCTGTGCACCATTCACTAGGCACAAAGCCTGATGCGAGGCTATTATTGAACATGGTGCTTAAGTAGGGAGTCAGTTTGTTCTGAAGTTCATGTAAAATGCAGCCTGGGATGTTGTGTTTTGGCTTTAGAGAGTGCAGCTTTTACCTGCGTAGTTGTGATTACAGGGACTCTGAATTCTTCCTGTATAGATATGGGCCCTTTAGGGGGTGAGGGTGGGTAAAGTTAGCACTGAACCCATCTGCCAGGATGTTGGCAATATCAGTTGGTTGTGTAATTTTCATGCCTTTGTGCTGTAACTCAGAGCAGATCTGGGTGTTGCCATCGAGATTCTTGACATAGCTATAGAATGCTTTGTGGTTGTCCTTAGAATTAGTGGTGATTTTGTTTCCGTAGCTAGCTTTGCAGGAGCTTATAAGGGATCTCAGCTTCTTACTGAGGCTGACCAGGGAGCTCCTCCACTCATGGGATTTTACTCTTTTGCAACAGTTTCTTCCTTCTGCTGTACAGTTTGTTTATGGCAGGGGACCACCAGATTGGCTTCCTTTTTTTGGAGGATAGCATCTTGGTTCTGTTTGGGATAGTACGATGTTCATCGTGTTTCACTGTTGCAGTCATGACTGTAGGGTTCTCCCCCGCCGGCAGGCAGTCCTCGGTCGGCCAGAATCCCAAAGTCTGGGTCCGGCGTCGGCTGCTCAGCCATGCTCCCTGATGTCAGAGCGCCAAAGCTGACAGCCAACGCCATGTTCTCCAGTCTTTCTTGCCGTGCGGTGATAGCAGTTCACAAGTGCCGGTCAGCTGACTCCTGACAATTTTTTCTAAACGTACTTCAGTCCGAAGACTTTCTTCTCCTACTCAAAGCTAAAGCTAAGTACCCCACTGGGGAAACTTTTTTCTTGCTCCATTCCGATGTCAGAAAAAGTTAATAATTGTATTTCATGTGGGAAGCAAATACCTTATAAGGACTTTCATTCTTACTGTATTCCTTGCTTAGGCCCTGACCACGTCGTAGCTAGTTGTCGGTTTTGTGCTAGATTCAATCAACGTACAATTAAACGAAGGTACGATTTTGCTTTTCATTACTTCGGTAGGCGTTTTAATTACAAAATGTCGTCGGATACGGTTCCAGATACCGGAGTTCACAAATGACGCAAGGATAAAGACAGGTCTCCGAGGTCCAAATCAGATGATATTGTACAAGCAGAGCCAGCTTCAGGTTCGGCCGTCGTCAGTGAGGCACTTTTTCAGCCCCTGTCGTCGGCCATTTCGGAACCGATGGCCGAAACAGACTCCCACGAGGAGCCAACTAGGCCTTTGAATATTTCTGTTGCAGGACCTTCGGACAATGCTCCTTCGGATGGGTCCGGAGCCACTGTGCAGGTACCGGCTTCCGAAGGGGTTTTCAGGCCTACTCAGCTTCTAATAAAGGCAAAGGCAAAGACTCCTTCCAAATCAAAGACTGCAGCCAAGGCCTCTTCTGATCTGGCACCCAAGTCTCAAACAGTTACTCAAGATGGCTGAAGACTTACTATGATTAGGGGTTCACATCCCCCTCCAGATAAAAGGCCAAGGCAGGAAGTGTATTATGACTCCTCTGATCAGGCTTCTGTTTCTTCAGACCAGGAATATTCTTTCCCTCCTTATGAGGATTCTGATGCTGAGGAATCCATTCCTTCAGCTTCTCCCCCTGAGGATTTCTCTTTTGGGGGAAACTTTGCATGAAATGAGGGAACATTTTCACAGGGAAGGACAGGAGTACTCGGAATCTAAGAAAAGACTTGGGGATTTTCTTCTTCTTCCCCAACATAGACCCCTGGCTATTCCTATTTTGGATATTGTGGATGATGCTTTTTCAGAGGCTAACTTAACTCCTGACTCTTTTCCTCCAGCTCCTGTTGAGCCAGACAGATATAGGGTTCCTGATTCCCACCAGTTTTTATACAAGAATCCTACTGCTGATCCTGAAACAATTTCTCAGGGTCCTAAGGGGGTTAAGGCCGCTTCTGCTAAAAAAACCCATTCCCACTGAGAAGGATTCCAGATCTTAGAAAGATGGGGCAAAAAAAGTGTACACTTCTGCTACTTTATCTATTAGGGCTTTAAACTGTCAGTTTCATATGCTGAAATACCAGCAATTTCTTCTGTCTGTTCCATTTCCGCCTGTGCAGATGATAAGGAATTACATGACTTAATGCATGCCACTGAACAAGTTGGGAAGCATGGTTTACACTGTGGATTTGCTGTCTTGGAGGCTTCTTGTAGGGGCTGCTGCCTCTGGCACAGTCATTAGAAGGCATGCGTGGTTAAAGGAACAAAACTTGCCAGATCAAGTTAAAGCTAAATTATTGGATGCTCCTGTTCAGCATAAGGTTTTGTTTGGATCTAAAGCTGAAGAGGTGATAAAGAAGATGGAGGACAAGGCAAAATCCATGCAAACGGTTAAAGATTTCTTACAAGTACAGACACCCAGATTTAGTAGGAATTGGCCTACTAAAAATTGGTCCTTTCCCAATTCTGACAGGCCTCAGAGGGGTAGATACAGACACTCCCGAGGAAGGCCTCAAACGCAAGCCTCTTATAGACCAAGACAGTGGACTGCTTCCACCCCTAGGGGAGGAGAGGACAGGTCGCAAGCTCATAGAAAACAGACTCAATGACTCCCTCTGTTGGGCTGCAGGAACTTCTTGCCTGGAAGCCCCTCTCGGAGGAAAACTTTCTCTTTTTCACCTAAATTGGACTCGTATAACCCAAGACAAGTGGGTTCTGGATGTGGTTTCAAGAGGTTACAAATTACATTTTCATACCCTACCAAGACCAAGTGGATGGCCGGATCTTCCAAAACATGGTTAGAGGCCTTAAACCAGGTGGAAGCTCTCTTGGCTATGAAAGCCATAGAACTGGTTCCACTTTCAGAGATGGGACAAGGTTTTTCCTCAAGGCTCTTTCTAGTCCCCAGAAAGCAAAATTCATGGAGACCCATTCTGGATCTGTCAGTCTTGAACACTTCTCGAGATACCAAAATTCAAGATGCTTACTCTACAGCAGCTACTTCCAATGCTGACCAAAAATGCATGGATGGTAACTTTGGATTTAAAGGAGGCATATTTACACATTCCCATCAGGCAGGAATGCAGAAAATACCTTGGGTTCAAGGCCGGATCGAGGCACTATCAATTCTCTGCACTGCCCTTTGGATTGTTTACTGCGCCCAGGGTCTTCACCAAATGCCTGGCTCCAGTAGTAGCTTATTGCAGACTCAAGGGAATTCAAATTTACCCTTATCTGGACGACTGTCTTATTCAGGCAGACAGCAAGGATGTCTTACTCCAGCATCTAGAATTTGTTCAGAATCTTCTCAAGTTCTTGGGATTCACTGTAAACATAAAGTCAAATTTGACACCCTCACAACAGATAACTTTTCTGGATGCTCTTCTCAACACAACAACCCAGATGGCATTTCTGACATACGAAAAACAATTACAGCTGGCTTCAACTTTCAAAACCTTGGCAACATTAACTCAGCTATCTGCAAGGAAATTCCTGCAGGCTTTGGGTTACATGGCCTCCTGCATCCTTCTCGTACCATATGCAAGACTACATATGAGGAAAATACAGTGGTACCTAAAAAGTGTATGGTCTCAGCATTGCCACAGTTTAGACATACAGATTACCGTCCTGCCTTGTCTTCAAAAGGAATTCCTTTGGTGGTCCAAGGCATGTACTCTAAACAAAGGAAAACCCTTCAGTCTGCCTCCAGCCACTCAGATACTAACCACGGACACCTCAGATTATGCACGGGGAGCCTATTTTCAGGGCAACTGTCTGCAGGGCCTTTGGACAAAGGATCAGAGGCTCCTGCATATCAATTTAAAGGAAATGTTAGCCGTTCAGAAGGCTCTATTGGCCTTGAGGAATCTTCTACATCCAGGACAACTACTGCTACAGACAGAGAACACCACAGTTATGGGGTACATAAACAAGCAAGGGGGATCTCATTCCTATCCCCTTTGCAGACTAGCCATGAATCTATGGAACACAGCTCTAGCTTGCAAACTGGACCTTCAAGCTCAGTTTCTACCAGGGAAGCAAAACTTCCTAGAAGACAGTCTGAGAAGAAACCTGTCGGACCCACATGAATGGATGCTGGACACCGAAATATTCAAGATGATTACAGCAGTCTGGGGATGTCCTCACATAGACCTCTTTGCATCCCACCTCAATCATCAACTACAAATTTTTTGCACCAGGACATTCCATGGACAAGCTTGGAAAGTGGATGCACTATCATTCAGTTGGAGAAACCTCTCGGGGTATGCCTACCCGCCTCTACCTCTTCTTCCACGGGTGTTATTAAAGATCAAACAGGACAAACCCAAGATGATGATCTTGCTGGCCCCAAATTGGCCTCGACAGTTTTGGTACCCAACACTGAAAAACCTTTGTCTGGCCCCAAATTGGCCTCGACAGTTTTGGTACCCAACACTGAAAAACCTTTGTCTGGAGCCCCCTTGGGTTTTACCACAGACTCCGAACCTTCTGTCCCAACACCAGGATCAGGTTCTGCACTCCTATGTCAAAACTCTCAGCATGGTTAATCCAGGGTCTATGATTCGTTCTCTCCTACCCAAGCAGGTTATGGATGTCATTTTAGAAGCCAGACGTCCTAACACTAGAAAATCTTATGCAGGAAAATGGAAAAGATTTTGCTCCTGGATGCAGGCTCGGGATTCAGATCCTCTTATTCCTAACATTCCTCTGATTTTACTTTACCGGACAGACCTCTTACATAAGGTTCTCTCTTTCTCTTCCATAAAAATACATGCCTCTGCTATTTCTGCTCATTATAATACAGACCCTCCAATCTTTTCCCACCAGCTCATGAGACAGTTTCTCAGAGGAGCCAAGAACTTAAGGCCCCCTAGATCTCCACCCATTCCTGCTTGGGATCTCAACTATGTTTTGGAAAAGCTCACCTTACCTCCTTTTGAGCCTGCTGCCACATCTGACATCAAGTTTATATCTTGGAAGACAGCCATCCTGTTAGCTCTGACCTCTGCCAGGAGAGTTTCGGAGTTGCAAGCTCTCATGGCTGTGGAACCTTATATTATTTTTCATCAAGACAGGGTGTCTTTAGGGACTAATCCTACTTTCATGCCTAAGGTGGTTTCCAAAGTGGCTTTAAATCAAACTATTCACTTGCCAACTTTTTTCCCCACTCCTCAAAATAAGGGGGAAAGGATCTTGCATTCCTTGGATGTACACAGACAACTACGTTTTTACCTGGACAGAACCAAGGACATCAGGAAATCAGAGCAATTGTTTGTTTCTTATGCTTCAAGTTCCCAAGGTAAAGCCATTTCAAAACAGACCATTTCTAAATGGATTGCTCATGGAATCAGATTTTGCTATTCACACCATGGAAAGCAAATCCCAGGGAGTATAAGGACTCACTCTATCAGAGCTGCTGCCACTTCAACTGCCTTCCTCAGGGGAGTTCCTACCAAAGACATTTTGGAAGCTGCAACTTGGAGTTCAGTGCATACTTTTTCCAAGCACTACAATCTACCTCTCTACTCTAAGTCTAGGGCAGGCTTTGTTTCTGCAGTCTTGCTAGGCCTTTTATCCACCCCCCTCTACTTTGACCACCTCCCTTTTATTCTGCTTTGGGATTCAACCCTACAGTCATGACTGCAACAGTGAAACACGATGAACATAGTACAGTTGTGTACACTTACCATAAATGTAGATGTTAGAGTGTCTTCACTGTTGCAGTCTGGGTTACCCTCCCTCCTGTCCCCTCTTATTTTTTCCTTTGTGTGGTTCCCTTCTTCTGAGGTGTATTTGCAAAGGGTATGGGATCTTACTCATTTTGGAACATCTGGGGCAAGAAAAACTGGAGAACATGGCGTCGGCTGTCAGCTTTGTACTCCTGGCGCTCTGACGTCAGGGAGCATGGCTGAGCAGCCGACGCCAGACCCAGACTTTGGGATTCTGGCTGACAGAGGACTGCCTGCCGGCGGGGGAGAACCCTACAATCATGACTGCAACAGTGAAGACACTCTAACATCTACAGTTATGGTAAGTGTACACAACTGTACTTTCCATGCACTCATGTAAGTGCTTATTAGAGTGCATTTGTAACTGTATTGTCCATCTGCATGGGTGTCATGAAGTTCACCACGTCTGTCTTAAGAAGCATGAAGTTGGATTTGGACAATTTTTTTTTTACTGTGGTTTCCTTAATGGGGGCGGGATATGGATATCAAGGGTGATTAGCTTATGGTGGGATTGGACCAACGAGGAGTTGACTTCAGGTGTGGAACACTGGTCACTCATGTTGGTAATGACTAGGTCTAGGATATTGTTGCCCCTGGTGGGGATGTGGATAAGTTGATCCAGGGCATTGGAGTTTATAGTTAAGCGAGTGGGCTGATACCGAACTAGACCTCTTCTGTCCACAGTCCAACATGTAAATAAGTTTGTATTACCACCAGAGCTGATGAAACAATTTGAACATTTGTCAAGAAACTGGACTTTGATTTTCAGAATATTTATTTTAATAGGAAAGGCTGCATATTGGATTCAAACAACATAGAAGAAAGCAAAGATCATCAGGTACAAATTATATAAATTTAAGAAAGAAGACTACATTCAGGTATGGCGACTATTATAAATGTTGGCAATATTTCTTTCAGTAAAGAATTGACCAGAGATACATCAGTGCATCTTTTAAATGGCTGATGCATATGGCTCTCAACATATTACTTCCAGTATTAAGTATAAATCCAAAACTAATAAAGTGCAATGGCCCCAAATCAGGTACAATTTATATATGTTGTTGACATTGAAAGTTGATAGAGCAAAAGGGCATAAATTAATGGGTCCCTATCAGTTCAGCGAACGGCATTTTTGGTTCACTTACATCAAAACATGCTGTTCGTTGAACTGTTCATACCGAGATTGAGGTACAGTGAAGATCAGGAAATTTGCCCTTTCCCCACTGTAGTGTGATCTTGGAGTTGGTATATGTAAGTAGGGAGGGGGCAGAGTGGAATTCGATGAATGGCATTTCCGATGAAGTACCGTTCGCTCAACTGATGGTCCGATGTACTGATATAGACCCAAATTAACATGCGTTTTCTAAAGTAAAAGAAGTCTGGAACAATTATTATTATTCATAGACTGCAATGTACTATGTTTTCCAAAAAAAGAAAAAATCGTGGAGTCACTTTATAAGTACTGACAGTCCCATTGGGCCAGTGATAACATAGACTCTCCCCATATATCTACATAACCCATGTACATATCCTATACACACAGCTACATTTATATATACATAAATATGTATGTGGATGTCTGCATTCTCCTATATACCGTGATAATGCTGAGTAAATCTGCACTAACACATCCATACTGTTGCTCAAAGGATCCAAACTAAGGACGCAACAGTACATAGTCCACTTGCCTACTACAGACACCTGTGCCTGCTGGATGTCACCATGTAAAACAGACACGAGAGCAGGTGGTGTAATGTATAATGTTAATACATGCATTGACAGGGCACATTGTTCCTGCCCACAGTTTTGTCCATCTAAGTGCAAACAGCCACATATGGGCATACTGGTAACTGTACACACATAGCTAGGATAATAACAGTTATCTCACTGTTAGGATACTAGATGCAGATAACAGTACAAAGCATTATAACTCTGCAGGCCACAGATGCTGTTCAACACAAGCCTAGTTTGTGTAATGCACAAGTACTGTGCCTGCAATCACATGTACAACAGACTTAACCGTGGCACATGCAATAACTACTGTGAGCTATAGTGTATAAGACTAGATAGGCAGGGGTTCTAATCTCACTACAGGCTACTTGGTGTGTATGTCTATATGGCAGAAATATGATCACCTTGGTAACTTAGAAATAAGTAGAGTTTTGCAGTATTTTATTTGTAGTGTGTGATGTGGCCGCCCGAAAGACTGACCGCTACAAGGCCTGTTGATGTCATCAAGCATAATATGTCCTGAACTGATAGTACTAAGATATGAGGAGTGTTGTGTGCATCACGTACTACACAGGTAAGTGTTCTCACCTACATACAGCCAACCTGCACTATGTGTGCCTTGGCATGTCCTGTATGCAGTGACTGGAAGTGGTGCTAGCCTCAATGTAGCCATGGTTGTGTGTGAGCCTGTTAGAGCATTTTATATCATGTTATGGAACCATAGGATGTTTGAACTTCACTAGCATAATGGTCATACAGTCCTCACAATCATAGACATCTTTATACGAGTAGTTACAGGATCAGCACATATTGCCTCAGTCCAGGAGGGACACAGGCAACTGCCCTGTGTTGAGATGATAGTTGCCTAGGCAATTATACAGCAGTGCTCTGTGTGCCATTAGGCAGGGTTAAGTTTCAAGGGTGTGTTTAAGTCTGCTAGACAAATCTCTCCCACAAGCATGTAGTGCTGATGTCACATACTAGGTTAATGTCCTTACAGTGACTTATCCATGTATTATGCCTCCTACAGATAGGCAGCATATGCAATCAAGCAGGGTCACATATTGCCCCTTATGCAAGGCACAGATCAACTATAAGTAGTCTATATGCCACAGGCAATAATGACACTCATTGCAGACTATCCCCATTGAACACATACTGAAGACGTGAAGTGTCCTTGTGAGGGACCATACTGTTGTGTGCAATTGCCAGTAATGCTTGGAAAGGTACATCACCAAATGGCTGTTGCACTCAAATATTGGCATGCTGAGAGAAAAGTACTTGAAGGTTATGAGTATGTCACTTACAGGTGACAGCTATGCCATATGATTCCTGCCATACCACTGTACAGACAGATCTTAGGCACATTAGGTGTAAACCTGTGTGCCCAGTTTGTTTACCCCAGAGTATGTACATCACATGTCGCAACTGATGTGCTACTTACCAGGTACATAGATCTAACTGATGGAAATTATACTACATATATATTTGCATGGAGTTTATGGCCATTAGTATGTCGATAGCCATGTGTTTGCGATATCCTCTTGTAGGGTAGTGACATACCATAGATACTGTATGAGTGCTCACAATTTGCAG
Organism: Protopterus annectens; assembly: GCF_019279795.1. Lineage (NCBI taxonomy): Eukaryota > Metazoa > Chordata > Ceratodontiformes > Protopteridae > Protopterus > Protopterus annectens. The sequence continues at coordinate 1,062,615,202 of NC_056747.1, read as the reverse complement.
ACATCAGCCAACATTGTTAGCCACAGCCAGTTGATCGTCACATGTATTGGGGTTGAATGGATATCAAGCAGTGGAGGATCCGGGACTGCACCCTGTTGGACACTGCTGCTTACAGATCAGCTCTTGGAGGCAGATATCCCTGTGTTGTCTATGTGTGCCAGCAATGAGCCACTTAGTGACCCTTACAGTGACAGTACATGGATGCCTAAGTGGGTGTTTTGTAAATGTTGCCTGAGCAGGGGGTATAGTCAGATGGCTTGGCTCCATTTAGGGGGTTGTATGCCCTGATGTACCCTCACTCAGGTCCTTGGTGACTGCCTTGGAAGAGTCCACCACATGTAACAGTCATACTCCGCCTGTAACACATCCAGACTGTGTTTAGAACATACATCTCTGCTGATCATCTCCATGATGAATGCTCCTACGGGCATACACATATGGATACTTAGACAAAGAGGTGTATGCTTATGTTGGTCAGTGGATGCACCATCTCTGTGCAAGGGTAGAACAGTTGCCATTGTCCACTCAGTTGGTGTGCAGCCACTGACATCAGTATGATTGCAAGGGTTTTCAAATGGTGTTAGTAATCCTTGTCAGATCACATGTGGGATGCAGCCTGGAATGTTAGCATGTGCAATAGCTGCTGTGTATCTTCCAATGAGAGGGCAGTTATGAACTGCTCTGTAAATATGGAAGTTATGGGACAGGTTGTAGGAATGTCATGTGGTGGGGACAAGGGAGTGTAGTTGATGCAGACAGTATGGGAGTACAGGTCAGGTGTAAGTACAGACGCATCATGACGTATGAGGTTACCAATAATCTGGGCCTGTCCTTTGAGGTCACACATGTAACTACACTGTGTGCTGTGGTTCTACACAACAACAGTATGTGCTTCTTTTAACTGAGGAGGTAGTGCCTCCATTGTAGAGGGGGTACCCTCACCCAAACTGTCCACCTGTTATTGTACAGCCTGCTAATGGCAGCTGTCCACCAGTCAGGTTTGCTGAGCCATGATGAATGTGTCCCTCCTGCCACGTACAGCTGAGTTCATGCAGTTGTAATGCTGCTGACAATGCATAAGTGTAGAGCTCTGCATATTTGCTTGTCCCATCTGAAGGTGGAGGTGCAGTCACTCTGTCAATCCATCCCACAGGAGGTAATAAATGGCTTTTTTGACATATATGTATGTATTGTCTGCAAGGGGTGGGGGTATGTGCCATTCTAATTAGACTGATCTGTGGCCAGATCCCACCAGGGAGGATCTCATATTGGGGGGGGGGGGGCTGTACTGGTCACCCATATTGGTAAACACATGATGCAATACATATGGTTCCTCGTGTGAGGATGTCATGGCAATGCTGCAGGGCATTGTAGGTAAGGACCCAGACTGTCTTTTGGGCAAGTGAGCCAAAGCATAACTAAGCAACACAGTGTATACATATTACACTTCCCTAATGTGTTTGTGCTCTGTACAGACACCTTGCATGACTCTCGTCTTGCAACATACTGGAAGTAACTGCCATACTTACTTGCACAGAAGACAACTAGCATGTAGTGCCAAGCAGTGTCCCCAGATCTCTGAGTGAAGTCACCTGAAATGAGTTAGCATGGATATGATCACTAACACTGTTGTACACCTACTGATACTGGACCAAACACTGTTACTTTAAGCTGAAGGCCAGATCATGCCTACCAACTGTAACCGGCAGGGCCCACTGACTGTTACACTATGCAAGGGATGTCAGACATATGTCTCACTCCACCAACCATGGCCTGACAAGGTGTATGACAATATTAGGCCAGCAGGTATTGCTGGAAACTGTGTACGTCATGTACAGAGTGTGATATCAGCTGGTGGATAAGCAAGTGTCTGACAGTCATACTCTTGGAAGGTAGCATTGGGAGACCTATGCTGTAATGATGACAGTCACCAGTGGAGTTCACCATCCTCCAATATTCCCTCTCTGTAGTCACAGCTACTGTCAGTGACCTTTGACTGAGTACATTAGCAGGTGATTGCATATTGGGAGCTGTCACAGAATTGCACACAGAACCAACAGTTATCCAGGATGGCCTAAGACTGCCAATGACTGCACAATGCTACCCTGTGGGAAATCCACTCCTGCAAATTATTGTAGTGTCTGCACACCACACACAATTCAGCCATTACACATGGCGTTATGGACACAGAGTAATGTAGCCTTTGACTTTCACTGGTCGGTAAGATGTGGGGATGCATTCAATGATGTACAGCCTATACCGACAGGTTTGGGATGTAAATCCCAGACTGCCATTGCTGTACTGAATGTGGCAGTTATCCCTATCTTTGTGCACAGTGGCACCCTTGCTATGTCACTACACAGTCATATTGTACAACTGTAGCAGCCACACAGGTTCCATGGTACATTAATACACAGTGTAGATAACATGCACTATGGAGTCCGTGTCATGACCATACATGTGTAGTCTGTCTCCTAAATGCTTTGGAAGGGATATGCATGGCTCCATAGAGGGAGGTGTTGGATCCCACTGTGTACCTCCCGTGTATCCATGACAGGACTAATTCATGTCTCACCTGTTTACACACCTACAACATCACTGTGGTATACATAGTACACACCGGCGAGACAGGTATGTAACACAGACAGTATACTCTACATGAAACAGGCCTCCCATGCACATGAGGCACACATCATGTGCAGGTTACAAAATGGGATGCAGAACATGACCATCCTAAATGATGTCAGGCAACTGTTAGCACTGGACACAGGATATTTGTAGATGGGGCATCTCCATCACCACAGCTTGTAGATGTGTGAGTTCACAAAACCTTGGTGACACCTATCAAGGGTAGCAGAACCTGTTCACAGATTAGGGATGCATGAGTACGCTGAATGCTGCCTTTGTCCTTGTTAGCCTGTTATACACATATAAACCTATGGAGCCATGGACCTATAGTGCTGTACCTTGCTGAAGACACACTTTCTGCTGTGCTGACATGCCATCCTGTGCTGCTTTATATCCACAGGTTATCCCGACAGACACCTGAAAAAGAAACATAAACAGGTCCATGACACACTTGTTATTGTGAAACTATACAGCCATTGCAACATACAACATAAGGTACACAAAAGTATGTGACATATGCCAGCTTACAGTATCTGTTGTGACCCACTACAAGTGGCATGGCAAAAAAAAAAACCATTACACAAGTACATGTTAGCTAATATAGTCACACCCTGTGCATCAGACACATAACTTCATTTCCCTGCATCGATGGCGAGGATGACAGGTATCACTTGCACAGGGTGTTGTGTGGGGGTGGAGGAGGCCTAGGCTGACCCAAATGGTTGACAGTATGTGTGAGAGTCAGGAAGGGAAGCAAGTAAGATGCACCATGGAAAGGTGGCGTGCGTGTCTATACATGACCTGCATTTGACAGTGGTGTGTGTGTGTGTGTGTACACAGCCAAGCTCAGTGCTAGCCCATCTGTCTGTTTGACAGCTTTGAACTATACATGGTAGAGTTGAAAGTTCACTGTCTCCAGCCCCAAGCACGAGTTGCACTGGTGCCTTCATGCCCAAGGTCAGAAGCGGTGCTTGTACCTGACTGTTACTGCTGTCTGCTGGGACCTTGTCCAGGACCATGAGCCCATGGTCTGTGACGTTGTGGTGTGGACAACATCCTTCCCTCTGTAATGCTGGATGTACTGCCACTATGGGAGTGTGATTGTGTACAGCCACGTGGGCTCTCAGCAGATGGGGTTGCTGACCTACGTCCACAAGTCTGACACTCAACTTCAACCACATGTTCCGGCACAGACAATGTGTGGTCCAAGACGGACACCGTCTCAGCCCACCTTCTGTCCACTGCATCAGTTAACCAATCCAGGGTGTCCCCAGTGCAGTGGAGGCAGTCAGATGTCAGACTGTGCTGCATCCATATCCCTAAGCACATGTCTGGTGGTCTGTTCAAAACGTGCCTATGCCTCTATTATGGTCTTAAACATGCACCAAGTGACCCACAATGTGACACCTGCAACAGGTAGTGGATGGACAACAGGCCTCCTACAAGCACCCCTGTCAATCCACCTGTGTGGGACCTCATCAGATCTCTGGCTATGGCCAATGTCTACACTCACTGGAGCCATAGTCACTACACTTTCCTGTTCAATGCCCCCACCCTCTGTCCAATATCTGTGACCTCCAGGGACAGGATATGTTTGGACATACTGACTGTATGCTGTGATGATGAGGACAGAAGAGGGATGTCAACATCTGGGACAGATTCAGCCCCTAAACCTCCATCTGTGCCGCACTGTGGCCAGCATCATCATCAGAGTCTGAGGAGACACTGATATCCGCTTGTGTAGGGGACAGAGACCAACCTTCAGTCAACTGTGATAAAATAGGAAAAAGCTGTACATTAATACCTGCACTATTATGCTCTGCAGTACTATGTTGTGATATATGTAAGGCAGTATACACTGTCATCACTATGACAGCCCTGTTGAAAACCCAACTTCATATAGTAGGACAGTACTCTTCCCACTAACAGCTGTAGTTACCTGAAAATAAAATCTCATCGGAAACAGTTAGGTACACTGTTGACATTTGTATAGACTCTGCACAGTTAACACATATGACACTCTGTAGTGTCCTGACAATATAGTCACATCTATCAGTGTGGTCACACCTACAAGCATTAGGTATGAGTCTAACATGTTTACAGTTAGCAGTCATGCCAAAAGTACAGCAATGCAGGCAGCAGACCTGGGATGACAGTCTGGGGAATTACAATGATGTAAACCTATATCTATAACACAACAGTGTCATGCTTACCAGGATCAGGACCATGGACTTGGCATATATCTGACAGACATGTGAAAAGTTGAGGGAGAGGTAATGTCAGTACTACTGCATATTCTACCACCAGAAGGTAAGACATGCATATATCTCACATTTACAGTAGTTAATTGTTATATTGGTCAAAATCTGAGCATGACAAATTGCAGTGAACCCCCCCAAAAGCAGACAGACCTGACACCCACGTAAGACTATGCACGCCCTGCCACACTGAATGCTACAGCATTGAAATGCTGGTCAAACTAAGCTTACCTGAATGCTTCTCTGCCATGCACACTGTGGCACCACATCCATGATGTAGGGTGTGATAGATGCCTAGGAGCTATTATGTGTGCCTAGATTTGCCAGGAACTCTTCAGTGTCTGAGAGAGTTGTTCCGCTGCAGGTCCTCCACTGGTGGTGCCATGATCCCTGGCTACAGCTGCTGCTAATCTGCGTGCGGCATTGATCATATCCATTGTGCAATATCGAACCTACTCATATGTCCTTCCCTGATGACCAGTGGAAATTGCATCACGGACAAGGTCAGCTCACAGTGCCTCCCTGTGGTGAGTAGAACCTCATGGTGTTGAGTGATTCCACTATTATCTCATTCTCTGCATCCATGAAAGCTGCACAGCATCTTGTAATGTGCCCCGAAAGACAACATGGGAACACATGTCAGGATCACTTACTTGAAAGTACAATACATAGAGATACAGCAAGGACAGAATGTCTGGCAATATCCATTGCTTGATCGCACATGTCATATTTCACACTGTACAAACATTCTAAGCATGTGGATACAGCTAGGATAATGGTGATAGTCAGGTATTCCCATGTGTGCCATGATAGATACAGCTATATGTTCATACAGCCGACACTGGAGTCTATTGCAGTGTGTCCCCAAGGGGCAACCCCCCCCCCGATACTATGTCAGACCAACTGTGAAATAGCAGTGTGCTATTACAACCACTGTAAAGGGAGTGTTCCATGAGCCCAGTGTGCCACATTAACAATATACATTCCACCCTTGATGTCTTGCACATCTTATGTGTAACAAATCTGGAGATCATTGACATATTATTACCATTCTAAGAAAGGCTTAATGCTGTAATTACTGTTCCCTGAAAGTATAGTCAGACATCTTTATCCTGATGTAAACATGATGGCTGCATACCTGATGGAGTGCAGTACTCCTCTGCTGATTGATAATACTTTGTATATGGATAAAGTCAAACGTTACCCCCGAACGTAGGATATCACACCAGCAAGGACAATAAATAGTAATCCAAACAGCAGCGAATGCTGGTGTAAAACGGCCCAATTCCGACTCTGAAAACAGTATGCACCAACGATTTATTCACAGGCTATAAGATATGTTGTGAAAGGAAACCCTTCACTGAATCCACTCATCAAAAACCAAAACTTTCAGAAAAGAAAATCACCACGCTAACATTAGCAATGTGGAGCAACAAATCCTTTAATAACAGTGAGCGCTTTCGCCATGTGGCTTCTTCAGACTGTATCACAATGGTAAAGTTCAAACAGCTTTCTTTATAACATTACCCACCCTCCCATTGGTTAAAAGAATCATTACACAGAGGTAATGAAATACAAGTAAAAACACTCCATCACGTGCAGAATGCATTCTAAACAATGCGAACTGCTTCGTTACACACAAAGAAATGTTTACTAAAAGACTAAAGTGCACATTACTTCATATACAGTAGTAAACATAAATGAAAGTAAAAATACAAAAATAAAACTTACATAAAAAACATTTCTTTAAAATGGTCCTTGTAATATGAATGATAGAACCACAGACACACATTGTCATAGAACAACTCCATATAAAAGACATATATACATTTCGTTATGCTAAGCTGAAACGCTTAGCAAGTGGATCAAACATTGAGCCTACACTTACCACTATGAAAATACCGATCAGCACTTTTTAAATAATACATCAAACAACGCTCCTTCTTACACTGCATCACCAGCATGCTGCACTATCCAGGGACAAAACTACAGTGCTCATAAATGTCGTCATCATAAACTTAAAGGGGACGACAGTCAAGAGGCATATAGTTGATTCTCAAAATATAGTGGATGATTCCACAACTGACACAGAATACACAGCGTGTATTCAAAATTCACTTCGACTACTAAAGAACACCAAATGAGGCAAACCAAAACAGAAACTAAAACTAAAAATAAATATAAAAATAAAAATAAAACAAAATTCACATACTCGAAGTACACATGTAACTAAGACATTGCAGGCATTAACATCGCCTACACCTACTACAACCTTGTACATAAAACCTAGGCATGTCCTAAATAAAACGGGCATATAATAACATAAATTTAGACAATAAGTCTATATGTGTATTGTAAAATTTCCTCTTACATATAGTATATGAACATGTAAACCCATTATACCTAATGGTTCCTTATGAGGGGGGCTAACATATGGACTCTACTGCTTTGGTACATACAGTTTCCTTTTTCTAAGGAAAGGTCTAACCTGTACTTTATCATTCAGGCCTGGGTAATGCTCTGCCCTCAGCCTTATGATCCATTTCATCTCATTCTCAAGGGTAAAATTAACGATGTCACCACCTCTCTTATTCGGTTCAATCTTCTGAATGACAAAAAATTTAAAGGAATGACTAATTCCTCTGTCTTTATGATGTTTTGCCAAAGCATTCATCACTGATGCTGTCCTAATGTGGTATATGTGTTCCTAATGCGTTCTCTAAGTGACCTGTTGGTTTTGCCAACATAGAACGCTTGACATGCTTCACATGTTGCCATATACACAATGTTTGAACTTTCACATGAAGTCTTAGTGCAGAAACTAAAACTACGCTGAGTGGTGGGATGAATAAAACTTACTGTCTCATTGATGAATATGCACTGATTACATTTGCCACAGGGTGTTGTATTCGTCAACTGTGTGTTATGTCTCTCTGAGCCTAAGTTGTTCCTGGGTTTACACAGTATCCTCTTTAAATTGAGTTGATTTTTATATGTAATGCTCGGACATGACCCCACTATATCCTTTATATCAGGGTCAAGCAACAATAAATCCCAGTGTTTCCCCATAATTAGTTTCAGATCCATTGAGTCTTTAGTAAAAAACATAGGGGCTCTACTCCTATTTAGATCTGGAGAACTGTTTATTACTAAAGCTGGTAAGGGTTCCGAGAAGTAGGGTTTGGCCCTGGTGTTTCTAAGGGTGTCAACATTCACAGCAGTGCATTCAAAATTGCTTTCATTGTAACCCCTTTGCATGAATCTTGCCTTCAAGCCTTTTAGTTCATTCACATAACCTTCATTAGTAGGGTTTAACCTAGAGGCCCTCATTATCTGGCCTTTCATAACATTATCGAACACATACTTAGGATGCATACTTTCTCTATGTAGGATGGTGTTCCTATAACATAACTTCCTATGTACATTTGTGTTAAGCAACCCATTACTGAGTCTATTAATACTAACATCCAGATATGAAATATGGTCTACTGAGTAATTTAAGGTAAATCTAAGAAAGTCAGTGGAACTATTCATACATTCAACAAAATTCAGCAATGTCTCTCTGTCACTCCTCCAAATGAAAAAGAGATCATCAACAAACCTACGGTAAAAACCAACATGTTCCTGAAACTGTCGTGTGTTAAAAAGGAATGTCTCTTCCCAACATGCCATAACAAGGTTGGCGTAGCTATTGGCACATGACGTGCCCATAGCTACGCCATCCTTCTGCAAAAAAATATCATCTCCAAACATAAAAACGTTGTTGAATAAAACTGTTTCTAGTAGTAAAGCAATAAGTTCTATTTTCACCAGGGTAAAATCAGAGTGATTTTTAAGATATTCTTGTATATATTGTACCCCTAAATCATTGGGGATTACAGTAAAAAGACTCACAACGTCAAGCGTTACCAAAATGTAGTGGGCATCATCCTCTAATTGTTTCATATAGTCGTATAAATCCAATAGAAACTGCTTGCTATCTTTCAGTATAAACTTATTATTATTGACTAGTGGCCTTAGATGGTATTCAATAAAAATGGAAAAAGGTTCAGTCACCCAACCTTGTCCGGCTACAATCGGCCTCATCGGGGGGTCAATGGCCGATTTGTGGACTTTGGGAAGGCCTTGTATAATAGGGATAAGGGGGTTGTTCACTTTAAAATAATCATATAATTCCTTCATAATACTGTTAGATGCTAATAACTCATCGAGCATATAATAAACCTGTAGGACCTTTTCTTTAACCACGTCGATATCTATCTTTAGATATGAGGAGGCCTCTCCCAACAGGGTACCCATCCTTCTATTATAATCCAATGAATCCATAAGGACAATTGGTCCCCCTTTATCAGCCGGTCTAACAACAAGGGTATTATCATTTTTCAGGTCCATAAGTGCTTGTCTATGATTAAAGCTTAGATTCTGTTTGTACGAAACATTCCGTGTCTTCTCAAAATGACCATAGATATCATTCTCTGTTATCCTAGAATACACATCCAACAGTGGATGTAGTTGGGGGATGTATACACTGTTGCATCTAAATCTACTAATGTCCTGTCTCTCAGCAATATTACCAAATTCAAGTTTCAACTGAATATTCCTTACAAACATTTTAATGTCAATAATGGAATCCGCAACATTACCCCTTCTTGTGGGTATAAAACTGAGACCCTTATTCAGAACATCTTTCTCATATGTGTTCAGAACTTTGGTAGAGAGATTCACAACTAGCGAATCGTCTTCTCCCACATTCTTTTCAGGGTAGGTCCTTGTTGTTCCCCTCCTGACCCTTTCCTCTTTTGTCTGCCTCTGCTCATAGATCTTGTTCTCCCTAGGTGTTGTTTCTGTGCTATAGGGAAAGGGGTATTGGTGTTACTCTGTGCAACCTTCCTTCTGACCACTACCTCATCCTGTCTCCCCCCATTACTCAAAACAGTAGGACCAGGTGGTGGTAGGATAGCATGTGTGTCTGCTCCAACTACCACACTCTCCTTTTCTCCACTAGTGGTAGGATTATCGGAATTGTCCCTACCTTCATCCTCCTGAAATACAATTTCAGTATACGATACAGCTTTAATCATAGACAAGCACTTATGGACCTGAAAAATGATAATACCCTTGTTGTTAGACCGGCTGATAAAGGGGGACCAATTGTCCTTATGGATTCATTGGATTATAATAGAAGGATGGGTACCCTGTTGGGAGAGGCCTCCTCATATCTAAAGATAGATATCGACGTGGTTAAAGAAAAGGTCCTACAGGTTTATTATATGCTCGATGAGTTATTAGCATCTAACAGTATTATGAAGGAATTATATGATTATTTTAAAGTGAACAACCCCCTTATCCCTATTATACAAGGCCTTCCCAAAGTCCACAAATCGGCCATTGACCCCCCGATGAGGCCGATTGTAGCCGGACAAGGTTGGGTGACTGAACCTTTTTCCATTATTATTGAATACCATCTAAGGCCACTAGTCAATAATTAGAAGTTATGTACTCACCATAACGTTCCATCTGAGTAGGTGACTTCATTCGGATGCAACCTGTGGGTATCGGATCCGAGCCGGCAATTCAAAAGCTTAGGCTCCGAGCTCCTAGCTCCTCCCTCTTACCCATAACCCCTTGCCACGCCCTGACTGACCTCAGATTGAGTTTGCCTCAAATACTGACCACAGTATACTAAAACAGCATAAATACTCGCTCTATAAAGGTCAGGGGGACGGCGGATGGTTGCATCCGAATGAAGTCACCTACTCAGATGGAACGTTATGGTGAGTACATAACTTCTAAATCTGAAGTAGGAAGACTTCATTCGTCTGCAACCTGTGGGACAGAGTCCCTAGCTACCTGAATCTTGGGCGGCCATCATGGAAGGATGTTCCGGAGCACCGCTGAGCCAAAGGATGCTCTTCCTCTAGAAACAACATCCACCTTGTAATGAGAAATAAAAGTATGAGGCGAGGCCCAAGTAGCTGCCGCGCAGATATCATCCAACGAAACACGGGACTTAAAGGCGGCTGACGTAGAAACTGCCCTGGTAGAATGAGCCGTAACCCTCTTAGGAGCAGGTCTGCCTGAAGTGTCATATGCCTGCAATATGCAATTAGCAATCCATTTAGACAGAGTGACTTTAGACACTGCTTTACCCAGAGCAAATTTAGCAAAGGAGACGAACAGCTGATCTGATTTCCTGTGGCCAGCTGTCCTGTTAATATAAAAACATAATTGTCTATGAACATCCAATGAATGCAATTTGTATTCCCCTTTGTTTGAATACTTGGGGAAAAAAGACAGGCAAATTGATAGACTGGTTAATATTGGATTCAGAAGAGACCTTCGGAAGAAAAGATGGACTGGTCCTGAGGCACACCCTATCAGGGAAGAAAGAAAGGTAAGGCGGTTTGACACAAAGAGCCTGAAGCTCAGACACCCTTCTGGCTGAAGTGATAGCTACCAGAAAGACAGTCTTCCAGGAAAGGAATTTTAAATCAGCAGAAGCTGCAGGCTCGAAGGGAGGAGCAGTAAGGGCCTGCAGGACTAAAGACAAATCCCAAGGCGGTACAACCTCCTTGACTGGAGGCCTTAATAAAAAAACTCCCTTGAGAAAGGATTTGCATAATTTCGCTGTCATAAGGGGAGCTGTGTCCTGTCCAATGTGATAATGCGATATAGCCGCCAATTGTACTTTAATCGTGGAAGAACTGGCCCCTTGATGAAAGAGGTCTGTTAAAAATTCTAGCACCGCAGAGATAGGTGCTGAAAAAGGATCCACCGTTCTCTGCCCTGCCCATATAGAGAACCTCTTCCATTTACTCCGATAAACCTGTCTGGTAGAAGGTTTATGAGCAGCCACCAAAATTGCTTTGACCGGTGAAGAGATACCGGGAGTCCTAATTAAGGTTGGAATTGGAGCAGCCAAGCTGTCAACTTCAGGGTCCAGATTGGGAACTGGCATTCCCAGAGGGTGAGAGATGAGATGCGAAATTGGATCCAGAATCCATGGTGGATTGATTTTGTGAGACCATACGAAGGGGAACCAAGGTTGTCGAGGCCAGAATGGGGCAATGAGAATCATTCTGCTCCCCAAACTGTTGGCTTTCTGCAGAAACCTCTGCATCAGAGGAAGTGGAGGGTAGGCATAAAGGAGACCGGGAGGCCAAGCATGCACCAGAGCATCCTCGGGAACTCCTGGTGGGGAAGTAGAGCGAAGAAATTGTCGCATTTGGCGTTTGAGGGAGAAGCAAAAGATCGCAACAGGGTTGCCCCAACGGCAAAAATCTTCTTCGCTACTTGAAGGTTTAGGGACCACTCGTGTGGAGAAAGGATGGTGCGACTGAGCTTGTCCGCAAGGATGTTGGACTTTCCCGGAATGTGCGTTGCTATCAGAAAGCGTTTGGTGGAAATTGCCCATTCCCAGACTCTCATGGCTTCTCGACAAAGGGGATAAGACCTGGTTCCTCCCTGCTTGTTGATATACCAGACTACGAACATGTTGTCTGTCTGAATCGCAATAGTCCCTGTAGGAAGAACGTGGTGAAGTGCTTGCAACGCTAGGAGCACCGCCCTCATTTCCAGGACATTTATATGCAATGAAGTCTCTGTGGGATTCCACGTGCCTTGGACAATCTTTCCCGCAGAATGCCCCCCCCACCCGAGGCAAGAAGCGTCCGTGGTCACTGTGGCTCGGGGAAATGCAGCGCAAAAGGGTCTTCCTGCTAGGGGCTCCGGAGAAAGAAGCCACCACAGAAGGGAGTCCCTGCACGCTCTGCTGACCGCAATCGGAGCGTTTAGAGACGAACAAAGAGGAGACCACTGAACTTGAAGGGTCCATTGAAGAACCCGCATGTGTAAGCGGGCATGAATTAGAAGCGGAATAGCTGCCGCCATAGAACCTAGGGCCCTCAGGACCGAAGCTGCAGTTGGTGACGGTTGAAGGATCGCTGTCACATGACACCTCAGGCTGACGATACGGTCTGGGGTGAGGAAGGCTCGCATTGATCTGGTGTCTAGTCTTCCTCCTATGAAATCTATAATTTGAGTTGGATTCAAGAAAGATTTCTCCCAGTTGATCGTTATGCCCAGCCTTGGTGCTAGTTGAAGGAAGTAATCCCTGGCTGAGCACAGAAGATGCCTTGATGATGCAGTTAGGAGCCAGTCGTCCAGGTACGGAAAGACCTGTAATCCCTGGAGCCTCAGGTGGGCCGCTACCACCGCTAACACCTTGGTAAACACCCTGGGGACTGAGGTGAGACCAAAGGGGAGGACCCTGAACTGATAGTGACTGGCTCCCAGCCGGAAGCGAAGAAACCTCCTGGATCGTCTGTCCATCCGAATGTGGTAGTATGCATCCTTGAGGTCTATGGAACACATCCAGTCGTTCTCCCTCAACAGGGGGAGTATAGATTGCAGGGTGACCATCCGGAACTTTTGCTTGGTTACTGACAGGTTCAACAGGGAAAGGTCTAAAATTGGTCTTAAGTCCCCCGTCTTCTTTGGCACCAAAAAGAACCTGGAGTAAAACCCTAATCCGGCTTGATCTGGGGGGACGCGCTGGATGGCTCTTTTTCCTAGCAGCTGCTTGATTTCGAGCTGCCGCCTCCCTTTGGTCGGGTGGAACATCTGGGAGGCTGCGAGATTTGGGGATCTTGATTAGGGGTATTGAATATCCTCTGGATATGAGTCAAGCACCCAACTGTCTGTTGTTATGGACTCCCAAGAAGTGAGGTGCATCGAAAACCGCCCGGCGACTGCCTCCAGAGACGGACAGCCGGGCAACCCTTCAGGGCTGCTGCGTGGGTCTCTCAGAGAAGGGTTCTCTGGACCCAAAATTGCCAGGAAGCCCCCCTGCCTCTGGCACGACGACCTCCCCGTCCTCCTCTGCCACGGAAGGACTGGTTATCCGGAGCAGGTTGGGACTGCTGCGACTTCCGGAACCACATCTTCTTCTGTCCCTTTTGGTTCTTAGAGAAGGACCTCTGGGGAGCTGAGAAGTGGACTCCGACGGCAGACAGCGTCTTCCCGTCCTTTTCGCTCTGGACAAGTGTCTCACGAACAGTCTTGCCAAATAAGGCAGAACCATCGAAAGGGGCATTCGCGAAGGTCGCCTTAAAGGGCTCAGCAAAATCACAATGGCGGAGCCAGGCCTGTCGCCTCATGACAAGGCCTGCTCCGCTGGCTCTAGCGGCTCCCTCAGTAGCATGAGACAGCAGCCGCATAGATGTGTTGGATACAGATCTGAGAGTGGCCATTCGGGTGGAATAAACCTGCTTATCCTCACTCGAGATGGACTCCGGGGGAGATGCAGCGTACTCTTTAATCAGATCTCGCTGCATCCTAATGACATGCCATGTAGTTCAGCTCTCAAGGAGAAGGTCGCTGAACTAAACACTCGCTTCCCAATTCGATCCATCGAACGGGACTCCTTGCCCGGAGGATGGACGGAGGGACTCTCCTGGGCCAATTCCCTCTTCGTGGCCGCAGCCATCATCATGGCATCTACTGGGGGACCCTTACTCCAGTGGGTGCGGTCTGATGGAGGAGAAAGAATGCGGTCCGGGCGTTTTGGGATAGGCTCAATGGTGTCCGGATCCTTCCACGCGCTGATAGATATAAGATCTACCAGGGGTCAGCAGGAGGGGACACCCAAGAGGTAGAAGGGCCCGCCTCGAATGCCTCCAAGAACACAGACTCGTCCGAAGAAGCCTTGGGGGCAGACCACCCCCCCCTGATCCTTAACATCTCCATGATGTCTCCAAATGAGACGTCCTCAGGGGGTGACCTAGGGGAGCCTTCCCCTTCATCCAAGTCCGTGTCTTCAGTGACGGACTCAGGGGAGTCCATGTGCCTCCTCTTGCACTTGCGCTTCCGAGGTACTTCATCGGGGGGCTGTCCGAGGAGTACTCTTCAGCAGATGGATGTTCCAAGGGAACCACTTGGGACATCGAGGCGGGCTGTCCCTGGGACCGGCTGGTGGGGGCCTGGCCCAACTGCAATGGAGTGCGGGATGGAGCCGTGGCAGGGACCGGGGGTCCGGATGTCCTCGACAGTGCCCTTTCCATAACGTTGAAAGCCGAGGGGGAGCCAGCTTCTCTAAGCCCCGAGCCAACCCCCACTTGGATCCGGCGACGGATCGGAGTCGGAGCGAAACCGCCGGATCCGAGACCAGTGTGCTCCGACCTGGACGGAGCCGAAGACACACCAGCTCCCTCGGATCCGAGGCTCGGCCCTCGGCTCCGAGAGGTCGGGTCCGAAGTACCCGAAGCACTCAAGGGATGGGACGGATCCGAGGTGCGCCGACCAATCGGATCCGACCCACCCCGGATCCAAATCTGCACGGTGCGAAAGCTCGAACCCGTGGTATGGGTCGGAGAAGGAGCTACGGGGGCGAAATAAGGGGTCGAAGCCCCTCCCGGTTGGGGGGGGGCTAGGAGCACTCCCATTTGCATTTGGGCCTGGATGAATTTCCTCATCATCCGGTCCATATCAGCTTCGCTCATCGAAAAGGTCGATCTAGAGGAGGCCACCGAAGCGGACCTAGAGAACCGTCTCGGTGACCTCCTGGAAGGGCTAGCCTCCTCCTCCTCGGGTCCAGGAGAGAACCGAGGGGAGTGGAGCCGAGGAGGAGGAAAGCTAGAAGGCACAGGGGAAGCCCGCTTAGATGGAGGAGCCGAGCTGGAAGCTTCGGCTCTCCTCTTGTGGTGCTTCTCCCTGTGCCTCTCCTTCTGTCTCTCCCTACTAGAATCCTTTACCTCCGGCATTTTTAAGGTATGTTGAGTCCCAGCCGGAGGGAGAACTGACAGCAACAAGTTGCTGACTGGAGGCAGAGGCCGAAGCAGTATCTGGGGTAAAAGACCGCCAGCACTAACTTCGACCTCCGTTCCTTAAAGCCCGGGGGTTGAACCCTGCACAAATGGTACAACCAGAAGACAGGTGTTCAACCCCCAAGCATTCTTGCAGAGTGTGGCCATCTGCTGGGGACAGCTTATGGCCACACTCGGTACATTTCGAAAAGACAGCCTTAGGGGCTTCAGACATAACACCTAAGGCCTAAACACACACACACACAAACAAACTACGAAAAACCTGAGAAATTTAACTAAAGAGGGAGGGAAAGCCTTAACCACACACAACACTAACTATATTTTAAACAAAAAATGAGAATTTCAACAATTTTCCTGTCAGAAAACCACTTATCTCAAAAACCACGCCAGGAGCTCAAGAATTCCGTTGCTTCTTGAAAAGCGGCAAACGAAATCTGGGGTCAGTCAGGGCGTGGCAAGGGGTTATGGGTAAGAGGGAGGAGCTAGGAGCTCGGAGCCTAAGCTTTTGAATTGCCGGCTCGGATCCGAGGTCGGATCCGATACCCACAGGTTGCAGACGAATGAAGTCTTCCTACTTCAGATTAATAAGTTTATACTGAAATATAGCAAGCAGTTTCTATTGGATTTATACGACTATATGAAACAATTAGAGGATGATGCCCACTACATTTTGGTAACGCTGGACGTTGTGAGTCTTTTTACTGTAATCCCCAATGATTTAGGGGTACAATATATACAAGAATATCTTAAAAATCACTCTGATTTTACCCTGGTGAAAATAGAACTTATTGCTTTACTACTAGAAACAGTTTTATTCAACAACGTTTTTAT
Source organism: Protopterus annectens (assembly GCF_019279795.1). Taxonomy (NCBI): domain Eukaryota; kingdom Metazoa; phylum Chordata; order Ceratodontiformes; family Protopteridae; genus Protopterus; species Protopterus annectens. Next base: position 1,062,598,662 of record NC_056747.1, on the reverse strand, counting down.
GTTTGGAGATGATATTTTTTTGCAGAAGGATGGCGTAGCTATGGGCACGTCATGTGCCAATAGCTACGCCAACCTTGTTATGGCATGTTGGGAAGAGACATTCCTTTTTAACACACGACAGTTTCAGGAACATGTTGGTTTTTACCGTAGGTTTGTTGATGATCTCTTTTTCATTTGTTGGAGTGACAGAGAGACATTGCTGAATTTTGTTGAATGTATGAATAGTTCCACTGACTTTCTTAGATTTACCTTAAATTACTCAGTAGACCATATTTCATATCTGGATGTTAGTATTAATAGACTCAGTAATGGGTTGCTTAACACAAATGTACATAGGAAGTTATGTTATAGGAACACCATCCTACATAGAGAAAGTATGCATCCTAAGTATGTGTTCGATAATGTTATGAAAGGCCAGATAATGAGGGCCTCTAGGTTAAACCCTACTAATGAAGGTTATGTGAATGAACTAAAAGGCTTGAAGGCAAGATTCATGCAAAGGGGTTACAATGAAAGCACTTTTGAATGCACTGCTGTGAATGTTGACACCCTTAGAAACACCAGGGCCAAACCTTACTTCTCGGAACCCTTACCAGCTTTAGTAATAAACAGTTCTCCAGATCTAAATAGGAGTAGAGCCCCTATGTTTTTTACTAAAGACTCAATGGATCTGAAACTAATTATGGGGAAACACTGGGATTTATTGTTGCTTGACCCTGATATAAAGGATATAGTGGGGTCATGTCCGAGCATTACATATAAAAATCAACCCAATTTAAAGAGGATACTGTGTAAACCCAGGAACAACTTAGGCTCAGAGAGACATAACACACAGTTGACGAATACAACACCCTGTGGCAAATGTAATCAGTGCATATTCATCAATGAGACAGTAAGTTTTATTCATCCCACCACTCAGCGTAGTTTTAGTTTCTGCACTAAGACTTCATGTGAAAGTTCAAACATTGTGTATATGGCAACATGTGAAGCATGTCAAGCGTTCTATGTTGGCAAAACCAACAGGTCACTTAGAGAACGCATTAGGGAACACATATACCACATTAGGACAGCATCAGTGATGAATGCTTTGGCAAAACATCATAAAGACAGAGGAATTAGTCATTCCTTTAAATTTTTTGTCATTCAGAAGATTGAACCGAATAAGAGAGGTGGTGACATCGTTAATTTTACCCTTGAGAATGAGATGAAATGGATCATAAGGCTGAGGGCAGAGCATTACCCAGGCCTGAATGATAAAGTACAGGTTAGACCTTTCCTTAGAAAAAGGAAACTGTATGTACCAAAGCAGTAGAGTCCATATGTTAGCCCCCCTCATAAGGAACCATTAGGTATAATGGGTTTACATGTTCATATACTATATGTAAGAGGAAATTTTACAATACACATATAGACTTATTGTCTAAATTTATGTTATTATATGCCCGTTTTATTTAGGACATGCCTAGGTTTTATGTACAAGGTTGTAGTAGGTGTAGGCGATGTTAATGCCTGCAATGTCTTAGTTACATGTGTACTTCGAGTATGTGAATTTTGTTTTATTTTTATTTTTATATTTATTTTTATTTTTAGTTTTAGTTTCTGTTTTGGTTTGCCTCATTTGGTGTTCTTTAGTAGTCAAAGTGAATTTTGAATACACGCTGTGTATTCTGTGTCAGTTGTGGAATCATCCACTATATTTTGAGAATCAACTATATGCCTCTTGACTGTCGTCCCCTTTAAGTTTATGATGACGACACATTTATGAGCACTGTAGTTTTGTCCCTGGATAGTGCAGCATGCTGGTGATGCAGTGTAAGAAGGAGCGTTGTTTGATGTATTATTTAAAAAGTGCTGATCGGTATTTTCATAGTGGTAAGTGTAGGCTCAATGTTTGATCCACTTGCTAAGCGTTTCAGCTTAGCATAACGAAATGTATATATGTCTTTTATATGGAGTTGTTCTATGACAATGTGTGTCTGTGGTTCTATCATTCATATTACAAGGACCATTTTAAAGAAATGTTTTTTATGTAAGTTTTATTTTTGTATTTTTACTTTCATTTATGTTTACTACTGTATATGAAGTAATGTGCACTTTAGTCTTTTAGTAAACATTTCTTTGTGTGTAACGAAGCAGTTCGCATTGTTTAGAATGCATTCTGCACGTGATGGAGTGTTTTTACTTGTATTTCATTACCTCTGTGTAATGATTCTTTTAACCAATGGGAGGGTGGGTAATGTTATAAAGAAAGCTGTTTGAACTTTACCATTGTGATACAGTCTGAAGAAGCCACATGGCGAAAGCGCTCACTGTTATTAAAGGATTTGTTGCTCCACATTGCTAATGTTAGCGTGGTGATTTTCTTTTCTGAAAGTTTTGGTTTTTGGAGAGTGGATTCAGTGAAGGGTTTCCTTTCACAACATATCTTATAGCCTGTGAATAAATCGTTGGTGCATACTGTTTTCAGAGTCGGAATTGGGCCGTTTTACACCAGCATTCGCTGCTGTTTGGAATACTTTGTATATGCATGGTCTGTATGAGGAAAGTCTCATACAGAATTGTTCCCCATAGGCAGCTGCTTGCCTTTTTAACTTCCTTCTCATCAGCAGGTGATTGGCTCTTAGCCAATCTGTTGTTCTGAAATGTTAACTGCAGCCTAACACAGCTGTTTTGCACTATCATCAGCCAATCACATGCAAATACAGTACAATATACAAGGCCTTCATGTAGATTAGGGGCCCTTTCTGATGCCGGACATTAATGGGGTGAGTAGACTTTCTGATTTCTTGTGCCGGACATTACTGGGGTGAGTAGACTACTTCATCACAGAGGAAAGGGGGGGTCTGTAGAAGCAACTTTTACATAGAGATGGGTGAACTACAGGCTGCAGCTGCTGCTGGTAATAGGCATAGGCAGAAAGTGTGAACACTTTGAAGGACAACAAGCTGTAGGAGTAAGTGTGGGAGCTGTGTCAGCCTTGTTGTAGAAGCAGAGCCAGAGTGAAGCTATGCCTTCAAGTCCAAGTAAGACCTGTGTTTAAGGTAAGTTTTCTTGATGTACTGGAAACTATTAGAGTTCAACCAAACACCCTAATGGGCGATTTCAACTACCACACCATTAACTGGGAAAACTACTCATGTACCAACTCCTTCGCTCAATGCTTTCTGGAATTCATAAACTCCAATGGCCTGGATCAACTTATCCACACCCCCACCAGGGGCAACAGTATCCTAGATCTAATCATTACCAACATGAGTGACCGGTGTTCCACACCTAAAGTCAACGCCTCACTGGTCTGATCCGACCATAAGCTAATTACCTTAGATATCCACATGCTGCCCCCATTAAGGAAACTATGGTAAAAAATTTCTCCAAAGCCAACTTCATGCTTCTTAAGACAGAAGTGGTGAACTTCATGACACCCATGCAGATGGACAATACAGTTATGACTACTGAATCCTACACAATTGCACTTTATAAGCACTTACATAAGTGCATGGATCATGCTATCCCAAGCAGAACCAAGACACTATCCTTCAAAAAAAGGAAGCCAATCTGGTGGTCCCTTGCCATAAACAAACTGTACAACAGAAGGAAGAAACTGTTGAAAAAGAGAGTAAAATCCCATCAGTGGAGGAGCTCCCTGGTCAGCCTCAGTAAGAAGCTGCAATCCCTGATAAAATCCTCCAAAGCTAGTTACGAAAACAAAATTGCCACTGATTCTAAAGACAACCACAAAGCATTCTGTAGCTATGTCAAGAAACTCAATGGCAACACTCAGATCTGCTCTGAGTTACAGCACAATGGCACTAAATATACAGACCCAACTGATATTGCCAACATCCTGGCAGATGCTAACTTTACCCCCCTCTCACCCCCTAAAGAGCCCATCTCCATACCAGAAGAATGCAAAGTTCCTGTAATCACGGCTGCACAGGTAAAAAAAAAAAAAAACACTCTTCAAAGCCAAGAACACAGGCATCCATGGGACCAGACAACATCCCAGGCTGCATTCTACAAGAACTACAGAACAAACTGGCACCCCACCTAAGTATCAAGTTCAATCATAGCCTCACCTCAGGCTTTATGCCTGCTGAATGGCGCACAGCGACAGTTATCCCACCCCACAAGGGGGTTGCCACCACAGACCCCGGGAACTACCGCCCCATTAGCCTGACGAGCCTGGAACATATCATCATGGAACTTATAAACAACGACATTGGTAATCTGCAAACTATGGACCCCACCCAGTTCAATTGTAAAAGGCAGATCATGTCTCCAAAACCTGATAGACTTCTTTGAAGCAGTCACCAAAGCCACAGACAAGGGTAAGGTGGTTCACACAGCCTACCTAGATCTTGCCAAGGCTTTCGACACCATCCCCAACTCTGGAATTATAGATAAACTCACTAAACTAGGTATAAATCCCTATGTCACAAGATGGGTTGCCAACTGGCTCACTGAAAGAACCCACACTGTGAGAGTAGCAGACTCCAAATCCGACTTCAGACAAGTGACAAGTGGAGTACCACAGGGTTCAGTTCTGGGTCCTCTCCTGTTTGGTATCTACTTTTCTGAAGAACAGGCTAACACAGAAGGTCTTTGGCTCTCGAAGTTCGCAGATTACTGCAAACTAGGAGCCATAATCGAAACTCCTAATGATGTGGACATCCTACAAAAGGGCCTCACTGAGACAGATGCCTGGTGTCAAAGCCATGGCCTCAAGCTCAATGCCAAAAAGTGCATTGTCATCCCCTTTGGTAAAAACTCTGTACCCATGAACTACAACATATGCGGTAGTATACTTAACACCAAAAGTGTGATAACAGACCTTGGGATACAGGTGGACAGTAGTCTCTCCTTTGATAATCACATTGCCACGGTAGTCAGGAAATCCTTCTACATGGCACATCTCATCACAAAAGGTTTCTCATCCAGAAAAAAGAGGTCATTGTTCCCCTCTACTCATCAATCATTAGACCCATTATAAAGTACAACACCCCTTTTGGTATGTACCTCACAAGACATCTACAACAACTGGAAAGGCCACAGAAACACCTCACAAAGAGGATTACCAGCCTCAAACAGATGCCCTACGAAGACAGTCTCAAAAAACTCCAGCTTTACTCCGTCACATATCGCCTATTCAGAGGTGATCTCTGCCTAACATACAAAGCTATGTCAAACCCAGAGCTGTTGGACATGCTCCACTTAAAGAAATTCCAATCCCTCCGAGCTACATGCTCTAGGGACCTAAACCTTGTCACCACAATAAACAGAACATGGCGGAGGGATAGATTCCTGTCCCAGACGCTTCCCATACTCTGGAATAAACTACTTATCTATATCAAACAAAGCTCCTCATTAGCACTCTTCAAGAAAAATCTTGATGATTGGATGGGAAATAGGAAATTCACTCACCCCGGGGATCACCTCTGTGGCTCTGCTCGACAGTGGCACAGGAAAATAATTTTCTTGGGTGGCAAAAGCCAGAGTATAGGTCTTGTATAGGTCCCAGAGCCGATAGCCTAGTACCTACCTATGAAGTATGTTAGGCAACATTATCACTAACAGTATACTAGGCCACATGTTTGTTGTGTTATTGAGCAACATGGGGGATTAGCACAACAATATGTCCACCATTTGGGCAACTGTCAGGCCATGTGTTACAGTCTGGTAATAATTTGAAGCATGTATGAGGGCAGTCCATGTTACAAGCAGGTACTTCAAATGTATATGTTAGGTGTGCACCTGTGCTAATAGTCATTGTAAGTTTGAAAGGATTGTGTGGTGCACTCTGATATAAGTGACCTTCATTTGTAGTACCAGAGCTGAATTTCTCTGTGAATGCATATTAATGCATGATGTGACACTTTATGCACATATACTTTTGCTATAGGGATATGTGAAGTGTGTTTCTATCTGCAGGCCTGTGACTTCCATCAGTGAAATGCAGACATTTCATTTCATATGCATTACGTGGATAAAAAGTGCATGACTCGGTCATTACTTGCTGGCCTCACAATTCTAGTGCTACACACCACTGGATTTGAACCCAGAACTGTGTGTGGCAAAATGTACTGTTTGCAAAGCATTTAACACACTGAGCTACAGAGTCACCACTACAGCAGGTGTATTTGCAAGATATATATGCACACATACAGGCTGTGTGAACCATTTTCTACATCGATCAGCATGTGCATGATTTTATATGGCTGCATTTCTACACCAAGGGTCTCAGTTGAACATGTATTTTGCCATTAATGTCTTCACAGGTGTTTTTCTAATTGTTGCAGATAAAAGGGCATATTTGCCTGCTATCACAGGCCTCTCTTACATCCATTATTACGTTTTTGGCCTTCTAGTGGTGTACTATTGCACCAGAGTCCCAGGTACACTCACATTTTTTCCATTAGTTTTTAATCAAGTTTGCATGGCGCACAGCTCCACTGAAACAAGCTCAATGACTATAGCTGGCAATTACTATGTTTTGTTTAAAACACCTGTTTTTAAATTAAGAACTGGGTGTCGTGGCAGGTTAATGTAGTGGTCTGCAGGTGCGATGGTCCTGGGCCCAAAATATGGGACAGGTGTTTATTTTGTAAGTGTGTATTGCAATTTTTCAAAAACATATAGCTCTATTTAGCTGTGCTTAGCGAAGCTGCATGATGCGGCGCTTCACTCAGTGTTGCGCTAAAAAATATAAAGAAAAGAAAAATGGGGAGATAGGAAAGTGGTGAAATGGGGTGCAAGCAGGGGGGAAACAAGTGTGCACTTTGACACAATTTGCACATGACCTTGAACTCTCACCCCTAGAGAGAGGGGTGAGGACAACATAACCGCATTGTCAAGCCATTTGGACTAAATTATGTGAGTTCAGTGGACACGTGCGAAATGGAGAGCCATGTATGGGACGATTTCTTTTTGGGACAGGTGCCCATTTTTTTTTAAAGTGAGAGTGGAATGTTGGGGAAGGGACATAGTTACACGTGGGGGAGGCAAGTTGAGTAGGTGAGGATGCATTTGCAGACAAACAAGATAGTAGACAGGGGTGGTCTGTGATTAATGAGGGGGGGGTGAACACCTTGGATAGGGAGAATCTTGTGGAATCTAAGTCCCATGTGCCTCCACAAGGCAGCAGCATGACTCACATCCCCACCCATGGAACTATCTGCACTGCTCCTTCAGTGCCCCGGGGGTGACAGTGGTGGAGGCAGGGCACCAGAGTGGGTCTGCCCACCAGGTTGCCAGCATGTCCTCAATCTGGTGCAGTTGGCAGTCAAACCCACAGTAGACTATCCAGTGCAAAAAAAAATGGCAGCTTAGGCCGGGTGACAACTCCCCTTTCACCACTGCTCCCAGCGGGGACCCCATCCCTGTCCTGTGGGGGGGGGGTACTACCAGATGCCACAGTTAGTGCAGGGGCACTGGAACTCAGTGCCACAGCCAGATGAGGCAAGATAGGTGGATCAGCCGCAACCTGCCTACCTTGATGCGCTGTGGTAAATGAGGTATAGCCATAAGTTAAGGTTAGTAATAACCAAACCATTGTTAGTATTAACAAACTGAAACATAGGTAGGTACTAGGCTATTGGCCCTAGGGCCTATATAAGCCTAGCCAAAGGTACCCTGGCTTTTGCCACCCAAGAAAATGATTTTCCTGTGCCATATTTATCAATCCAAATACATATTAATATATATTATGTCTAACACAACATTAAGTAACATAACAGTATGTTAACAGCATGCCAGTAAGAATTAAACCATAAGGCCAACAAAACAGTTAAACAAAATATGTTAATACTGAATTATAGTAAAACATGAAAATAATAAATCACAGTTTGCCAAAATATAGTTTAACAAATTATGTTAATATTAAATAATAAATAAATGAAGATAAGGGGTGGGGGAGAAACATTTCATTACTGACTATATCTCTGAAAACTCTGATAATAAATACTCTATAGGCATGTAGTGTCAGTTTTGAATACAGTGCTTACAATTCTCCTATAGCTAATGGAGCACATACATACTTCTCAAGTTGTCAGTATGGGCCAAGCAATAACAAAGGCAGGTACACAACTGCACAAAACACTTTCACATAATGTGGACTTGTATAACTACCAATGTGTTCTGCAAGCAGATTCGGTAATGCATTACATTCCTGGTAATCATTTTTCTGGTAATCCTGTGACAGATGGATTAGGCAGTTTTAATTATATTATGAAAAATCGTAACACTTGAGAGGCATGTTTGTACACAGTACATAAACTAGACATCCGTCATGCCTTATGGGAATCAAACCCAATAGCTGTGACTACAGGGGACATCTGCAAAAAATGGAACAACTGACTGCAGCAACTTAGTACAGACATGCAAGGAATACAGTAGTACTGGCAATATTTAGACAGATTGCTGTAGGACTCAACAATGCTGCTTAACACTTTATTGGTATTGCTGGTAAATGTCAGTGAAATATAAGCACAATCATATCTGCTCATAACATGGGCTACCTCAACCATATACCTTTTGTTCCTGGAGAAAATGAGAGCATTATGACACTGAATTAGTTTTGTATTCTAGAACTATTATATTGTTATACTTTACTGCAGTGACAATAGGACATACATGCATGGAGTACAGCCATACTATATTTATTATAACAGATTGCTGTAGGACTCAACAATGCTGCTGGACATCTGTAAAGTCCACACACAATATCTGCCCACAAAGTGGGCTACCTCACCCACATACTTTTATTACCTGGAGTAGGAGGAAAAGAGAGCATTATGTGACTGATATTCGTCAGGAGACTGTGTTACATTTGACTGCAGCAACCTTACCATAGACAAGAAATGCATACAGCTCTACTGCAATGGTTATGACAATACAATCGTGCTTACTGTTATTGGTATTTTTTATTGTTCATTTATTGCACTAGTTTTTGTTTATACTTTATTGCAATAAACCCTTTAGTCTTTCTTGCTTATTGCACTGCAGTTAGCATAATAAATCTGTACTTACCACACCAGCATAGGACTCAACATTGCAAGCCCTCTCAGTTGCAACTGTTGGAAAAGAAGCACACCATTATGCATACCAGTTTTGCAGACAGTCAGCATTCAGTTTGATAAAACAGTGGAAAACTTGCTTACATACTTGTGGGGCATTCCCGCACTAGAAAACCTAGGTCCAACAGGTAAAGTTTCCCCTCTTTCTCCTCTTCAGGCCATCATAATGGTGATGACACTGCTCACCAGTGTGGGGGATACTGGTAGGTTCCCTGGCCAACTGGTCTCAGGCCTCCACCTTACATTCTGAGTTATGGAAACCACCCTGCAGCAGCCTAGTTTCATAATTTTTATCAGGAACGCAACAAAGACCCTGGACTCCTGAACACCCTATCTCTACATCCAAAAGCATGCACTTTCACCAGCACTACCTGCCATATCAACAGATGATTAGACTCCAAAGATTGATGCAGAATTCCCACCTGTTGTGCCTAATATAGGCTGTTTTCCCACCCTTACACATCATTGAGCAACATTCAAAAAAGTGCTGCATAGCTTAGCAGCATGCAAACCAGCTAAGCAGGGCAAAAGCTCACACAAATGAGGTTTTAGCTAAGCTTAGCACCACGCAAACAGCAGTAGTTGTTAGCATGTTTAAACAGTGCTCAACACAGCACAGCAGTGCCATATTTCACAAATTTATTTTTAAAATTAAAGCTATATAATAAATTATGTTACACACATCTTATGACTGCTATGGATTCGAACCCAGGACCTACTAAGCATTAGGCTGTAAATCTACCAGTTTAGCTTCCTGGAGTATTATGAAAACTAGTATACCTTTACATATGCTACTCGGCTACCTGTTAGCTTTGCTAAGCATCGTGCTGCACTGTGCAAACACACTTAAATATACCTAGAAATAAATAATTACATCCAATTTCTATTTTTAGATGTCTGGCAGCTGTTGGCTATGTATGTATGAGTGCCACTCAGCTCTGCGCCATGCCACACAAACAGCAATTAAACAAATAAATAAAATATCTAATTATGATAATTATATTCAGTTTCTATTTTTAGATGTGCAGCTGGTGTATGTGAGCACAGCTTGGCATTGCTGCACTCCGTGCACCACCGCACAAACCGCATTAAAAAAAAATGATAAAAACATATTACACATTTAAAACAATTCACAGCATTTTAACAGTAGCAAGCAGCAGTACAGGGAGCCTCACCCTGTACATAACATCTATCCAGACATCCACAACGACAAGTAGCCTTTACACTTCTCCCTACACAGATTCAATATTCCCGTTCCTATGCTCTCCCTTGGCAGCACACCTTGATTAATATGCATGGCGTGCTGCCAAGGGGGACCGTGGCCGTGTACATGGATACATTCCATGTAGGCTCTACACTATGCCTACATGGATTTTATTAAATCCTGGGAGGTTAGTATTTCAAACATTATAATGATGCTTTTAATATGTCACCATAGAATATGCACCAGGAGTCGTTTAGGTATTTTGTTTACCAGCCTAACTCCGAAGGACACTGAAAAAGACTGAGGGATAAATTTCATTTCACTTTTGTCTGTGTAATTGTATTTCAGTGCAAGAACAAAGTTGACCCCACCTCAGAAATTGCTTCATAATGTATGTCTTAAATCAGGACTTATTGAGAATTCAGCTAATTCTAAAATAAATACCTTGTAGTTAAACAGTAAGCATGGTTACTGTTTAGTAGTCTTGACGTGTTTTTCCATGTTACGTGGTGGTGGAGTTAATCAGACTCTTGTTGTGGGCAGCTTCATCCATCTTATAAGAATTGCTACAGTATGCCCAAGCGACATCAAAAATTATTTAATTAATGTCACTGAAAAATAATACTTTCTAACTACTAAATGATGGTGAATTGCAAAGTCTGCTGCAAGACTTTCCATTTTCCAGAGTGTAACTTTCCACTGAGAAATTTTTGAAATTATGGACAGCAGATACACATCAACTCTATAAGAATTTGGTGAAACAAAGGCGGGACAGTTTCTCTTGGTATGCTTCTCCAGACCTGCACACAGACATAGTAAGCTTCCCTGTCTTTACATGCAAATTCAGAGAGCAAATCAATCTGCAAGTGATTAACCTTTAGATACACAAACTAACTCCAGAAGCATTAATGAACTGGTAAATACCTTTTAATTATATAAAATAGGAATAAAGTGCCTTAGCTTTATGATTTAGATGCTATATATATATATTTATATAACTCACTAGCTGATTCACAGATACAGTCCAGATCTGCCTTTAGCACAACTACATTCACTAAAACATCTTATAAAACCCACCAGGTCAGTGGTAATATTTTTGCTGTACAGGCCCAAGTCAAATAATTAACTCCTGATTTCACATCACCGTTTCTTTGGAGTTTGTATATTCTACTTGTCTTCATGAGTTTTTTTTTCTGCTACTCTGGAGTCCCCCACCTCATAAAAACATGCCAGCTGACTGACTAGAGTCTCTCTCTCTCTCTCTCTATATATATATATATATATATATATATATATATATATATATATATATATATATATATATATATATATACACATACACACACTATATCAGTATCTCTAAATATATCATAAATTAAATGAATTGAAGGCAAGTGCCTTTGTGTATTATCAAACATTGAAACAACAGTCAAAAGAATGCAGAGTTGGTGGCAAATACTTTTTAAGATTTTACTTCAAATTTTAAATGTCTTTAATGAGCAGTTTCAAAGAAATGGAAACAGATTTTTTTTACCCACGTTTGCTGATCATCAAATGTCTCCCAGCTTTGTAAAGTCCATTATCTAGGCAGCTATAGGAGTGTCTGCCTTCTCTGATATACCAACAATGATGTATTTTTAAGTCCATAGCCCCTGTCCTTGAGTAGAGGATGCATCCATAGCCCCTGTCCTTGAGTAGAGGATGCATGACTCACATCAGTTAAGGGGCCACTACATATTCTTAGGCATGTGCATGTCTCAGTGCACCTTCTGAGGAAGGCTTCCATGCTCCATATCTGGTAAGCTGAGCACACACCCCAGGACTGTCTGCAGACATCACTGACACACCTCCAAGGAATTACAGAATAGTATGGTGCCCTTTCCCTTTCCCATGGAGAATAGAAATATCCACCCTCCCTCGGCCACTTTCACCAGTCAACCAGTCCATGAATTGAACACCAGTCACTTACACTGTAGTCTAGGCTTTATCCTTCTCTACCAATGGAGCTGGCTGTAATGGAGTCAGTTTTGGCAGTGTGCCTCAGATTTGTGATAAAATTATATGTTCATCATATTGATCACTGCTGTAGCAGGATTAGCTATATGGGTTACACCTTGCAAAAGATAACAGCCAGCCAGTCAGTTTCCAAGATTCAAGGCAGTTTCCACACTCCAAAACGGTTAGGCAGCTCGAGCACCATGCCCATCAGAACTTTACTGCTGCCAAAGAGTAGACTTGTCTGAGGCTTTTGAGAATTGACTGTTGGCTTATGCTGTTCCTTTGCTGGGTAGAGAAGTTCCCATTGGGAGAAAAAATTTCCATTTAATAATTTTACTTATTATTCATTCTTTCCTCTTCAGGAAAGATAATTTAAAGCTAGGCATTTGTGTTTTAACGTACTGACACAAGACTGTGCTATACTTTTAAACAAAAGCACTCTTTTTTTTTTTTTACTGTCAGTTTAAAATGTGTTTAAGGTAGTGTTGCCACCCCTCCATTTTTTTTCCGGAAATCAAACTGATTCTCCGGTAGTCCGGAAAACACTGTACAAACTCCGATATTCTGTTTCAAAAAAGGAAACAGACTATCAGAGTTTGTAAATTGGCTGATTTACTATGCTTTTTTACAGAAAAGCATAATCTGCTGAAAACAGGCAGCAGGAACAGAAAATAGAGGGCGTTCCCAGTCATGTGATGTCATCGTGACATCACAAAATGGGTGGCATATGGACAGGAGAGGGGGTGGGCAGGGTTACTAGTGTTTGTTTGAAAAAAAAAAGTGACTTAAGACTTTTTTTTTTATTTTTTACCAGGATTTGTTACTTGTTTTGCCCAGGGCAAAACATCATTGGCTTGACCATGGAACAAGTAGTTGGTTTCTTACAGCCACAAAAATAAAAACATTAACCAAACAGCCTTTTCCACCACAGAAGGCTAACAATTAGCATCAACCACAGGTGGGTGACTGTTGTGGCCATTTGTTGTACCTTAGACCATTCATCTTTTTCCCTAAATTCATCTGGTGTAGCACCTACAGCCACTATAGACCAGGGGTTAGCCACACCATCTGCAGCTGTTGGGGTCCCCTCAATGGCCAAGGGAGAGCCATTCCTGTCAGTCCCGGGAGAGGGAACAGAGAAGACTTCACTGTTTTGTCAGAATGTTGTTCCCAACCATAGGGAAGCTGCTGCAGTCACTAATAACACCGCTAGCCCCATTTATCCTGTCAAAAAGAATGAGAAAACTCAGCAGATATCTGCTCCTCCTCAAATTTCCTTATACACGAGTAGTTAACTGGGTCTGGCTCTGGATTTAATTCAGGGTATTGATACTTCTTGTACGGTGGTTTCTGGAAAAAGAAAGAGGGATACCACCTTTTCTGAACAGATTCAGTATTCTACATCTAGACAGTAGGATGAATGGGCAGATATAGGGTTTTCTCCTCAAATTTCCGATTTAGATTCAGAGGAGAGCTCAGTTTCTGTTTCACCCTGTGTTTTTTTTCATTCTATGAGACTATTTCTAGAATATGCTAATATTATCAGTGGAAAAACATTGAGGTTTCTCAGTTCCTCAGAAAATGCTGTGAGCTATTACAGAAGGAATTTCCATAACCTGCACCCATCCCTCCCATTTTGTCTGCTTTAGAGGATGTGTGTGATACTGCCTGTAATTTTCCTGACAGTCAGCCAGCTGGACGTAGAAGGGCAGTTAGGATGTAAAAAGTTCCTCGGTCTTTTAAGGTTTTATACACTATTTCCAAATCTGACCCAGCAGCTATAGCTTTAGTTCATCCCACTGCTGCTAAGCCTAATAATTGAGTTGTCAGGCTCATATGATAAGGTTTGTCCTGCGTAATTGCGAAGGTTTGAGGAATATTTGCATTTATGTAAGCTGATACAGGGAATCAATTTTTTCAGCCCGCTTTTTTCACATTTTCCAAGGGATTCTCTAACTCCACATCTAATTTTGGAAAGAATGAAAAGTAAACACTCTCTACAAAATCTAGGTAAATAGATGTTTAAGAAGAAATGGCAAGGGAGGGTTCCAAGAACTTTAAAACTCCCAAAATCAAGATATAGTGCAATAAGTCAGAATTGCTGTTTAAGATACTTTGTTCCCCCTTCCCACCCTGGCAGACCCCATTTTTTTTCTTCCAGAAAGTCTTAAGCTCTACTTTTCTCTTGGCAACAGATAGTTTCAGACAGATGGGTTCTGAAGATCATTCGTCAAGGTTACAGATGACAATAGGAGGAAATTGCTCTTTTTCAGGGGGCAATTCCTCATCCTCCAGCCTGAACTCTTATTTCCACCTGTCCTTCATCGCATGCTGTCCCTGGGAGTAACAGAACTAGTTTTCCTTTCCCAGGTGAGAAAGGGGGGTTTATTCAATTATGTTTTGAGAGCCAAAGAAAGAAAATGATTGGAGACAAGTTCTGTATCTTTCTTTCTAAAACCTGTTTGTGATAGTGCCCAAATTCAAAATGATGTCACTTCACAACCCGTTACATCTTCTTCATCATCATTCAAGTTTCCTTGCAACACTAGATGTAAAAGATGCTTATCATTGCATTTCTATTCATCCAGACGTCAGGAGTTTTTCAAGGCTTTGTTTGTTTGGATCACATTCTCTGTTCTCTGCCTTACCGCCTGCACCAAGAGTGTTCACAAAGTGCTTTGGTGCAGTTATTGCTCACTGCAGGCAACAGGGTTATTCACTTTCTTCCCATATTTAGATGATAATCTTTTTCCAAGTGGCAGGAATCTTTCCTCTTGGGTGGGAGATTTCTTTCACAAGCTGGGATGCACAGAAAACATTAAAAAGTCTTTCTTTCCTCCTCACAGCATTGCGTTTCTGGGATGTCAACCACAAAGTATTTATTCACCATTCGTTGATCGGGAAAGTCCAACTAGTACATAACCTATTTTTACCAGAGGCCTGGGGGGAGAAATGCTCCAAATGCATGCCTTTGGAAAGTGGGAGGAAACCGCGGACATGCAGACTCTACACAGAAGGCACCCCAGCCGAGAATCAAACCAAAGAACCTCTTGCTGTGAGGAGACAATGTTAACCGCTGCACCACTGTGCTCCTCTCCATCTTGATCTGTTTGCAGGGTTTTCCTGCCAGACTTAGGTCACTGCAATGGAATGCCTCAGGATTTTGTGTCTCATGATACCCCTGGCAAGACTCCACATGAGAAAGATATGGTGGTATCTGAAGTCTCTCTGATCCCAGCAAAAACAGCCCTTGTCCTTTTAGATTCCCAATGCTGGGGTTTGAAAGAAGAGAAATAACTTGGTGGTGTCAACAGATATCTCTAAATCCTGTATTCCCCTTCCCCTCCCTGTTCCAAAGCAATCACCCAACACAGATGCATCAGACTTTGCTTGGGGAGTGGCTTCAGGTTGGATAAAAGTGCAAGGTATGTAGAACACCAAGGAGAGATGCAAACACATAAATATAAAAAAAAAGATGCTTGCCCAAGGCACTCAACTCTCTTAATCATTTTTGATCCCTGGGACCTCTGCAGGTTGTTACAGACAATACCACAGTTGTGTGGTACATCAACAAGCAAGGGGAAACCAGGTCGTACCCCCCTCTCCAGGCTAGCTTGGGATATAACTTCACAGCACAATCTTACTGTACAGGCATCCTACATTCTGTCAGAGCAAAACTGTGTGGCAGACAAGCTGAGCAAGACAAGGACAGACCCTCACAAATGGAAAATAGATCAGGGATTCTTCCAAGATTTGATCCATCTGTGGGGAGTTTCTCAATAAGATCTCTTTGCTTCCTATATGAAACATCAGCTAGCAAGATTCTGCTCCAGAACTCTATGTAGGAATGCCTGGAAGACAGATACCTTTTCTTTTCCTTGGTCAGGAGTGTTCCTGCATGCCTTTCCACTAATATCCATGGTACTATCTCCCTTCTGGACCATGCAACCATGGTTCTACCTTCTTGGGGAAATTGCCATGAGCTCTGTCCCAGACTGGATCTACTCACACAAGAACAAGGGTGTTTGATAAACCCTGGTGCCAATCAATATCAGTTGACTATCAGAATGCTAGGGTCTTCATCTCTTTAAGCATGTCTCTACTGAGGACATGCAGCAATTACTGATAGAGGCAAGAAAACATGCTACTAGAAAATTATGTATTGAAAAATGGAAAAGATTTTTAGCTGGAGGCAACTACATAACCGGCACCCATTCTGGGATAGTTGTTCTCTGGTTTTACAATATTAGTGTGAGTTACTATCTATGGCCTTTCTAACTCCTCTATCAAGCTCATTTATTGGCCATTTCAGCGTATCTGCCTATGAATTCTCCTCTTTCAATGCATTGTCATGTCAAAATGTTTTTAAAAGGGGTTTCACATAAGAGGCCTCCAAGAAAACTGGTGGCCCCTCCTTGGGATATTAATTTTATGTTAGAGAAGCTAACAGTTTCTCCATTTGCTCTGATCTCTGCAGGAAGAGTATCTGAGTTGCAAACCTTTATGCTGAGTCAGCCCTACCTTATTTTCCATAGGGACCGGGTTTCCTTGAGAACTAACACTTCTTTTACTCTTAAAGTATCCAAGTTTACTTTAAGGCAAACTACCCATCTCCCAGTTTTCTTTTCTGAGCCCAAAAATGAGGGAGAAAGGATGTTCTATACCTTGGATGTCCACAGACAACTTGGATACTATCTTGAGAGAACTCAATTTTTCAGATATTCGGATCAATTGTTCATTTCTTGTGAAGGTAAGAAGAATGGACAACCTGTGTGAAACCAGGCTATTTCAAAATTACCTTTTGTTATACTCACCACAACAAAACTAGTACAGGCAGGGTCAAGGCCCACTCTACAAGGGCCTTGGCTTCATCTATAGCTTTTTGGAAAGGGTTGAATTCTAGATGTATTTAGAAGCAGTAACTTGGTCCTCTGTGCATAATTTTACAAAGCACTATTGGCTTGATTCCTTCTCCATGTTCAGATCAAGGGCCATTCTCCAGGGGATTATGTACTGTTCTCCTTCCACCTCTCTAATGTAGTAAGCTAGGGTAACCCATATAGCTAAGGCTACTGCATCAGTGATTGATATGAACATAGTTTAGTTGTGAAAGTAAACTCACCATAACAGCAGATGTTTGAATGATCACTGATGCAGTAGCTGCTCTGTCTCTCCATCCTCCTTATTTTTGATATTTTTTTTCCATTGTGTGGTTATTTTTTTGTTCTTCATAGCATAGCCTTTTCAAGGTTCAGTCACCCTCTGTCTGTTGGCTGGAAAGCTCCAAAGGGCTTGTCACCCAAACATGTCTTTTAGTCAGCTCAGCTCAAGCTGCCTGAGTATGTGGAAGGTGCTCTGGAGCCCTGAATGCTAGCTAGCTGTTATATGCTTGGCATGATATAGTACATATAGTTAAGGCTACTGCAGGAGTGATCATTTGAATCTACTGTCATGGTAAGTTTGCTTACACAATTGAACCATTTGATAACATGAGGTTCATCTTCTGTATCAGCAAATTCCAGACTAATACTACAGGCATTAGGGCCACTTACCAGATATTACCTTCTCTGTCTGCTAAGCATCCCTTCCATCCTGTTATGCACCACAGTGCCAAATCTTTCCTGAGCTTTTTGCCACTCTTCATGACTGGTAGGAAAAAACTGCTTCAGGTTGTGAGCTATGTATTTGATAAAATCTGTTACTCTCTTTTGAGTAAAAAAAAAATGCATCCTTCGCTGTTGCATACTTACTTTGTGTTTTGATCTATGTTTTCCTAAATTTCAGTCAGGATTTTTTGTTCTTCTTCAGGCACATGTCCTGCTCAAACATCTGCCTGTTCCTGAAGTGTTCATGGGGAAGGAAAATCCCCTCTCACACACACAACAGCTACGTGCCTGTTTTGTTTGGGAAACTCCAACAACATATACAAATGCCCTCTTTGTATGGAGTTTGCAAACTAGACACTTGCAAGCAATAAACAGCAGCTCAAGTTTTTTTTCTTTGTTTTTACTGAACAGTTCTTGTCTGCTAAAAATTCTGTGAAATGCAGTAGATAAATAGATATAAATATAGCTATTGATACATAGATATAGATGTTACCAAAACAGTCCATAACATAAGGATTCCCTCCATTGCTAAACCTAAAGGAAATGTACATTCTACTTTTACTGCCTTTCAAGTCTCCTCATTTGGTACAAAAATGGACAAACATTTTAAGAAAGTTTCAGAAAAAAAATTGCGATGATCTCTCTGAACCTGTTAAACTGACTCCCCTCGTGGTGCTAAAGCAAGATGTATGCTTCCCCTGCCCTTCAGAAATCAAATGCCCAGATGCACCCTGTTCATTCATTATGGCAGGTTGGCAGAGCCCATGTTAAGGGCTCAGGGTAGGCATTGTGGTAACTCTTCCTCTGCTCCATCCATTGGCTACACAGAATCACTGTTAGACTTTTTTTCTGTAGGTATACAGCTGTACCAGGTCCTCAGGATGCTGCCCCTATCCCCAGTGGTGTCATTCCAGACAACAGGGCTGTTATTGATAGCATACTATGCCAATCTTGATGCAATAGAGGACAGCATCAGCTCTCCCAATATGTTGAAACAGTTGATGTTTAGTCTCTTGCTGCCAGTAGTTATCTCAGCCCCAGTGCTCGGCATCTGATGTCCATGGGATCTGTGTCAACTTCATCCCTTAGCTTCATTGTCAGAACTGATCCTCCCAGCCCTTCTAGTTCTCAGCCCATAGTATGTTATTGTTAACGTAAACTTTGATGCTGATGTCAAGATTGACCAGGCAAGATCTTTGCAATGGCTTTGCTCAATTTCACATTTTCCATCCCCAGTGCTAGCACCTTTAAAGACAGGGTAGCTTGTTCTAGAGCTCTCCTTCCAGACTGTCACTCACAAGCAGAGCAGGGTGACCACAGGTCCTCTGGAGGTTCTCACACAGGCATGTTTCACAAAAAGTGTTTCTTATGACTTCAGATTCCTTTCATCGAAGGAGGCTTAGGAACACAGAGTATAAAACCAGGCTTCCACATAAGAGTCCCCCATGGAAGATGTTGATGTTGAGGATGATGCTTCATCACCCACACCCCCTCAGATGATTGTTGGAGTATTTAGGACTGACACGTTAATTATTTTACATTTGTATTTTACATTTGTTAACTGGGAAAGTTCGACTTGGAACAAGCCAATTTTCAGCAGAGGCCTGGGGAGAAATGCTCCAGACTCGTGTCTTTGTAACGTGGGAGGAAACCGGAGCACCTGGAGGAAACCCACACGAATGCAGGGAGGACATGCAGACTCCACACAGAAGGCACCGCAGATGAGAATCGAACCAGGGAACCTCTTGCTGTGAGGCGACAATGCTACCACTGCACCATCCAAAAAACGTTAGTGGGGAATGGTTGACTGATCCTATATCCTCCTTGCAGAAGTGGCTCTAGCAGGCCTACATGTCTACTCAGCAGTTCTCCTTGGTAGTACATCCTTTGGTGAATATACTAAGAGATGCCACTAAGGCTTCTTGGAAAAATACTGACATAGGGGCTCCAGTTCACAAAGAGGCAAACCACATTTTCTCTCCCCTTAGAGACAGATCTATTTGATTTTAGACTTATAAACCTGAGACCCTTCTGTTGGCATTGGCTCTTAAGAAGACTTTAATTCCTCTAAACCCAGATCTACCCAGGGCCTGGCTTTCCACTCCACTGACAAAGAATCATGAGAGATGGACTTGCTAGATAAGTTAGTTTGTGCATCCTTTGCTAGCAGATGCTCAACTATTTAATCTTATAGTGCATGCTGAGCTGATAACATGGTTAAGTCCAACATATTAAGGATGGTTTGATGGACTTTTAAAAACAAGTTACTCTCACAATTCCCAGCTTCTTCAACTATGAGGAACTTCATCATGCATACTCATTATAACATTCTGAAAGGGTGGTTAGAGTCAAAGGATTTGGCAGTTCTGTACACCTGCATGTGAAGCTTCACTTACAGGCTTCATCAGGGACACCATGGTGACCTTTAAGGAGTCTCCCATCCAAAGACTGTGTAGTTTCTGTTCCATAAGTCTTAGAAGCAAGCAACTGAGACACAGCAACTTCCAACAACGTGTCAAGACAGGCCAACTTCACAGATAGAGGGATAATGCCCCGACTACTATTCAGTAGTACCAAGATCAAACAGTGGCTCAGGTACCTGCTGGACCTAGTATGGAAAATGGAGGAATAATGTGGCTTTGCCGGCATGCCTCTATTTCACGGTGGTAAACAAGGTGAATGTCCAGGCACACATTGTCACTGTAGAATCCGTAGTGAAGACTGAACATCCATTGGGAGTACTGGCTTCAAATGGGGCAGGACAATTTGTGGGGTTATGTCACCCATGAGAGTGATACATCCTCATTGATGCCCATTACACACCAAACCCTGGAACTGTTACAGATATGCACTAGAGGGGTTAGGACCTCAAAGCCACAGATTTGCTGGCTTCAGATCGGAGATCATTCCATTCTGCTCTGTTTGGATGTTAGCTCCTGTAGTAATGAAAGGGCTATATGGGGCAACAGATAGAGCTGGCAGGATGGTCACCAAGACAAGGAAAAAAATAGCCTAAAAGATAGACCAAAATGCAATAGTTCTTAACATTTCACAATGCTGCAGCCTGTCCAAAGAAGACTGACAGTCCAAGGTCTTGCCTAGGTGTCCCACTCTAGAGACAGAAGCCATATGTTTTTCCAACCTGCCTGTCTGAAAGTCCATCACCTCAGACACATTGATAAGTACAATAATATCCAAAGGATACAAGATCACTATCTAAATCCATCTAGTCCATGGAGCCCAACACTTGGCTGATGTCCTCTGTAGTCAGAAAATCTTTATGAGAAAGGATGTGTCCAACCTGAAGGCATTAGATTAGTAATTGTGTCTATTTTAATGGTGGCCATTGTCATAAGACTTATAAAGGTGTTTCAGGTGATGGTTAAAATCAAGGAGTCTGAGTTCAGACCCTGTATACCACCAAATAAAGATAACCAAATCCTGCAAACATCTTTGGTGGTGGATGGAAATCATCATTTTTACTGTTGGAAACCTCTTTAATTTATTTACACCACTAGCTTTCGTCACATTGGACATGTCTACCCCAGGATTGGGTGTAAACCACAACAGGCAGGTGGTACAGAGTTTCCAAGCATCCTCAAAGTCAAACATTCTAGAACTGAGTGTAGTCTTGCTGACTCTGTCAGCCTTACAGAACTCCCCACCTCAGGGTGTGAATGCTGTACACTATTACAGTATGATAGTTTGTTAGTGTCAATAAAAAGGAGAAGATGTAGTCTTAACCCTGTTCCAAGAAGCCATAAGGGTATGAGAATGGCTTTGCAGTAAAACTGCTCTATGGTAGTGAACCATATTCCAGGGAGCACTCATTTACGAGGGAAAAAGAATAACCTGCTGTCTTTGTTGTCCCATAAATGGCCCCTCAGGTTTTCTGATCTGCATGTGTGGCAAGCCTTGCTGTGACCTGTTTACAACATTGACCAGTGTGAAGTGCAGCATTTATTTTACCCTCTCCACTGAGAAGATGCCCTGGTCCACAAATGGTCTTTGGACTCCTTTATATACACCCCATACCATTTTCTCTGATGACGAGATTCATCCAAATAGCAAAACCATATAAAGCATATGTCATTCTCATAGCTCCTTACTGTCCTTCTGCAAATATAGTTTGTACTCTTTTTGCCTTAGCTGTTGGAGAAGCTGGTGAGACTATTCCCCCACCAGATCTTTGTGAAGTCAGCTGTCAGGCCTTTCTCAACAGACATTAATTGCCCCAGTCTGGCAACTTTTCTGCTTCAATTTTCATTAGCTGCCAGTAAGCACTCTTTTATGCTAGGGTACTTCAGATCTCCTGTTCATCTACAAAGACAAATAGCGATAGGAAATAGATGGAAGTGGACCCACTTTCATTATGGACCACTGCTAGAAAACTGGACCCCATCTTAGTTCCTATTACAGACAAATACCTCTGACAAATTATCTAAAATATTTGTTAAAGGATGACTTATTCCACTATTAAGAATCCACATTGCAGAGATGTCCATTTCCAATGTTGGATTACACTTTCAGTGGCATTTTTAAAGGTAGGACATTTTTTTTCCAAGGCACACTGTGTGATCATGTACCCCCCCTTTGAATTCATACTTCATGCTGGAAGAACAAATCTTAAACTCTGAGTGTACAGCTTCAGCCTGTTGAAGTACTAATCTCAAAAGATGTTTCTAGTGGCAGTTAGTGTATAAATGTCATTGCTATCAGAAATAATCCATCTATCATGCCTAACATGGCCACAGAAGCCAGCCTTGACCAAGCCATTCTCTTGACTAACTTTTAATGCTCTAACAAAGGATATGATCTGTAGCCAACTCCATGGTGCAGAGGGAGAAAGCCCTGACAGAGAGCCAGGTGACTCATGCTCAGTTACTGACATCCAATCCTGCTGTAGCTAAGGTGAAGAGGACAAGGAATGATGAGGCTGCACCTACTTGCCTTCTTCTTGGGGAGGTGCAGGTAATGAGCTGAATGATGGTCCTAAATAAGCCCTGGTTGTGACTGTGGTACTGACAAAGTGGACTGGAATGGGGCATGCATGTCCTTGGCTGGAAAGAAGGAAATTTCCACTAGCCATGTCTTATTTCATCTCAGTCCTAAAAATAAACAATGTACATGAAAGGAATTACAGCAATAATATCCTGCCTCTACTGGCAGTAGTGGGGACTCCCAGGTTCCCATGTACGACTCCTGTTGGGAGGCATTGAGGGAGGAACTATTAACCCTTAGCGCAGAAGGTTCAAACACCCAGATAATGATGCAAAGACGCGAGAGAAATGACAGGTCATGTTGAGAATGAGCTTAAAGGGACCTTAACGGAGCTATATTGTAGTAGAGTGAACTGAAACATTAATCTTAAGGGAAGCTTGATATTTGCCAAAATTGATAAACTAAACAAAAACAAAGTAAGGTGTCTTTTCATTTCTATGAACATACACCTCCAGTGAAGGTTTACAGTGAGAGCAGCAAGACACTCTACAAAAATAGCCAATTTTGTATATCCTTTTCTAAATAGAAAATTAGGCAGCAAATATCCAAGCTTTCCATAGCTAAATGGTTGTGTAATTGCTACAGCTTTGTCATCACAAACACATAACATATCTCTGGATGGTATCATTTCAGCAAGCATTTGATCTTCTCTTGGCAGCTTTGCTGGATGTGAATTCTTGCTCTCTGACTTTCTTAGGAGATACTGTTGTCCCGGTTTGTTCTGTTATGGAATTCCATCTGCTTGGGACACTATCCTCCTGTTACACAGGTTGTTGATCTCATCAGATATGAAAGTTATGGACTTTTCATAATGACAGATCTGTAAAAGGAGGTTCATCTTCCATAACATATTCCTCTTTCCTCACCTCTGTCATTGGTGGTGTGGAGTTTTCTTCCTTCACTCCTCATTCTGAGTGTTAAATTCAGTGCATTCTGCTGAAGAACCTTGACACTTATGTGCATTACTGGAAAGGGTAAGGGGCTTTGCAGCCTGGGGGAAGTCTTTGGGTTTTTTTTTTTCTGTCACTTGATCCTGTTACTTGCAAGGTTAGTCCAGAATCTGGTGTGCTGTTATGGAAGATGAGGCTATTTTTTTTTACAAATCCATCATTATAGAAAGTACATGCCTTTGGTTTATGTTTGTATTTTCCTTCTATTCCTCGATTATCCTTTATAGTTACGTGGAACAGTTTTAAATCTTGACCGGAAGTGTCCTAAGTGTACTCAGCTTACAAGATTTCGGTCAATAAGTAATCTCTACAAAATTAAAATGAACTGACAAACAAAAAATTGAAGAAAAGAACACACCGTGAACACGCAGCAACACTTCACTCAGCTCGATGAAGAAATAAACGTAAAAAGCTGTTCTTATTCACTTTAATACCAACACAAAATAAAATTAAGTGCTTTTCGTTTGGGAAATTTCCAAACTTCTTCATTTATAGAGCAAGAACAAAAACAGTCAGCCCAGCAAAAATCCACTCTATATCATGAAGAGTTAATTGATTAATTGCCTGCAAGTGGATCACAGCACTCATTTAAAATTACACTTCACACTTGCATTGTTTTGCTAACAAGACCAAAATGAACCTAAAAACTTCAAGACTTTACAAACATCATGACACAATAGAAAGTATTACTTTTGCTAAGGATAAATATATGTACATATGTAATAAAACTAAGACCCCATCCCTGACCTAATTACTATGCAGTATTATGAAAACAATCTATACAAAACAAGGTATATAAAAGCATAATATAAAAAATTGTTAATTCACGACTTCATTATATCATATTAATACTTTGTCAATAAAATATTAATACTTTGTCACCAGTAAACCTCAAATCATGCAGTTAGTCCCCAGCATTCTGAGTGTCCTCACACCTTTTATATTTTCATGGACTCCGAAGATAAAAAATTCCAGCACATATTTTATCAGAGACTTTTGTGTTTTTCTACGTCTGGTCCTAAAACACAGTCCCTGGGATTCACGAAGCTCTGTGCAAGAATAAGACTATTCTTGCATGGAGCAGTTTGTGTCTGTTTAGAACTGCAGCATGCCTTGCATATGCATGAAGGCGCGCTGCTGTTTAATCTACACGGACATGAACCGTGAAGGAGTGCAGGGGGCATGTCCGAGTAGTGCACGGACACTAAACATATCCCCTGCACTGAGAAAGTGCCTTACGGCACTTCTAAGCTGAACATTTCAGTGGCCGTGGACACCGAAATAAAAATGGCAATAAGAAAGCAATGCAGGGGGTGTGTTACAGGTTGTGACACACCCCCTGCATTGCTAAAGTGCCGTATTGGCACTTTTTCAACCTGCTAAAGCAGGAAATGTGTGCAAGAAAACATGCTACTAGAAAAGGTTCATCTTCCATAACATATATGCACACATAATAGGGAATAAATCCCCCAAAAGTGAAAAAGCACAAGCACAGCCCCACAAACATAGACAGTTGATAGAGAACAGGTCATGCATCAGCATGAATCACATAAGGGTAGAAGTCTGAAAGTAAATGTATGGCAACTTTCCCAATCAGCAGTTCATGTTAACAAAGGCACAAATGATGGGGTGAATAAAGCCACAATAGGGACATGCTTGAAAAATTGCCCTCACACACTTAGAAAGTTGATAGATAAGAGGATATGTATTAGCAGGCGTCCCTGAAGGTTAGAAGTCTGAAAGCCAAATCAATGCCAGAATTTCATGATTGCAGTCCCAAGTAGTTATCAGAACACCACAATACACACCCACATAGCCTAATAATATAATTATAACTATTTTTCCACTAGCCTAAGGAATGTTTAAGTGTCTTCTAAGTCGGGGTGCACATTATGGCTGTCTGTTTAGCATAGCTTAAATCTCCAATAGGAGCTAAATGCAAATAGACAGGTGAAATTTCCAAGCTGAGGTAGTGTAGTGGTTATACGCCATACAGGCGTTCATGGTTCAAGTCTCAAGACAGGCAACTTATTTTCCTATGTGAAAGTAATGTTACAATTATTTTAGTAAACTTAAATTATGTAGCAACTTTTTTTTTGTCAACCAGGGTAGCGTAGCAATTCCAAAAGTGAGATGTCAGTGTAGAAAAGATGTGAAACCCCCATATAAAGACAAGTGCCCCATACAGTATAGTCACACAAGAATATAATTTAATGAAAGCACATAGGGGGATGTCATAGAAGGTAAATGTAAAATTATAATATGTATATAAATATTATTTAATGATATAAAATTATAATATGCTTAAACATGCCTTAATCACTATCAGACCTTGTTCTGCCCAGCAACAAAATAGTCAGCTCTGCCAAGTTACGAACCTGGGATGCTGTCCTCTACAATCACAGCAAAACAACACTACACCATCTGAGGTGGGGGAATCTGTAATGCTTTAATAAGCATATCATGTATTCTGGTCATTTACCATTAATAAATAAAACAACAGTCACAAGTGTCAAACCCATGATTCTAAACATTATAGTCAGAGAAATGTATCATCACACCATCTGAGCTGTAGGAAATAATGTTGCTTTTCCAAACATATCATGCAACATTAGGAAGAACACTTTGTGGAACCAGTCATGTGTTGTATATAGACACACACACACATTATATTTATATATATATATATATGTGTGTGTGTGTGTCTGATGAAACATATATATGAAAAAGCAGAGTCATAATATAGATATACATATATAAAGGAAGGAAGGAAAAATATATGTATATAACATGCAGTGCAGTTATACCTCAGAACTATCCCTCTCAACCTGTTAGTGCAAGAAACCTGTACAAAAGCTGTAAAAGAGGGGATGGGCCACATATAGGGACATATTTCAAATACTGCTGTTAAAAATGAAGACATTTGCTACAGCAACAGGGTGTGTTTCAGCAGACAATTACTGAAGGATATGAGGATGGAAACTGAAATGTCATGTCATTATTTACTGACATAAATCCTTGGATCATCAACGTGATTTACCAGACAAATACAAATAAATTATGGAACTGAACAAAAGTATGGGCCAAACATCTAGACAGTCTGTGAAAATCCTGGCAGTGGAGAGGTATGCTCAGAACCCCTTAGTGCAATGAATCCGGATGAAGCCTGACAAAGTTGGGGAGACAAAGGCATGAAAAAGGGGACATATCCAAAATATGTCAGTAGATAATCTGAGAAAGTTGATGTAGTAACACTGTGTCCTAACATATATCGACTGAAATATCACAATTCCAGGACTCAATTGCTTCTCAGTAGTTAGTGACCTCAATCCCCACATTATCCCACTGATGTGTCAGGAATACACAACAGTTATGGGGACCAGACCAAAGATATCAGCCAGACACCTGGACATCCTACAAATATGTGGAAATAACACAACATTAGGGAAACTACACTGACCTACTGAGCAATGTCCAAACTACAATCAGACTGACATAACACTACCAAAGTCCAAAGCTGGGGCTGTACACATGCATTTGCAAATATAATGGGTACTACAGGGATGTAACACTAGTAGACTGGTATGAAAGTGCATACCCCCCAAAAAATTGCTCCGCAGTCACAGCGCCATACCAGTAAGCAAAATGAACACTACAGTATAATGACTGTGTGAGCAACAAAATCCCATTTGCCACTCACAAATTACTCCTACATATACTGACCCAAGTCACAGTATAGTGGGAATTGTGAGGTGTTATGGGACATGTCACGGTCTGCATGTACAAACATATACAAGAGATAGGGAACCAGAAACGGGAGCAGCATGCACAGTCAGATAGAAAGGGCTCATGACACTCACATGTACCCCCTCCCTACCCAGCCCAAAAAACATGTACACACTACACTGCTACACAATCCTGACCTCTCAAATGTACAGTTTCCCACAGAATGTATAGACACAGGACTCATAGCTATGGTCGCTTCCTTGTTACATGTCTGGGGGTCTAGGACATCACTGGAATGGTAGCAGGAATGAATGCAATAAATAGTGATACTACATACCTCTGAACATCTTAGTGTATGACATGTGGACAAAGCCTGACATAATTGGGGGGCAGAGGCCCAAACACAGGGGTATATTGGACATATCGCTGTTATAAATGTAAACAGTTGCTGGTGTTACCAGCTTTGTTGTAACATATCTGGTACTGGAGCTTTTCTCCCTGGGCCTCCGCTGAAAATTGGCTTCATTCCAAGTCGGACTTTCCCAGTTAACAGATGTCAAATAAAAAATAAAATATATCTTTTCTGAGGGATATGACGTCAGCAACGCCAATGGATGTTAGCATTTACTGACTGCATTCCCTAGAGTATCCTACTGATTAGCCAAGGACAACAACTGTCTGGGGAACAGACCAAACATACGAGCCACACATCTGGACAGGGTCTCTGCCTCTGGCAGTGTAGAGGTATGACCGCAGTGATGTAATAGAATGGAAATCCCCTGACAGCTGCCAAACATGTCACCCAGCACCTTATGAAGTGCAGTAAGACCAACATGACACTCCCACACATCACCTCTGAGCAATTACCCATGTATACTCAAATATAGCATGCACTACAGGGATGGAACTGTAGTGAAAAGCAGAGACTTGTGCAAAAATGTCCACCCAAAAACATTTGCACAACAGTCACAGCAACATACCAGTACCCAAAATGAACTCTAGAGTAGAATGACTGAACAAACATATCCTGCTTACCAGTCACACACTACACCAACATATACTGCCCGATTCACAGTGTACTAGGAATCCTCAGGTGTTACAGAACATTTCACAGTCAGCCCTTACAAGCATACAGACATGATAGACCACCAGCAGCTGCAGCAGCATGCAGAGTCAGATAGGTAAAGGATGTATGGCACTCACATCTTCTACTCTCCCTATCCAGCCCAACAAACATCTACACACAACACTGCTACACAATCTTGACAGTCTGTTCACAATGGCCAGACAGACATAACTGTCATATGTATAGATTTCCACGGAATTACCAGGGCGTGAAACCATAATCCTGGCCACTGCTGCATACCATGGCCAGGAGTCTGCCAGGTCATTGGCATGGTAACTGGAGTGCAGTTGTTAAATAATGATGTACCATACCTCTGCACCTCATAGTGCAGGACATCTGGACAATGCACAATGTACTTGTGGGACAAGGGGCTGGAAACAGGGACATACCACACATAATGGTGTTACAAACTGAAACAGTAGCTGGTGTTACACATGTTGTTGTTGTAACATAACATCCCTGAAGGATATGTTGTGTGGAACACCAATGGATGTCAACAGTTACTGACTACAGTCCTCACATTATCCTACCAACCCCACAAAAACAGGCGTTGTTCAAGAACAGACTACGCATAACAGGAAACATCTGGCCAGTTTGTGGACAACATACCAGTTGAGAAGTATGTCAGAGGCATATCACTGTCAGATGTCAAGTCACCTAGTAAATGCACGTCGAGACTAACCCTGTCAATCTAGCAACCCTCCATGAGTATAACAGCACTAATGACATACAATCTGTACCCAATTGTAAGGCTTTGTCCCCCATGTTGTTGGTCTGCCTCTACATGTCCTGTCTTGTGAGGAATTTCCACCTACTGTCTGTAAAGCTGTAGCCCCCACACCTCCATAATGTCCCCCACACAGGCAAGGAAAATGGGCAAGGCCCACATGAAGGGTGTCCCATATGTTGGAACTAGCAGCCGTGTCCAGGCCAACACCACAATACTATGTGGGGACCTACATAACTTTATGGCCTAAGCAATACCCGACAGGACAACATCAACCCCCTCAAGGTAGGCTGAGCACCTGTGATGGACAGCAGCAATGTACAACTACTGTCATAGGTGGAAATAATCGCAGGACGGGCCAAGAAGGAACAGTTGCCTCATTGGAAGCCATGTCACCTTGTTCTGCACAAGCAAATAAGGTCACAGGTGATGTACCCTAAGGCTGTCTGAGTGCAAACTGGAGACATCCACCAAGTTCAATCGCTAGGCCTTCCAGATGTGTGACTACAATTCCAGAGGCAACACACATCTGCTCTGTAGTGGTGGTCAATAACACCACATACACATATGCCATGGATATACGCAACCGGCTAAAGACAGGTGAAGTGTAAACATCCCCCCTGTTCCTCCATAGGTACAATTGTGCATGTACAGCACCTGCCCCCTCCCCTCATGATCAGGGAGCAGTTCTGTAATGCCCTCTTACAGGCAACACATAGAGGTCTCCATAGGCCTGATACTATTCCTGGAGGCATCCAACTTGAACACAGACATGGGCTCTCAGACCCATTCTGCAGTGTAGTAAACCATAGCCTGAGCACTAGTGTCATACCATCTCTACAGAGGACAGACAGAAAGTTGATAGAAAACAGGTTATGCATTAGCATTAATGTTCAGAAGGATAAAAGTCTGAAACTGAAATGTATGCCATAATTTCATGACATCAGTCCTCAATGCCATGGCTAAAAACCACAATATTCTCCATTTAATATAGTAATATAATATTAATATCCAATAGGCGATAAATAAAAATATACTGCTCAAATCAAGATAGTGTAGTGGTCAGAGTCCCAGCTTTGCATGCAGGTGTATACAGTTAGATTAATACAACAGGCAATCCAAATCTACATGGGAAAGCAATGTTAAACGTGCTATGTTCATATTAAAATATGTGGTAAGTTATTTTTTGTCACCCAGGGTAGTGCAGCTGGTGTAAAATGGATGTATGTATGCATATAACATGTGAAAACACCCGTGGATACACGTTCCATACAGTACAGTTACACCCCTTGCTACTGTAATGAAAGCACATACAGCTATGTCATGTAAGGGAAATCATACACACTTACTAAATGAAGACATCAGTGTGGTATATTATAAGAATGAACTGTTAGCAATG
Organism: Protopterus annectens; assembly: GCF_019279795.1. Lineage (NCBI taxonomy): Eukaryota > Metazoa > Chordata > Ceratodontiformes > Protopteridae > Protopterus > Protopterus annectens. The sequence goes on along the minus strand of NC_056747.1, from coordinate 1,062,567,854 downwards.
GTTAACAATGCTCAGCTATGCTTAGCATAGTTTAACAACACATTTCTGTTGTACTCATCCCTCTCTCTGGGGTTTGAGTGTCCAATTTCACCTCGAAAGTCTGTACAAATGCACAGCTGTTGCTGTATAGGAAATGGAGAGCTACGGACTTTCTGTACACCTGTCCTGCATATCTGAAGCTATCTTCCATATTGTTCTTCCCTCTGCGTGCCCCATTTCCACCCCCTTCTGTTTTAAAGAATTAGTGTGGGTGTAAGCGATTGTAAATGCAGCAACTACCAGCATTGCCAGGTCTTGAATCCAGAGGCCCTGCACACCAAAGTCAGAGCAATGTACCACTACACCATTTGAGCTATAGGGATTGCAGATGCTTTTTCAAGATATGCTCATTCAACAGTAGGGAAAAGATTCTGTAGAATCAGTCAGGCCTCGTATTTATACATATACACATGTATATATGTATGGAGAAGTAGATTATATATATATATATAGTAATACACACACATATATATATATATATATATATATATATATATATATATATATATATATATAAATAAGTTGTCCACCACTTATACCCCTTCAGCTGTTTATGGTCAGATTAATTCAGTTAATAAAGATAATGATTTCTAAAGTTGTCTTTCCAGTTCATCTTTTTTTATCCCAAGCATTACTCACTGGCAGCATGGGAGTAATATCTCAGAATGCAAGCCCCAGAGGAAGAATTCACATGAGAGGAAGAGGGAGAGGCAAAAGGAATAGGTTTATAGTGCCGAGACATATGCACACCAGAAGCAGCTTCAGATAAACATTAGGTCAGTTAAGGACTTCTCTAATGTTGTCACTGGATTAGTTAATGATGTCTTCAAGGGAGCTAATGTGGTCTCTGCTAATGACTGTCGTTTCGCATGGAAGCTTTCATTGCAGAGAACAAATTACCCAGTCATTCTATAGTTCATTCAGCAGAGAATGAATTACCCAGTCATTCTATAGTTCGTACAGCAGAGGTAGAAAGTAGCTTAGTGCTTAACCAAATGTTTTCTACTATTCCTCTGGTATCTGAGTTTAGAAAAAATGTTAGTGCAGTTGAGAATGACTGTCAAGGTGGTTTGCTACAGTTAGTGGCAACACCTTCTTGTTCCTATGGTTTGTCTGAGAATCATAAACTGTTGGCTGCAGAGCCTCATGTTGTTTCTGTTAATACACTTACTTCAGTGTTTAATCTGTCTAACAAAGTATTACCAGCTGAGCACTTAAAAGTGTTAAGCAAAAGTTTTACATTTATACCATCACAGAGAGCTAATTTGTCTAATGTATTACTTGACCTTAGACTTTATATTAGAACACTTAATTTCAAAGTTAGTTTAGGTTGAGAAGATGATCTTGATTCTGTGACTTCTCAAATGTCTAACAACTCACAAATAGTTAACTACTCTCAACATCCAAAATCACAGAAATTCTTTGGATGTTACTGTTCTTTAAAAGAAAAGCCTGTACAACCCACCTTTAAATAACACACTTGCTACATTTTTGAAGGTATGCGAGAATGATTTTAGAAAAGCACTTGCTAGTAATTCTAATGTTAAATGGTTTAATTTAAATGAAAATGAGAAAAAAGCACTCTTGGATTTAGCTAACGACAATAACATCAGAATTATGAAAGTTGATAAGGGCACGGGCATTGTTCTGATACAACATAACACATTAACAAAATTGTTGACACTCAACAATGGTTTTTATGAACAAGTTAATATTGATGTCATGCATCATCATTTTGAACAAATAGACCATGTTCTTAGTTTGTTAGCTAAAGACCACAATATCACTATTAAAGAATTTCAGTTTATGCATTCTCCTAACCCTAGTTTGGCCAAACTGTCTGACATTCCAAAAATACACAAACAAGTTAATGACCCTCCCTTCAGACTTATTGTTTCAAACAAACACTCCAAAACTGAGAGAATAGCTCAATACATTGACTTTGTACTTAATCCTGTTGTTCACATCACATCAGTTTACACTAGAGACTCTTGAGATTTTCTCAACGAACTATGTAAAGCTAATATTGATTTTTCTAAAAGTATTCTTGTTACGTTAGATGTGATAGCACTTTACACCAACATTCCTCATGTAGAAGGGTTGAATTATAGCAAACACATTTTATATACATTTGCAAAGTTTACCAGGAAGAAGACTGATACCTTGGACACTTTAATGTCTTTAGTGTTACACAACAATTTTTTCCACTTATTTATAGACAGGTCAGAGGAGTAGCTATGGGGTCCAATGACCCCAGCCTTTGCCCACTTAGTCTTAGGTGAGTGGGAACTTGATACTTTAGTTAATTTACCAAAGTTTTATTTAATGAAAAAAAATACAGGAGGTATATTGATGACATCTTTTTTTAGTAGTGAACAACAATTTAGCTTGTGTATCAAGTCACTCGCTGAAAGTATTGGATTTTTGGAACTTGTAGCTAGTAAAGGACTTTGTGTCTTTTCTTGAAATCTACATTTCAATTAACATGGACACAGGAGTACTTTCTTCCACTATACACAGAACACAGACTTTTAGGAGTAATTATCTTGATTTTAAGTCAGCATCCTTGTTTATAAAACACAATGTTGTAAAAGGGCAATTTATTAGAATTTCAACACTGTCCAGTGAAAATGCCACTTTTGAAAAGGAATATGATTGTATGACTGAATTGTTCCTACAGAAGAATTACCCAGCTAACTTAATCAGCTCTATTAGAAGTGAAGTTAAAGCAGCGAGATACACAAGTTTGCACCTATTCTTAAGTGTGGCTTTATCCCTTCTAACTGCAGAAACTCTGCTACCAATGAACTTACTCTAAGTTTTCCCCTGCCTATTTGCAGGGATGCTTCTGTCTTAACATATTAACTGAAAATTTTTCAAATTATCCAAAGTGATCTTAACATTTGCAACCTTTTGGGTACTTTTATCCTTGTTTTTCCTTTAAACATACCAAGACTTTAAAATCCTATTTTGAAAATAATGATAGTCCATTTTTATTGTCTATTACTAATGAGACAGAGAACCCTAAAGGCATGTTTAGATTTGGTAAATGTGTTTGCTGCAAATTACATTTTCACTAGCAACTCTTACACTTTCTCTCATTGCAGCTTTACAGTAGAGTTTACACATTATTATGACTGTATTAGTGTACTATGGCATTTGTACATCATGTTATTGTTTTTATATAAGGAAAACGATTAGGAAAGTCAGTGACAGAATTAAAGAAAACAACAGTGCAATAAGAAACAAGGACATGCATGACTAATACCTTGGGGAAGCATAGTGTAACTTGCCCTAATTTTGACATTTTTTTTTGTTTTGTAGCAAGTTGATGATTTCTTCGGAGACTCTGATGGGTTATTGCAGGTGAGAGAACTGAAGTGGCAGTTACGCCTGAGAGCTGCATTTTTTCTAGGTCTGAATGACACCCTGAATTTGAAATGTGCTCTTAAATGGCTTAAATGACAGAGCTTTTAATACATTCTCATACACTTTCATTGACAGGACTGTTACACAGGTTGTTCCAGCACTTAATAGTTAATATATTCTGTCAACTGTAATTTTATTGGCTTGTGCTATTAAGTGAAGTTAAGTTTTGTTTTACTAAACAGTGACATTCATTGGTGGTTGACACCTTATTATTCATGTTGCATTATTATACAATCATATTTTGAATGCATTGCCTACTCTTTAGTCTGATGAAGTTCCAATACAATAAAGGAATGAAAGTTTATCATACAAGCATGGGGTTTGTTCATTCATTTTATTTTTTTTTAGTAGCAGAAGTTATTTTTGAAGTTATTTTTGTTAATGTTTATATATATATATATATATATATATATATATATATATATATATATATATATACGCATAACATGTAGTGAAGTCATACCTCAGAACCATACCTACCAACCCCTTACTGCAAGAAATCTGGCCCAAGGCTGTCCAAATGGGGGGAGGGGGGACAATGGGACAAAACTAAGGACATATTTCAAGTAACGCTCTTATAAATGTAGAATGTTGCCAGAGTGACAGGGTGTGTTTCAGCATACATGTTCTGAAATATGTGAGTTCTGAAACTGAAATGTATGTCATTTACTGTCAGAAATCCTCAGATCATCACAGTGATTTACCAGGGATATGAAAATAATGCATCTGTGGAACAGACCAGAAATAACAGCAATAAACCTGGATATACTAAACCAATCCAGACAGTCCTGAGGTAGGCTCAGAACCCCTTAGTGCAATGAACCTAGGCCAGGCCTGAGAAACTGGGGGAAGAAAGCCTTGGAAATAGGGACATATCTGAAATACTGGAGTAGATAGGATGACACAGTTGCTGCAGTAACACCCTCATGTCTGTCCTAACATAGATTGACTGAAATAGCACAAGTCCAGCACTCAGTTACTTCCCACTAGTTAGTGACTGAAATCCTCACATCAGCCCATTGATGCGTCAGAAATGCACATCATTTCTGGGGGCTAGGCAACACCACGTCCTACAAATATCTGGACATAACATCACATTAGGGAAACTACACTCAGCTGCTAAGTATGTCACCAAGCACTGTACAAACTACAGTCAGACTGACAAAACACTAACCCAAATCTGCTAGGAGGAATTACACATGAATTGGCAAATATATCAAGCACTACAGGGATGTCACAGCACTGTAAAACAGACACCAGTGTGAAAGTGCATACCCGCAACTAATTCAACCACACAGTGACATACCAGTAAGCCAAAGAAACAGTAAAGTATAAGGACTGTATGAACAAAAACATCTCAACATGTTTGCCACTCACACACTACCGCCACATATACTAGCCCAATTCAGTGTACCAAGCTGCCTGACTGTGGTATGGAACATGTCTCATTCTGCCCCTACAAATATATACAGCCAATAGACCACCAGAAACAGGAGCAGCATGCACAGGCAGATAGAAAAGGAGCCATAACACATACATCCATACCCCTCCCTACACAGGCCAAATATCATTGACACAATACACTGCTATACAATCCTGAAAGTCTGTCAACAATTTCCAGAAATTTCTTCTTTCCAACTGTACAGAGTCCCACAGAATGTCCAGGCTTTCCCTTCATATATAAGGCCTCTTCCACATAACATGCCTGGCAGTCTGATACATCACTGGGATAATGTTAGGAAAGTAGGCACTAAATAATCATATACCATACCTATCAACCTCTTACTGCATGATATTTGGCAAAGCCTGATATTGTGGGACAGAGGCCCAAAAACAGAGGCATATTTGAAATATTGCTGTTATAAACTGAGAATGTTGCGATTGTAACATAGCTTTTCTGAGGGGTATGATGTCAGAAACACAAATGGATGTTAGCAGTTACTGACTGCAATCCCCAGAGTATGCTACTGATTTTACAAAGACAAAAATGTCTGAGGAACCCACTAAGCATAGGAGTCCAAATTCTAGCCATTCTGCAGATTGCCCTACAGGTGAGAGTTATGTCAAGCACATAACACTGTCAGAGTTAAAAGCACCCAGGAAGTCCATGCCCACACAAACCCTGTTAGACTAGCATTAATCCAAATGTATAACAGCAATATGTACATTCTGTCCCTATGTCTAGAACATTCTCCCCCATGCTGTTGGCCTGTCTCCACAGTTTTGTTTGTAAGAGGTATTTCCAAATACCCTCTGTGATGCTGCTGTTCACACACCTCCATGAAATCCTCCTCACTGGCAAGGAAAAGGGCCAATGCTCACATGATGTACTCAATGATAGGAGTGTGTTGCCATGACAATGGCTACATGAATAACAACACAGCTGTCCTGCATGCAAGGCTATATGAATAACAACACAGCTGTCCTGCATGCAATTAGCAAGTGGGACACCAACTGATGCACAGGCCATCAGCTGCACAAAAGCATTACCTACAAAAGGCAAGCTGTTGCCTATGCAAAACAGATGTACACTCTACATCCTTGAGAGAGAGAGAGAGAGAGACAGTGAAAAGAAAAAGAAAAAACAAGCAGGACATAACCACCTACAATTGAATAAAACAAACAGGTACGTAAAACAAGGAAGCATGTAATGGACTGCAGTAGGGGGTATGTAAGAATGGGAAATAGGAACTGTAACATGTATGTCCCAACAAGATTTGCTGTACTGATATATTGCTGATCTGAACCTATGGCCATAGCATCTGGGTCTGTCTGCAATGACATAGACCATAGGTCAGGCCCCTGAGCCACCCCAGGAAAGGATGGCTCACATATGATTACTACTGCAGTGTGTGTTGACTGTGACAATGCTAGGCCAGCTACTGGTATGTGGTACATATCCATATCTTACTTGTGAATACAGCTATGATATACTTGGTTGTCTCAGAAATGTGAGAGAGCTATACATGATATTTGCATAGTAAAGTACTGTTGCACATGTGTGTTGAACTGCAAGAGATATACTGAGCTCATACCATTAAACTGTCCAGTGTTATGCAATGGACCATATGTGTGCCTCATATTTGTAGTCATTAACTCATACAGTTGTGTTTTGTCTGGCAAATCATTGGCAAATCTGTGAAGACTGACGTTACAACATCATCTTCTTCTGGCTGTTCCCATTAGTGGTCGCCACAGTGGATCATCTGTTGACATTTCTGCCTGTCCTCTGCATCCACCTGCATGTCCTCTCTCACCACATCCAGGAAACTTATCTGAGGCCTTCCTTTTACCTGGCAGCTTCACCCTTACCATCCTTTCCTCGAATACTCAGCATCCCTCTGCAGCACACGTCCAAACTGATGTAATCTTGGCTTTCTGGCTTTATCTCAAAACCATCCAACATGGGCTGACCCTGTCATATACACATTACTAATCCAGTCCACCCTTGTCAAAACCAATACAAATCATAACATCTGTAACTCTGCCACATCCAACTGTGACTCCTGCCTTTGTCAATGACACTGTCCCCAACCCATATAACATAGCTGGTCTCACTATCCTGTTGTAGACCTTCCCTTTCACTGTTACTTGTCTGTCACAAATCAGTACTGACACTCTTCTATACCCTCTCGATCCTGCCTGAACTCTCTTCTTTACCTGTCCTTCACAGTCATCATTACTCTGAAATGTTGATCCCAATCATTCATACTCATCCCCCACTGCCAACTCTACTCCCTGCATCCTCAAAATTCCACTACTCTCCCTCTCATTCACACAGAGATAAGTCCATCACCATTGCAAGTAAGAAAGGTTCACAGCTGATCCCGAATATCATCCCACCTCCACCTTAAGCGCATCTTTCACTCCCGCTACAGGCCTCACTGCGGTCACACCACCTTTGTACATATCCTGTACCAGTCTTACATATATCTCTGCCACTCATACAATACCACAACTCCACTCTAGGCACCCTGTCATATGCTTTTTCTACATCCAGAAAGATACAAAGCGACCCCTGACCCTATCTGTACTACTCCATCAACACTCTCAGAGCAAACATCAAATCTGTAGTGCCTTTACCTGGTATGACAACATACTGCTGACCACTACTCATCACCACCCCGCTTAACCTAGCTTCCACTACTCTTTCCCATGACTTCATGCTGTGACTAATTACCTCTGTAGTTACTACAGCTCTGCACATCAACCTTATTCTTAAAATGGTACACAGACACTTTCTCTCCACTCCACATGCAACTTCTCACTTTCCAAGATATCATTAAACAATCTGGTGAAAAACACCACTGCCATTTTCCCTAAACACCTCCATGCTACCACTGGTATATCATGTGGACCAACAGGCTTTCCAGTATTCATCCTCTTCATAGCTATCCTTACTTCCTCCTTAGTAAGCCATTGCACTTTCTTATTCACCATACCCACATCATCCAACCCACTCTCTCTCTTTCTCTTCATTCATCAGCCTCTCAAAGTACTCTTGTCCATCAAAGTACTCTTGTCCATCTGCTCAACACACCCTCCTCGCTTCTGAATACATTTCCCTTATTATCCTTTATCATCCTTATCTGCTGCACATCTTTCCTAGCTCAGTCCCTCTGTCTAGCCAACCGGTACAAGTCCCGTCATCCCTCCTTGGTGTCCAACCTGTAATACAAGTCATTGTATGCCTCATCCTTAGACTTTGCTGCCTCTCTCTTTGCCATGCACCTCATCTCCTTATATTCCTGTCTACTTTCTTCATCTTTCCAACAATCCTACTCATTCATCCCCAACCTTTTTCTCTGTTTACTGTTCTGTACTTCCTCAGTCCACCATCAAGTGTCCTTGTACTCCTTCTTTAATCCACGTCACACCAAGCACCTTTCTAGCCATCTCCCTTACTAGCTCTGGTGTACTTACCCAGAGATTTGGTAAATCGTCACTGCCACCCAGTGCCAGTCTTAATTCTTCCCTGAACTACACCTCATAATCACCCTTTTCCAGTTCCCATCTGATCCTTGGTGCTGCCCTCACACTCCTCCTCTTCTTGATCATCAATGTCATCTTACAGACCAACAGTCTCTGTTGCCTAACTACACTTTACCCTATCACCACTTTACAGTCTCTAGTCTCCATCAAATATACCCTCCCACATTGGATATATTCCACCAGTGTGCATCTCCCTCCACTCTTGTATGTCACCTTATGCTCCTCCCTATATTTATAGTATGTATTCACCACAGCCATGTCCATCCTTTTGGAAAATCCACTACCATCTCACCATCTGCATTCCTTTGCTTAACACCATACATACCCATCCCTTCCTCAACCCCTCTGTTCCCTTCACCAACATGGCCACTGAAATCTGCTGTAATTGCCACTCTCTCACCGTCGGGTACAGTCATCACCACTTCCCTCCAACTGACTTCACATTTCCCTTTCTCATCCGCTGCACAAGCAACTTTCATAGCATATGCACCAACAACATTCATTATTACACCATTCATTTCCAGATTCATAAACATCACTCTATCAGACATGTCATCCTCCAAAAACACCCTTAGCATACTGTTCCATCAGGATAACCCCTACCCCCTTTCTCCTCCCATCCACACCCTGATAGCACAATTGTGACCTGGCTCCGATACACCTAGCTGTACTCCCCTTCCATCTGTTCTTTTGCACACACAATATATCCACCTTTCTCTAGCCATATCAGCTAGCTCTGTCCCTAGACCAGTCATACTGCCAACATTAAAAGTTCTTACCCTCACTACCACACTCCTAGCCTTTCTCCTCTTTCCTGCCATATGAGTGTTGGACATCCTCCATGGTATGTCTGTCAATGCAAAGGCTACTGTGCTATTGAATGACTCAAGTGTGTTACAAAAATATTAAGACAGTGTCACTAATTTTGTCCCATTGCCCCCAGGTATGTGTGGCATTCTATAGATGTCCTGCTCTAACAGGCCGAGAGGGATGACTAGGCAGCAAGAGTGTGAATACAGTGTGCCATACTGACATAGAACAGAAATGTATATTAGGTATTACCTGGGCACATGTCAGTATGAGTAGGTGTATCTGGCTGCCTGATAACAACAGACATGGGATGCAAAATGTCAGTTAAATAAAATGTACATGTTGTACATGTCTGTAATCTTAGTTACTGTGCATCCAACAAAGTGACATTTCTACAGCTACTGGTTGTTGCATTGCCCTGACATAGCCACGAGTACTACAATAAGCATGGTTATTTGTTTGAAACTGGGGAGGTGTCCAGCTGTGTTATGACTGTGTATCCATGACTACTACAAACAGCTATATGACCACCAGCATAGCTGTATAGACTCAGCAATACCTTACTCGTATAACCTGCCCTTGCCTCCACCAAAGTAGAGTAATCCCCTTTGCTGGACAGCAGCAATACACAAACCACAGACTCGGTCCCCATATTTGCTGTACAGGGCAAATTAGGAGCTGGCACCAACTTGGCATCAAGTCAGCCTTTGTCTGATCAAGCACAGAAGGTCACAGGTGGAGTACTGTAAGGCTAACTATGAGTACAAATTGGACGCATCTACCAAGGCCAGTCACAAGGCCATCTTCACATATGCCTGCAATCTCAGAGGCAACAAACCAACCCACCCTGTAATGGTGGTCAATCAGACCATATACACACACAACATAGCTATAGCCAACCTGCTGTAGATAGGTTCAGGGCAAACATCACCCCCTGGCTCAGCATCCCTATAGGTGGATATGCACAGCACCCACACCCCTCCCCTCATCATCAGGGAGCAGTTGCATATTGCCTACTGAATGGCAACAAATGGAAGAATCCATGGTACTTGATAACCTCTCTGTCCGCATCCTACATGAACTCAGGCATGTGCTCCCAGCTCCTTTGCACAGTGTAATCACACCAAGCCTTGGCATCATCCACACCACATCCGTAATGAAGATGACCAATGTCATCCCTCTATACAGACATGAATGAGGAGGATTATGAAATTAACTAGCCCTTGTTGTGGGGAATATGACACATCAGGACCAGCAGTGCAATGCAAACAGATACAGTGCTGATAGATTACAGGGGTATGTTGTGGTTGTGAGTGGTGGCTACTGGTATTCAATGTAGCTGTGCAGGTTCTGTACATACTGTTGCCAAATGTGTGAGGTCCTGTGATGTGTTTACCTTTTTATGTCTTCCAGGTGCAATGCTGCATCAGCAAAGGTCTACTTTCTCAGCGGCTGAGACAAATATTATCAGAGAAGCCATACTACAGAACCATGCCATAAAGTTTGGCCAGAGCCAACAACATCTGCGGGAAAGGACCGGCCTGTGAAATGACCTAGTCCACAGAATAAATGACGTTGGCCTGCAAGGATGTACATACGAGCAGGTCCGGCATAGTGCAAATGACCTTATATGCCATGCTCGGAAAAGGGCTGCTGCAGTGGCCAGGAACCACACCGCCACAGGTGGGGGGCCAGCCATGCAGCCCCCACTGACACCCACCGCGGAGCTCCTCAGCAGCCTTGGGGCACCCATTCCAATACATCAGGGTACAGACCCTGCACATGCTGGAGGTGGTTGCACTCAGACAATGGACAAGGAGTGTGCAGGTAAGGCCCCAGTGGAGATTACTAGACTAGTGTAGCAGACATACTTGTATTTGTAGAATATCTAACTGCATGTGTCAGGTCAGACTGCAGTTGTGGATGTGGTTTTCTAATGCACAGAAGTGCACATCTATGGTGAAGGACAGCAAATTGTGTAGTATTGGGGGTTGTACTGTAAAATGTGTAGACGTGCTGCATCCATCTTCTACCAATGCCACATGTGAGTCTGCTGACAATACTTCTCTCCCACAGCTACCTAGGTCCATCCAGTCTGCATCATGTGGGATGGCAGGCTGAAGCTGGTGAGTATGGAATTTGTCTGTTGTAGTTTGCTCATACCCTAGGCATGTGAAGGCCATGCACAACACAGTCACTCATAGCCATATTGCTGTATGTGCATGTTCACTTGTGGTGGGGTTAACTACATTGCATCACAGTGGTCACCCACAGGGGCCTATCTGAAGAGAATGTAACATCCCTGTAGCATACCTCACAACCTGTCAGTGCAAGACTTCTGGACAGAGACCAACAAACTGGGGGGACAAACGGCCTAAGGTAGGACATGTGTGAAACATTACTTTCATACAGTGGATATAAACAGTGTACACACCCCTGCTAAGATGCCAGGTGTTTGCGATAGATGTACAAACTGAGACCACAATATGTCAGTCCAAACCTTTTCCAACCTGTAATGTGACCTATGATATGAACAGTTCAGTTGTAAAAATAATCAATTAGTTGAGTACCAAATATGGAGTATACAAACTTTACAATAAGCTGGATGCATATGTGTGCACACCCTTCAAATATTTTATTGCAGCAGCTTGAAATTTACTGACAGCATTCAATCTGCTTTGGTACACACTTGCCATCAAGTAAAGGCACTCTGAGTAACACCAAATAACAGTCTGTTGTCCAAGTACGATATTCATGACATTTGCTCAGTTGCCGGCAACAGCAACAGTCATGGCTTACAGACAGCTTACAAAGCAGCAGAGGGATCTCATATTTGAAAGGTATCAGTCAAGAGTAGGGTGCAAGAACATTCACACAGCATTGCATACACCATGGAACACAGTGGAGAAAGTTGTCAAAAGGTGGCTTGAATATGGAACAACAGTGCTGTTGGGTTAAACGCCTCTCCAGAAATGATGACAAGACATGTCAAAACCTGGTCAGGGAGGCTGCCAAGAAATGTATAGCAACACTGAGGGAGTTGCAGGAATCCCTTGCAACTACTGATGAGTACTACATGAGAGAACACTCTCCTGTATTCTGCATATGTCTGGGCTATGGGGTATGGTCAGAAGATGGAAGCATTTCACCAAACCAAAAAACACCCAGGGGGTGGATACAATTTGCAATACAGCACATCAAGTCTCCCAAAGGCATGTGTGAAAATGTGTTATGGTGTAATGAGACTATGGATTGACCTCACAGCCACAATACCAAAAGGTATGTGTGGTGCACAAGCAACACCCCTCTTAACCTGAATGCCAACATCCCTATGATGAATCATGCTGGTGGCAGTGGCCTGCTATGCGGATGCTGTTCCAAAGCCAGAACTGGGCCTGTAGTCATAGTAGTGTTAATTCTGAACAATTCCAAATAACACCCACATCTGTCCCAAATCCATCAGGTGTCTGCAAGAATTCTGAGGATGGAGAGGGGTGTCAGCCTTCAACTTGACAAAGACTCGAAGCATACACCCAAAGCTACATAAGAAATGCTCCACCTGAACACACTCATGGTTATGGACTGGCCCAGCCAGAGCCTAGACAAACCCCAGTATGACCTGACGACGGCTGTGCACATGAGCTGCCCTTGCAATCTGACAGAGTTGGGTGACCTTTGCATGGAAGAGTGGCCAAATAATGCCAAGTCAAGATGTGCCATGCTGATACAACATTCACTCTTCTTGTGAAGGTTTCTAAGTCACTTACAGGGTGTTTCAACAAAGTATCATTTTTAAGAGTGTGCACACTTATGCAAACACAACCGGGATGATCTGAGGAGTGACATCACTGACTAATGACATACATTTCAGTGTCAGACCTCCAAACCAGCAGTAAATGTATGGTCACACAATTCATGTTACACCACTAACCTTTTAAGCTTACAGTGGATATAATAAGTGTACACAACCATGTTAACATGCCACATTCTTGTAATATATGAGATGACACCACAATAATGCATTCAAATATGTTACCCACCTTTCATGTGACATTGAATGCATTATTGCGGTGTCATCTCGTATATTACAATCACTAATCACGTATCCCAGAGCTCTATATTGTTAGTTACATGTAGTAAAATTAGCTGCAATGCATGATGTTGAGGGCCATGTGTCATGCATGTTACCATTTGGTTAATGTGTGGTCTCTGTAACAGATTGTGCCACATATTGCAGTCATTATATTTTACACGCAACACATTTGTTTATCGATTGGATTGCACAGGTCATATGTCACATGAAAGGTGGGTAACACATCTGAATGCATTATTGTGGTGTCATCTTGTATATTACAAGAACATGGCATGTTAACAGGGTTGTGTAAACTTATATCCACTGTAAGCTTAGAAGGTTGGTGGTGTAACAGGAATTGTGTGACCACACATTTACTGCTGGTTTAGAGGTCTGACACTCAAATGTATGTCATTAATCAGTGATGTCACTCCTCAGATCATCCCAGTTATGTATCATAGAAACACAGGGGTTATGAGAAACAGATCAAACATATGTGCCAGACATATACACATCCTGCCAGGATCTGTACAGTTGTAAAGTTTGTTCTGTAGTACTTGCCACTGTGCTCTACAGGTGAACAGCAATGATGTGTACAATGGTGCAGTCTGTGCTGCGATAGGGGCATCACCGACTAACACTAATCACGTATCCCAGAGATCTATAATGTTAGTTACATGTAGTAAAACTGGCTGCAATACATGTTGAGGGCTGTGTGTCATGCATGTCACCATTTGGCTAATGTGTGGTCTTTGTAACAGATTTGTGCCACCTCATCTGTAAGTGTGTGTGTGTACCAGCCAACTTCAGAGTGCAGGTATTAATGTACATATGTTGTCTTCCCCTCACCGGTGGCAATGGGGTTTGGGTTTCCTCCTGCTTGGACACTGATGTCATTATCTCTACAGACTCTGACAATGATGATAGGAATAGTGAGGTACAGGTGGGGTTGCCAGGGGCTGAATCTGTGCCACTGGTTGGCATCCCACTCTTGTCCATACCATCCCCGCACACAGTGACAATGCCTACACATACCCTGTCACCAGGGGCCACAGATGGACAGTTGGTGGCATTGAACAGGGTAGTGTGGTGACTATGGCAGGTGCGAGTGTAGACATTGGCCATAAGTGCAGGCAAGGTCCCACACAGGTGGATGGTCAGAGGTGCTCGCAGGAGGACCGCTGCTCATCAATCTGCTGTCGCAACTGCCAAAGCAGGAGTCACAAGACACATGTTTTGGGCTGTCATGGATGCACAGGTATGTAGTGAATGCCACACCAAATACTCCGGGTGGTGGATGCAACACTTACTGATTTATGTGGCGACATACAAGACCTTGTTGAGGCCACATGTCAAACTACTGAGGTCATGAATAGACGGTGGGGTGAGACCTTGGCAATCTTTGACTGTGTCACGTCTGTGTTAGAGCGTGTTGGTGGGAGATGGGCATCAGCCACGTGGATGTAAGTCAGCAGGAACAACAGTTGAGAGTCTACAGGGCCATGCACCTTCACACTCCCATAGTGACAGTGACACCAGCACAGTCAAAGGGGGGTAGCTGTCTACATCACATCAGAGCAGGCCATGGACACATGTTCCTATCTGGTCCCATCAGGGAAACGGATCAAGCAGACAACAGTCACCATCAGGAAAGAGTACTGCATCTGGCCTTGGGCCTGCTGGTGCCAGTGATGCCCCTGGCAGGACCAGTTCCCATGTCCGTGGCTGGAGATGGTGAACTGGACACCCTGCCACGTATGGTCCATAGCTGTCCAACATACCCCTGTGTGGGGCAGCCACATGGCGTGACTGTGTGCATACATACACACACATCAGTATGACAGGCAGGTCACCTCCAGACACACACAGCACCTCTACACAGCCCATCTATTGAATACCCCTCCAAACACACACTCATGATGTCAACTGTATGGTCCAGCCTAGGCTTCTAGCAAACCCACATCACACCCTGTGCATATGATACCTGTGCCACATCCCTGTCATACATACCATTGATGCAGATACATGCTAATATGGGTCTAATGCACAGGGTGAATATAGTACAGTGTAGCTATGTAATACTATGTACGGTGCTGTCTGCTTGCATTTGTTATGGGTACACATACAGGTGTATGTACCTTATTAGCCAAGATGCATTATTGCTGTTAGTACCACTGACTGAATGTAGTCTGACATGCTGTATTCTGTTTGTGTTCCAGGTGTCTGTGTGTCTGCAGGCTGTGGACCTGCAGACATTCCCAAGTAGTAGTATGGCAGAGTAGGAATACACCGACCATGACAGAGGCAAGGTACAGCTTTATATGTACATGTACCAGGTGTGTATGCATGCAACAGTGTGCGAGGGACACTGTTGTCAGACAGTGTGACCTGCATACAAACCCTTGTCACAGACAGGTAGCCTTCAGACATGACAGCTCAGTGATGTGTAGTACCACAGGTTCATACATACAGAACATGTTACTGCAGTACTGTCAGCAGGTCCCTCACAAGCGTAGTCATTACATTAACTGCAACAAATTTACCTGTCAACAACTGTTGGCCCTGCCATTTCTTTTCCATACACTCAACCCTGATGCAGTTGATGAGGGCATGCATTATACTGTGTAAGACAGGTTTGTGGTATGTATTCCTGAGTTCACCGGGTGGAACAGGGAGACAAAATGGTATATCCTTTGCATACACACAGTAAGGACTGACACAGGGGATGTGCACGCAGTAACATAAACACAGTTGGCAATAGATTAGTAAAACTACATTTCTACCTTGATGTACTGTACTACTACATACACATGACATGCCCCAGACAGATTACATGCATGGGACATAACATACTACTGCTTACAACACGTAATGTTCTGAATGCCTTCATGGATGGTGAGATAACCTACCAGAAATAGGATGTGGATTCATGTATTGCTCCTACAAGCCTGGGCAAGTGATAGTGTAACAAACATTGCATCAGCATGATGTTTCAGTCAGGTATGATGCCTGATGCTGGCACGCGTGTCACTACACTCACTGTGGCCGATTTGGCAACAATACCACATACATGGGTATTGGTAAGGGACACAGACCACATAGTTTGCAAACATCTGGATATTCCATGGACATCTGTAGAGAGGACTGGTAAGGCATGCACAATGGTTTAGCATGTTGCATGTCAGGCAGATGCCGTTACCACACTGTATAAAGTAATTCCATCGGGAGGTAGTAAACAGGCGTAGATGGCCCACAAATCAACAGGATATAATCTTCACACAAAGACACAACCCCTACCTATCTAGTTATTTCTACTATAGTGTTACGCAGTTGTCAGAAGCACCACGGCGCTTACACAATTTCACCTAGCCCCAAGGTGCTTCTAAGGTGAATGACATCAGCAGGCCTAGAACATTGAGTGATGGGAGGTTTACAGTGTGGTACACAACTCAAAATGGTATCACACACTGTATATGACTCTCACACAAACAGTTGCCAGCAGTGAGATTAGAACCCCTACCTATCTAGTTATTTCTACTATAGTGTTACACAGTTATCAGACACGCCATGGAGCATACATAATTTCACTGAGTACCAAGGTTCTTCTAAGGTGAATGACATCAGCAGGTCTAGTAAAGTAGCATGATAGGAAGTTTACTGGGTGGTACACAACTCAAAATGGTATAACACACACAGTATATGATACACACACATAGTTGCCAGTATTGAGATTAGAACCACACACACACACACTTGCCAGTATTGAGATTAGAACCCCAGCCTATCTAGTTATTTCTACCATAATGTTATGCACTTACCTCATGTGCTACAGAGATTACTGGGCTGACAATTGACCAAAGGTGCTGATAACTGCACAGCTGAGGTAAACTGTTACAGGTGCCAGACAGTCTGCCTTCATTTTTTTCCTTAGATCTTGCTAGTTCTTTCTCTCCTGCACTTCAAGTAGCCCAGTAGCTTTGCACTTCAACAGTTTTTTTATCAATTATTCTAGCACATCTGAGAGCCATCATCAGTAATCATTCCTCATGGAATTAGCTCCAGTACTTAGAAGTTATGACCACCCCTCCTGGCATGATTAAAGTCCAGTTCTCTGTGCTTTTGCCCATTAATCTGGTGCACTTGGGAATTCTGAGGCACTGCTGCAACTGCCTCATGTACACAGACAACCCTCTCCTCTAAACTCCCAACACTCAGACTTGTGAGAAATACTCCTAGATCACCAAATTGGAAGATATGCACTCTCCCGTGAAAAGTTTACTAGCTGGTCAATTGAAGAAGGGTCAACACCTGCAACAAACCACATGCAACACATACCCCTCCAGATCACCCACCATCACAGCTCTGACATACAAACAATAGCCACACACCCACCTTCACAGTGGCACTCAGACATTTACCCAAACAGCGGAGACCACCAAGACAGACACCCACTCAACCACAACACAGCACAAACAACAGAACACATATCTCACCTACACAGTGTGCCCCTCAACCTAGGGTCTATATCACATTATTGGACAATGAAGAGAGCAAACATTTTGTATTTAAACCTTTTATTTTTCTGGAGCAGCAATTTTTTTCCCCTGGGAAAAAATTAGCTGTTCCATGTGTTTGCTTCTTTGTTATTTTGATATTATTTGGTTCGATGAAAGAGCGTTCGCTCTTTTCATCATGCGATAATATGATATAGACGCTCAACCTATGCCCCAAAGGCCAACCACCTTACCTGATACAGTAATCATATCAATAGTGAGGCCAACCACCTTGCCTGATACAGTAATCATGTGTGAATTAATAGTGAGGCACACAGATGTCCCAATCACTAGGTTGAACATGGAGGAGGTAACAGACAGCTGTCTATCAGGTGCCAGAATTCAACACATAACACATCCAGTCAGGTCACTCCACAACAACTACAAGTATCACTCTGTCATTGTCCATGTGTGTGCGAATGAACTGAGGTGGACCTCCATGGACTATATGAATAGAGACATTTTGGAGCTCTCAGATTATGTGGGCCAGACAGGTATGACAGTAGCCCTGAGCAGTATACTACTTTCACTCAGAAATATACCGCAGTACATAAAAATGATTGACTTTAACAATTGGCTTAAGTATCTGGTGTCACTCTCATAGGATGCAGTATGTCTGCTTGGGATGACATGATCGACAGACTTCAAAGGCTTGCCAGAGATGGTCTGCATCTGTCGCCTCTGGGTGTCCAGGTACTGGCTAAGTGTCTCGCCACCCCTATAGTGCCTTTTTAGGCAGTATTCTAAATCAAATTACCACCGTAACAGCTATACATATATGCAATCTGAGAGTTATGCTGCTCAACATTAGACATCTACATCTTGATATGCAGTCACTCAAAGCACTCCTCAAAATGGAGAACATTGACATTTGTGCTGTAACAGAGACCTGGTTTACAGCAGCAGACAGCACCCCTGCACTACCAGCCTATAACTCATTCCACACCTGTCAGCCCCAAAATATGGACCACAGCTACAAAGGCGGTGGTGTTTCCATATTAATAATGGATATGCACACATCCATACCATCACAGCATATTGCATCTGAGATACTGCACATACAACTGACAGTGGGTAATAGTGCAATCCAGGTCATAGCCTGCTATAGGTCCACATCCATGTCCCTAGACTCTCAATCCACATTCCTCAACACCCTGGAAACAAGGTCCAACCCAACACTCTCGTACTAGGAGAGTTCAACTACCCCTTCATCAACTGGGTAAGCTACTTGAGCACCAATACACTGGCCCAACACTTCCTGGAATTCATCAGTTCCACTGCTCTGCACCAGCTCATTCTGACACCCAGTAGAGGAAGCAACATCCTTGACCTGTGTTGATTACTAACATATAGGACTGTTGCTTGACATCAGTAGTCAATCACTACCTTGTTGGGCCGAGCGGAATAATAAATCTTTTGCATCCTGAAACCTGCTCCTGTGGTTTGTTCCGTCAATCACTACCTGGTCAGATCCAACATAGAGTAATCACCATGGAAATCCACATCTCAGCCATACCCACTGCAAAAGTAACTACCTTGAAAAACTTCTCCAAAGCTGACTTTGGACTCATAAGAACAGAGGTGGCTAACTTCACAGCGCCCATGCCAAAGGAAAATACCTGCATGACTGCTGAATCATACACTAATGCACTGTACAGACATGTACATCAATGCATGGAACTAGCCATACCCAACAGAACCATCTCCTCCAAACACTGGAGGCCAATCTGATGCTCACCTGCCATTAATAACCTGTACAACAGAAGGAAGAAACTGTTGCGGAAAAAGGTAGAGTCCCAAGAGTGATGAAACATCCTTATTAGCCTCAACAACAATTTGAGATCCCTCACGATATCATCTAAAGCTGCCTATGATGGTAGAATTAGAGCAGACACCAACAACAATCACGCACTCTTTGTTAGTGATATCAAGGACCTCCATGCCAAAACCAAGAAGTGCTATGAGTTACTGCACAATGCTACCTCCTATACTAAACCAACTGATATTGCAAATATTCTTGCCAACACATTCAGTGCCAGCTTTACCCCTCTCTCCCCCCAAGGGGAAAAATCAGAATGCCAGGCACCCAGGTTACACCTGCGTTCTCCATGGGCAAGAATACAGCTTTCATGGGACCCCAAATTATCCCTGGCTGTATTATATTTGAAATATAAAGATACCTGGCACCACATCTGTGTGCCCTGTTCAGTCACAGCCTCACCTCAGACTTTGTCCCTCCAAAATGGCACACTGTGAGAGTCATCCAAGTCCATAAAGGTGTGGCAACTGCAGAACTGGGAATTGTCAGTCCAGTAGCCTAAGTCCGATGGGCGGCCACGGTGGTGCAGCGGTTAGCGTTGTCTCCTTACAGCAAGAGGTTCTCCAGTTCGATCCTCGGCTGGGGTGCCTTCTATGCAGAGTCTGCATGTCCTCCCTGTGGCCGTGTGGGTATCCTCCGGGTGCTCCAGTTTCCTCCCACATTCCAAAGACATGCTGTAGGTGGATTGGACACTCTAAATTGGCCCTAGGTGTGAGTGCGTGCATGTGTGCGCCTTCTGTGGAAGGTTGAGCGCCGGGCTGGCAACTCAACACCGTAAAAACTCTACTGACAATCAAGAGTGGACAGGTGATCTGCTGTGGCGACCCCTAACCGGGAAAAGCCGAAATAAGAAGAAGCCTAATGAGTCTGATCTGTATGGCTATGGAGCACATCATCAGGGACCTGATCAACAAACATATAGGTAATCTCTTAACTCTGGACCCCACACAGTTTGGCTTTGTGAAAGGGAGATCATGCCTGCTCAACCTGGTTGACTTCTTTGAGTCAGTCACCAGGTCTGTGTATGACAGTAAGGCACTGCATAAAGCCTACATCAATCTGGCCAAGACTCTTGATACCATTCCTCAGTCAGGAATTATGAATGAACCCAGCAAACTAGGCATCAACCCCTATATCACTAGGGTGGTTGCAAACTGGCTCACAGATGGAGTGCTCTACTTTCACACTGTGTGTTCTAAGTCAGACTGCCAGCCAGTCATGGGTGGAGTCCTACAGGAATCAGTCCTGGGTACTCTCCTGTTCAGCATGTACTTCTAAGGAGTCCAGGCTAACACAAAGGAACTCTGGATGATCAAGTTCACAGACAACTGCAAGCTGGGAGCCATCATTAACTCCACAAGTGATGCAGACATCCAACAGAAAGGCAATAGTGGCTGGTGACTTCAAATTAAAGGAGGACTGCAGGAAACAGCTGAATGGGTGGAGCCAGTGGGAAGGAGTGTGACCAACTAAAAGGGGTGGAGCTATGCTCAAAACCACAACAACTGGAACTTTAATTAAATACGCTGCCCTGGGTGCCAAACCGTCATTACGAGAGTCCAATCAAGACAAAATGAAGTATAGAAGAAAGAAATATTTCAATGCTTTGGCTACATGACAACTTACTTTAATTTCTAGATGGAAACACAAAGGTTGTGAGGCATGAAAAAATAAATACCTTTTTAAATACATTACTGGAATGCCAGTCAAAAGCAGTTCTAATTATAATTTATATTCAGCTTTATAAAATTACCAAGTAACATGCTGAACGTAGCAATCTCTGTGATAACCCCACTTGTAAAAATATTTCTTATCCAAAAAAGACCTGCTGCTTGACAACTATCTACTTGTTTCATAGGGAAGACATGATCAAAGTAAAAAATGAACAGCAAACAAAAAACAAGCTCAAGATAAATTGCTTAAAGGATTACTGCACAAGTTATGCACCAAACATGATAGATTGGCATTCTGTTTAGTTTATGGATAAAGCCTGCAAAGATGACTACAAGTTTCCAACAAATGTAATGAGCTTCTGAAAACACTGTAATCCTGTCCTTTTATTACAAATACTGTCATATACATTTCAATACTTAAGGCTTATACGTTATCTAGTTATGTAAATATTACCTGCACGGCAACAACAAAAAGGCTTTCAATGTTGGCAATTCTTTAACAGTATGCTTACTAAAGCTTACTTGCATCTTAATCTCCGACAAGCTTACCTGATGGTCATTAAAGCATTGCTACTTAAACACAGAGCAACAGGGCACTGCAACAGCATGTATTTTCTGAATAATAAGCATAAATTAACAGCATAAAAATGACAGAAAACCAGAACATTCTGCAAAATCAAGGACAGATAAAAAGCCATGGTCGTACTTGTGGTCTACCTTGGATGGGGGAATACTCTGCACACTTACACTGCATAACTGATCATTGCCTTGCTTGGACACATTCAAAGCCACTACAGTGGGGAATGGGGTGCAACAAGTATGTCACAATTTGAAATGTCTCTGGCTGACGGTGATGGCTCATACCTCTCTCTCAACCTCAGAGAAAAATCTGGACAAAGCCATAAATAGATGTGGGACACAGGCCCAAATACAAGAACAGTTTTTAAATATTGCTCTTATAATCTTAGAAAGATAATAGACTAGTAGTAGGTCTTGCATTTGTATGAATTTTCTGAAGGGTATGAAATCTGAAACTCAAATGTCTGCCATTATTTTCTAACTTCAGTCTTTAATGATTTGCCACTAATGTGCCAGAAAAACACAATTTTATGAAAAACAGACCAAAAATGTGATGCAAAAATATAAAAGTGTCACAAAATACAGCTGGGAACCTGTCAAAGAAGGGACACCATTTTAATATTAGTACTGTTAACTTGAGCAGCTGACAAAATAAGAGCATCTACATGCATTTCTGAAATAAAGGTAATCTATAATTCTGATCATTACATTTATTTATAATTGTAAACCCTCCATATTTTCTTCCAAAACTGCCATTTTGCAGAGGGATTATTAGGGGGGGAGCAACATTCTGAGCCAAAAGTTGAGAGGTTTGGCTATTCCTAATTCTATAAAGCAATTTATTTGCATGTACCTCTCAACCTCTTAATGCAGGAAATCTGGACAAGGCCAAATAAATTGGGGGAACATACAAACTGTACTAAAATTTGCTCTTGTATAAACTCAAGACAGTTGTCTTTGAGTTTGCTGCCCTTCCCCCCTCACAAAATCATGGTCGAATGGAGCCTCCCCATGCAGCCATTCCAATGTCCCATTCCTTGGTTATTTTGCCCCCATTAAACCATAAACACTAATGTGCACACTGCTTTACTTCTGCGATGATTTGGATTTCATTTGAAAGTTTTATTTTGCATTTTACAGCACAAACACTAATATACCTGCTAAACAAAACAATGCAGTCTCACATTAAAAACAGACTTAGCATTAAAACTTATCTGCCCTTGAAACTCACATTCATTGAAACAGCATTGAAACCCACATTCAAAGAAAATGTATTTTGCCACTGGCAGATAAAGATCAACTTTGGGATGTTTTCAAATCATAGGCCCCTTGAACACGAAACATACACGGCTCTTTGATACACCTTCCTGATTATATTCCTTGTACAATACAATACAATACAGTTGTTAGAGCCCATTTTAAATTTATTGTTGTGAACATTCTTCCAGTAAACAATTAAACAAAATGCATGCACCAATAATGACAAAACTGCCCAATTCAGAAATTTCCATCATAAAAGTCTACTCCAACTTCTACAGTCCACCAGTATCAGTAAATATGCACAATCTCTGAAGTAGTAAGTCATCTAAATTCCACATTAAAGAAATCTGTAACTAATGGAGATTGCTGCTAGCAAACAGCTTTATATGTCATTGTTTCATTTACAAATAAAGTGCCTGTTGCCCTTGAGGAATAAATTGCCTATGTTGCATTAAAAAATAAGCTAGTAATATTGCAATAGGGAATGGATGGCAAACTGATAACAGGCTCATAGTTACAAGGTATCTTCGCCAAAAAGTACTGCAGCATCCACCCCCTTTACAACATAGTACAGTATGAGCAATGCAACTAACTATTGTGGGAGTAGAACCTACAGCCTTCATCAAAACAAGTACACTACCTGTTGTGCTATTAACAATGCAAGCCTACTCAGCATAAGCAGCACTAAACTTTTGTTCCCCTGCAGCTCCCAGCTCCTTGTAAAATCTACTTGACACTCAGCTGCATCTCTGAACATTGCAGCACAAGAAATCTGAAAAAAAGCCAAAATGTATTTGGGGGGGGGGCAAAATCCAGGGACACATTTTAAACATTGCTTGTATAATGTTGGAACGTTACTAGAATAAAATGCTGTGTTGCCACCATGCATTTCAAGCCAAGTCTTAAACCCAGGACCCTGTGCAAAACAGTCAGAGCAATATACCACTATGCCAAATCAACTGTTTTGTGAAAGGGAGGAAGACTAACTTAAATGGCTACCATTTAGTGAATTCAGTTCTCACCATAGCTCTCAACCTTAGCATAAAAACCTGGATAAAGCCAATAATGAGGGGATGCAATCCCAAAAATAGGGACAAATTTCAAATACCTATATTATAAACTTAGAAAATTGCTAGAATAAAAGGTTTTGTGTTACCATGTACTTTCTGAAGGATATGAAGTCTGAAATTCAAATGCCCGTTATTTTTATTTAACATTTGTTAACCAGGAACTTATGACTTGGAACAAAAGCCAATTTTCAGCAGTCCCCCCAGGGAGAAACACTGCAGACACATGTTTTTCTAAGTTGGGAGGACATGCAGACTCCACACACAAGGCACCCAAGCCAAGAATCAAACCAGAGAACCTGTAGCTGTCAGGCAATTATGCTACCAGTGCACTACTGACTGCGTAAGGAAAAACAAACATACAGAAACACAGATTTTATGAAGAACAGAACAAATATGAGGCAAAAATCTGCAAACTTTTTTTTTTACAAATGGTGGTGGGTAGGGAATTCAGGCCCTTGCCACTTGCATCCATGGTACAGGGTTCAAGCTTGAGGTATTCTCTACCCACCACCATGTATTCTCTGGGGCATTTTACACACACACACACACACACACACACACACCTGCATTAGTTCAGCAGTCTCCATTCCCATCCACACCTACCTTAATTAGTTCAGCTGTCTCCATTCCCATCCACACAGTAAATCCAATCTCTTCAGCCCGCACAAACTAACAGAATTAACTTTTTCTACCTGAATTAATTCAGCTGTCTCCATTCCCATCCACACAGCAAATCCACTCTCTGCAGTCTCCATTCCCATCCACACAGTAAATCCATTCTCTTCAGCCCGAGCAAGCTAATGGCTGGGTTTCCGGTCATCCTGGTAGGTTTCTCAGCCTGCTGAAGATGCTGGATTCCCTGGAGAATAGGATAGAAGCCCCAGTCTGCTGATGATGCAGTCCGGTGTCGTTCTGTTCTGCGGTCATCACCACACAGACTTCTGGGCTGGAGGGCAGGAATGCCATCTCTCTTATCTGGACTGCCTGGCAGAGCAGTCTGGAGTTCTGCGAGAGTACCCAGAACTCCAAGCACAGTACACATGTGTGGAGTTCCAGACTCATTTTATTCTTCTGTTTTATTTCCCTTTTCATTTCTAGGTGGGGGGCTGCAGTCCTATAGTCCTATAGCATGAGCTATCCCTGCAGAAAGGCCTCACTGAAACCACTGACAGGTGTGGAAACCATGGCCTGAAGCTTAACACCACAAAATGCATTATCAGCTCCTTTGGTAAAATCTCAGTTCCCACCAAGTACCACATTGATGGGAGCCTACTGAACACTGTAGGTGTTATAAGAAATCTGGGGACACAAGTTGACATCAACCTCTGCTTTAACCGCCACATTGCCATGGTCAGGAAACCTTTCTATGTGGCACATCTCATTACCAAGGGTTTTGCATCCAGGAAGAAGGAGGTCATTGTCTCTGTGTACTCTTCCCTCATTAGACGAGTCATCAAGTATAATGGCCCATTTGGCATGTACCTCACTAGACACCTGCAACAGCTGAAGAGGCCACAGAAGTACCTCACAATGAGGATCATACGCATTAAACACATGTCCTACACAAAGTCCAAAGACTCCAACTAACCTCTGTCTCATATTGCCTACTTAGAGGCGATCTCTGCTCGACTTGCAAAGCCATGTCTGACCAAGCTCTTTTACAAATGCTACATCTAAAGATATCCCAATCTCTCTGCACCACACACTGCAGGGACCTCAACCTCATTACCACAATCAACACAACATGCTGGATGGACAGGTTCCTCACCCAGAGATTGCACATGCCCTGGAATAGACTTCCCATACATGTCTAGCAAAGCACCTAGATGACCCTGTTCCAGAGAGATCTTGATGAGTGGATGGGTAACAAAGTTCACCTCAGGGATCACGCCAGTGGTTCTACTTGATGGGGTCACTGGTAACTAAAGTTGGGTGGCACAATGCCGGGGCACGTCTATGGGCTAGGCTTGTTAACAGCTCCAAGGTCATTAGCCTAGTACACACTTATGAACTATAAGGGGAGTGACATCGGCATGCCTGATACAGTAGGCCATTGGGTGGGTAACTTGATAAATACTTCTTCCTACAAACATATGCAATTACACCCACACATACATTTGCCAGATCTGAAAGTCGAACCCCTGCTTATCTAGCTATTTGTACTATAGTATTACTCAGTTATCGCATGCGCTACAGTTTACTGCACTGACAACTGGCCATAGTGTTGATAAGGGGAATGACATCAGCAGGACTGATAAGTTTCCCACCCACTGGCATACTTTATCAAAGTACTTTTTCATACAAACATACACACTTTCAGACACACATTTGCCAGAGCTGTGATTAGAACCCCTGCCTATTTGTACTACAGTGTTACACAGTTATCACACGTGCTACAGAGCTTACTGAGCTAACAATTGGACAAATGTGCTAAGAGGAATTACATCAGCAGGAGTGATAAAGTAGGGCAGTGGGTGGGCAACTTATCAAAATATTTCTTACAAGCATACACACACACACACACACACACACACACACACACTTATTTACCAGATGTGAGATTAGAACCCATCTAGTTAGTGATTTGTACTATTGCGTTATGCAGTTATCACACACACTACAGAGCTGAAGTCTGGCCAAAGGTGCTAAGGGGAATGACATCAGCAGGATTGATAAAGTAGGGCAGTGGGTGGGAGACTTATCAAAATACTTCTCACAAACACACACTCATTTGCCAGATCTGAGATTAGAATCCCTGTCTAGCTAGTGATTTGTACTACTGTGTTACGCAGTTATCACACACACTACAGAGCTTACTGGACTAACTGGCCAGAGGTGCTGTGGACTAACTGGCCAGAGGTGCTGTGGACTAACTGGCCAGAGGTGCTGATAAGGGAAATGACAGCAGGAGTGATAATGTGGGGCACTGGGAAGTGTTGTGGGCGGGAATGGCCTAAAACTGTTTTACCTACAAACACACACACCCTCACTCTCACATACACAACTGTCATACACACACTTGCCAATATTGAGATTAGAACCCCTACCTCTCTAGTCATTTCTACTACACTGTTAGGCAGTTATCACATTCTCTGCAGAGCTTACAGGGGTGATCAGTGTCCAATGGTACTTCTAAAGTGAATGAAAGCAGCAGGTCTTGTGAAGTAGGGCAATGTGAAGTGTACTGAGTGGGAAGAGTCTCCTAATACTTGGATCTATGTAGACACACACACAGGCAGATGATGTGATATTATAAACTCAACCACAGTACTGTTACACAGTGGGGCTCACCTTTTATACTGGCACATGCAACTGTTTACAAGTGGTATGCCACTGCCCACAGTAGGATATCACTGTATGCCATTCAGGGTATCCCTGTGTGTAACTCACTATGTCTGTGTCCCCGTGTCTCTCTCCATATCACTGTCTCTCAGTTACCCACATCTGTGTGTGTGTATGCTTGACATATGTTTGACATATGTTATCTGTTGCCTATATATATATATATATATATACACATATATATATATATATATATATATATATATATATATATATATATACACATATATATATATATATATATACACATATATATATATATATATATATATATATATATGTGTGTGTGTGTGTGTATATGTATGTATCTCATACAACATATGCAGATATATCACATATGGGCCACCTACAGCTAGCTGAGGGTAATCCTGTCTGATGTGTGTGTGGGGACATTTGAGGGGTACATAGCTGTCTGTATGCACGGACATATATACACAATACAGTCATATATTCCAATGTGGGCTCCAACATGTCCTGTGACTCTCCAAGTGTGGGAGCATGCCCGGTGTGACCTTGTGACCTTCTATAGTTAGGGTGGGACTCCATTCCAGAGACAGATGTACTCCAGTCCAGGGTTTTTGTGTTAGTCATACCTCTCAGGTGTACTCAGGGCTTTCCTCAGGGTACTTTTGTTTAGCAGACATTTTCTGACATATCTGTAGTCTGAAACTGCAATGTACCGTGTCATTACCTAGTGCCAGACATCCTCAGATCATCACAGTGCTTTACCAGAGCAATAGTATTTGTATGATGCATAGACCAATATTATGAGGGCAGCTATGTAAATTCTTGCCCATCAAGGCCATTTGTGAGGTGCGGCTACAGCCAGTGTAGTAATGACACGCAGCTGTGTGAACAGTCCAGCAACCTGGTGATATACTGGCTAGGGATCTCCTGCTTGTGTGGTATCTTTCTAACCTGAGATGTCATATCCTTGTGTGTGCATACCTCCATTTTTTTGGCAGGTTGTCCAGATGTTTGGCTAGAGGTTTCATCCTTTTTACATAAACTTGTGTTTTTATGGCAAGTCAGTTGCATAAAATTGAATTGTGATGTTACAAAATACAGACATTACTGTTTCCGAATACATAACCTTCGGACAAATCCCACTACTGCAAACCCCTCACCACACCAACTTTCACAGTATGTAAGGGCGATATTTACAACACATGCCTATCATTGTGCCTTTGTTCCACTTTTCTTTCTGCCCTTGTCCAGACAGGGAGTTAGGAGTGTGGATACAGCGTGCATTCATCTGTGCAGACGTCCATTATTTGTAAAAACAAACATAAGAAAAAGGACTATTGAGAATGACCACTGGCAACAGTACCACACAGCACTTATGTTCACAAACGCCTTGGCACTTCTGCTATACATCCTTCAAGATATCAGCATATTCCATATAGCACTGTGAGTTCCACCTCTTATAAAGTACAGTTTTGTACCTACCATAAATGTAGATGTCCGAGAGGTATGCATCTGCAGTCCTAACATATGGGTTGTCCTGCCTCAGGCAGCCCTTCGGTCGGCCGGATTCCAAAGTCTAGGTCTGGCCTCGGCTGATGTCGCACTTCACCCGACGTCATAGCTGCTGTCAATTGGGTATAAAGGCATCAGCCGACGCCATTTTTCTCAGTGTTTCTTGCCCCAGATGCCAGGTGCCCTCTAGGAAGGCTAAATTTGGATAAATGCAAATGATTCCAAACAGTAGAGAGCAAATAAAAATAAACATGTATATACATATATACAAACAAATACACCAGAATAGATTCCCCCAGCTAGCTACAAGATGGGCAAATACCCTAGGAGTACCACAGAGGGGAAGGAGGGTGGGTAATCCTGACTGCAGATGCATACCTCTCGGACATCTACATTTATGGTAGGTACAAAACTGTACTATGTCCTTCAAGGATGCATCTGCAGTCCTAACATATGGGTAGAATACCATAGCCAAACTGGGGAGGAGGCACTAAGAAGATTATGGTGTAGTTAAGATCCCTTGCAAAACAGCAGTGGCAAAACCTGCTCAGGATCTGGAGTATAAAGGTAGATTATAATGCTTGGCAAATGTATGCACGGAGCTCCAAGTAGCAGCCTCTAAAATGTCTTTGGTAGCCACTCCTCGTAAGAAAGCTGTAGTAGTGGCTGTAGCCCTTGTGGAGTGAGGTCTGATGTTTTCTGGAGTTGTCTTTCCATGAAAAGAGTAACAAAATCTAATGCAATTTCCTATCCATTTTGAGATTGTCTGTTTTGAAATTGCTTTTCCTTCCATTCCTGTTGCATATGCTACCAGAAGCTGGTCAGTTTTTCTATTGTTCTTGGTTCTGTCCAGGTAGTAGAGCAATTGCCTGTGCACATCCAAGGTATGCAGTAGTCTTTCCCCTGTTCTGTGGGTTGGGGAAGAATGTTGGTAGGTGGATTGCTTGGTTTAATGATACCCTGGAGACCACCTTTGGCATAAAAGTAGGATTAGTTCTCAAGGACACTCTATCCTGATGGAAGATAAGGAAGGGCTGTACTGCCATTAATGCCTGTAATTCAGAAACCCTTCTTGCTGAAGTGATTGCAAGCAGGAAAGCAGTTTTCCAAGATAAGAACTGTAATTCTGCTGTTGCTGCTGGTTCAAAAGGGGGAAGTGTTAACTTTTCTAACACAAAGTTCAGGTCCCATGTAGGCAAAGGTGGCTTCCTTGGAGGCTTTACATTTTTAATTCCTCTCAGAAACTGCCTGAGTAGAGGATGAGAGAACACTGGAGGATCCATGTTGTATTCTGCTGAAATTGCTGATGCATGAATCTTAATGGAGGAGTAAGATAGGCCATTGTGGAAAAGCTCTGCTAAATATTCCAGGATGTTAGCTATGTTTGCCAATGATACATTTTCTCCTTTTGCTGCACTCCCAATGAGGTATCTTTTCCATTTTGCTGAATATGTTTTCCTTGTGGAGGGTCTGCGAGCCTCCAGGATAATGTCTTTAACCCTTTGAGATAAATCTGGGTTATTTTGTTTTATGTAATGTTCCAAGCAGCTAGCTGCAGTGTTTTCAAGTTTGGATGCAGGATTTTGAAGTTGTTCTGTGTTAGCAGTAGAGGAACTAGAGGTAGAGGCCATGCGTGTGCCCGAGACATACTCCTCAGCAGCGGGTACCAATGCTGCCTCGGCCAGTCTGGAGCTATCAGGATGATCTTCTTTGATCTTCAGTAGCACTTTGTGCATCAAAGGAAGAGGTGGGAATGCATATGCTGTCAGGTTTTCCCAACTGAAGGATAGGGAGTCCACCTTCCAAGCAAGTGGGTGGTATGTCCTTGTGCAGAATTTTCTCAATTGGTGGTTGTGTGGGGATGCGAACAGGTCTATTTCTGGTAGTCCCCATTTCTTTGTAATGGATTTGAAGATGTCTGGATGCAGCATCCATTCGTGGGCATCCGTGGTAGTTCTGCTTAAGATGTCTGCTAGTATATTTTCTTTTCCTGGCACAAATATGGCCTGGAGCTGAATGTTGAGGTTCAGGGCCACATTCCAGAGGTCCATTGCCATCCAGCATAGAGGATATGAATGTGTGCCTCCCTGTTTGTTGATATACCACATAACTGTGGTGTTGTCCGTCCTTATCAGCAAATGACCTTGTTGAAGAAACGGTCTGAATGTCTGAATTGCCTGTTTTACTGCCGGCATCTCTTTTTGATTTATGTGTAGGTTCAGCTGGTCTTGTGTCCATAAGCCTTGTATGCACTTGTCCACCATGTGTGCCCCCCAACCGAGGTCTGAGGCGTCCGTGGTGATAGTCTGGCTTGGGTGAGGCCTGTGGAAAGGCAGTCCTTTGTTCAATTGACAGGCCTGAGCCCACCACTGGAATTCTTGCTTCAGGCATGGAATTGGGGCTTCTAGGCTGTGCTTGTGCTGAGACCATAAATTCCTTAGGTACTATTGCAACTTCCTCATATGTAGTCTGGCATGTGGAATCAATATTATGCAGGATGCCATGTAACCCAGGGCTTGCAGGACTTTCCTTGCTGTAAGCTGGTTCTGCGTTGTTAATGCCATGAAATAGAGTGGTAGTTGCTTTTGCTTTTCTGCTGTGAGGAATGCCATTTGATTTGATGTGTCCAGTTCTGCACCCAAGAAAGTTATCCTTTGGGATGGTATCAGCCTTGACTTTTTTATGTTGACTGTGTATCCCAGGGCTTGCAATAGGTGAATAACCTCTCTCAAATCTTTTGTTAATTTGTTTTTGTTGTCCGCTTGTAACAGGCAGTCGTCCAGGTATGGATAAATTTGAATTCCCTGAAGCCTGCAATGAGCAATTACTGATGCGAGGCATTTCGTGAATACTCTGGGCACAGTAGATAAGCCAAAAGGCAATGCTGAGAATTGATAATGCTCTGATCCTGCAAGAAGTCTGAGGTATCTTCTGCAATCTGGTCGTATGGGGACGTGCAGGTATGCCTCCTTGAGATCTAGAGTCACCAGCCAAGACTCCTTGCCCAGCATGGGAAGAAGTTGCTGTAGGGTCAGCATCTTGAATTTTGGAACAATGAGATATGTGTTCAGAGCGGACAGGTCGAGAATAGGTCTCCATTGGTTTTCCTTTCTTGGTACCAGGAAAACTCTGGAATAAAATCCTTGTCCTTGTTCCATAGACGGTACCTTTTCTATAGCTCTCATCCTTAGTAAGTGGTCAATTTGTTCTAGAGCGTTTGTTTTTTGGTTTGGTGGTAGGTTTGGCATTCCTCTCTTCCTTGGTAGAGTATGGAAGTGAAACCTGTAACCTTTGTCTATTGTCTGTAAAATACATTTGTCTCCTGTAATGTAATGCCAGTTTACTGAAAATAAGGCTAGCTTTCCGCCTAAGGGTGCTTCTAGTTGTTCCCTGGTAGGCGGTATCAGAGCTAAGTCACTGTGACTGTCCTGTGGAAGTGGTAGTGGCTGGATCTGTGGCAGTACTTCTCTGGTTGTTAGGCTGCCACTGACGTCCCCTGTAGGCCCCTCTGGATTGACCTCTGCCTCTTGGGCGCCTATTTCTGCCTCTCTGTGCTCTGGTGGTGTCTGGAAAGGACCAATTCTTCGAAGGCCAATTCCTACTAAACCTCGGAGGCTGGACCTGTAAGAAATCCTTGACTGTTTGGACAGATTTTGCTTTTTCTTCCACCTTCTTTAACACTTGCTGTGCAGGGGAGCCAAACAAACTGTGTTTTTCCATGGGAGCATCTAGGAGCTTTGACTTTACATGGTCTGGTAAGGATTGCTCTTTTAACCATGCATGCCTTCTGATCACTGTACCAGTCATAGCTGATCTAAAGGAAGCCTCCAGTGCATCATAGCCGCATTTTAAGGAATGATTACTGACCTGCTGAGTGTTATGTACCAAATTCTGAAGGGACTTACAGTCTATAGGTTCAGGAGAGGACAGTTTTTTAGTTAGCTGATCTAACAAAAATTCCTGATACTGAATCAGGCCCTAGCTGAAAGAGTAGCAGAAGTATAAACTTTTTTACCCCATCTCTCTAATGCTCTAGATTCTCTTTCAGAGGGGAGGGGGTTTTTGACAGAGGCAGCTGCTACAGCTTTGGGGCCCTGTGAAATAGTTTCAGGATCTGCAATAGGAGCCTTATACAAGTGATAATGTGTGTCCGGGACCCTGTAGTATCTGTCGGGCTTAGCAGGGGCCGGGGGAAGAGAGTCAGGGGCAGTACAAGCATCATTAAATGCATCATCCACAACTGTAAGTACTGGAGGAATGGCTAAAGGCCTATGCTGTGGCAAATGCAAAAAGGTCCTAAGCCTTTTCCTAGAATCTGAAAAATCCTGGCCCTGCCATTGAAATTGTTCTCTCATAGCATGCAAGGTT